>NW_003302554.1:7530366-8009725 GCF_000004255.2 Arabidopsis lyrata subsp. lyrata
CTCTCCTATACTATGACTGCATGTTTAAGAAACATCGGAGTCTCGAAAAATCCAAGCTGCTTGTGAGGGTTGCCCATTCTGAAAAAATTTGCAGTCGTAGTTGCATTTGACGTATCCTTCTTTCGGTTTCGTCCAAGCTGAGGTTGTTGATCTGATTCGACATGAATTTGAAGATGTTACACTTGTTACCGTTGACCAACAATCTACCCATTCTTTTGCTTTAATCTCTGCCTTGATTTTATCTTCTTGCCAATGACTTTCCTTTTTTTGATAAACCAATTGATTTCTACTTTTCCAAATCCGCCATAGAGCCCATATAGGGAGCTGTCTTTTCTTTTTTTTTTATATATATATTTATAAACACAGGAGTTGAAAAATTTAACGCTGGTTATTGATTCCGTAACAGCCGTTAACGGACGTTAAATCACGGGTTTGATTCCACCAACAAGTCGAACATTAAGAATTTTTAGACTAAACTTTATTAATTGAGGTATTTTTATTCCAATCCAAAACAATTGGGTATTAAATGTCCAAATAAAAATTACTTTGGTTTTTTTTTGGGAATTTTCCCATTAAAAATATAGATATTTAGAAGATTTGGTTAAGATTTAGAAATACAATTCGCCTATCATCTTTGTTTGAACATTGTTAACTGTTTTGAATTATCATATCATACATAAAGTTAAAAAATAAATCTCAATTTTTTCTGCATATTTTGGGAGTCGAAATTTTTAAACGGATATATATTACCTAATTGATGAAAAAGGTGTGTGTTCAAAGTCACATATCGGCTAAAATGTTTAGATATTGATTTAGAATCATATTGTAAATAAGATAAAAATGAATCCAAATCCGAATGAACACGAAGCTCAACTTAATAAGCATCCAAATTTAAAATTATATACCCTCTATTTCGGTTTTTTTTTAGTTTAACTGCTTTATTTTATCAGAAATATTAAATTTTAAACTTTTAAAGTTTTTGAAATAATAGAATTCATATATTTAAAATCGATAAAAAGTTTATAATATTATGAACATTTGAACTTTTATGAAGAGTTACAATAACAAGAGACGGGCTATATTGCTAGACGGGGTTATATCAGATTCGTTATTGTTTGTTTTTTTTCTTTCAAAATAACTAAAATTAACCAAATTTAACCGAAATTTAAAAAAAAAATACAAAGAGAAAATTAGTTGAAAGAAAATTAAAATTTGGTTCAAATTTGTAAAAGAGTATTTAATGTTGACAAATATAACTAATAATATTTGGATATTTTGATTATTTAAAGTATTTGATTGATTTGGTTCTAAGAATAATTAATATTTTGAGTTTATAATTATAGTTTTGGGTATTAATTTTGGATATTTTCTAAGTTTTTGGATATTTTGGTTAACCTTTTGTTTATCGGTTCGGTTTTATTTTATTGAAAACTTAAATCAATAACTCAATTAAATTATATTCATTAAAGTAATATATTCAATAGACTTATAAAATCTCTATCCATTGCACATGCTATAAAATGAGTTATCGACTGCTACGTCATCGATACACAGAAGGACTATATTACAAGAGACTTTTCAGATTGTGTTTGATCTGTATTTATTGGACATGGAGGTTAATCTTGCAAAAAAAAAAATTACATTGAGGGTTTTTTTGGACAAAACCCTTATGTTTTCAAACAGAGTTAGCGAGTGCCACATCATCACTACAGGGGAAGGTTGTATTGCGGGTGACTTTAGAGATGGTGTGGTTGACTTCAGAATTCAGACTTAAATGGTAAACTTGCAAAAGAAACTGACTTGGAGAGTTATTTTGCAGAAAACCCTTTTAAATATTATATAGTAATTCATATATTAAAATCAATAAGAATATTATAATATTAAGAATATTTGAATATATATAAAGAGTTAAAATAACATAGGACGGTTATATTGCAGAACAGAGTTATATTGCAGGACGAGGTTATATTGCATGACAGGGTTATATGACGGGCGAGTTTGAATAATTAAAAAAAAAAACATCATTAACCCGGTGCTTCAATACGGGTTAAATCTTTATTTTATTACTTTTTAACACCACCAATATTAGACATATCGAATGATCCTGGCAAAAGTAAAATTGTATAAAACAAAAATTGTCTTGTTGTATTCTGTTACTTAATGACAATTGTAAAGTATAAAATATAAATATCTTATAAAATGATACAATTTGCAAATTTTTATATATAATATATAATCATTAAATTTTAAAAATCACTAATTTAAAAAATAAATGGGCCCGCGGGTTAAAATATAGTTTTACTATATATGTAGAAATCACTCCAGATGATCCAGCTTATTTTAAAGATAGGTCTATTAGATTTTTTATTTAAGTAATTTTATTTAAAAATAAATGATATAAATTTTCATCAAAAAGTTATTTTAAATTATGAACGACAATATTTTTTTGAACAAGTTTTGTTGCAAAATCGTTAGAGTACTAAATAATTAATACAACAATAAGAAAAACCATATAATAATAAATAGTGAAAAAATGTAAATGGGAGAGAGAAGGCAGCGAAAGCGAAACAAGAAGAGAAGTAGCTCAATACCACAGAAACATGGTGCCAGTATCTGCTTCCACCAATCCCATCTCTTCTTTCCATATCTCTTTTTTTATATATCCTCTCCTAATTATCATATTCGTTTTTTTTTTTCACTATAATCTAAACTTTTCCAATTGTTGAAACAATTTTATATTTATCTCTTCTATTTTCTGCATGGTGGTTTGAATTAGGCCACCAAGAAACTCTTGGATAAAATTAAAACTAGACACAGCAGAAAAAAAAACGAAAAAGAAAACAGAACACACATTCTCGCTTCGTCTGTGCCACACACACTCTCTTGCACCTTCTTGTCTCGACAATATTTTCAGGTGCGTTATGGCTTTGCCAATTTGAGTTTTGTCTGTCTTTAGAATCTATCCATAGATGCAAATTTGATTTTGATGCTTCTTCATCTTCTTAGTTGGGTTTGAATGGATTAGTCAAATTTAGGTAGTGATGATTGGCTTGGAGCTCACAACTGTTATTAAGTTTTGTAATTTTCAATACCCACAAGTTGATATTGATTCATGTGTCTGAAAAACCCATTAAATTGTTCTCAATTCTCATGAGATTGTGTTTGTTATGATATCTAAAGTATAGATTTTTGTTAGCAGAAGACAATCTTGAAGAGCAAAGTTAGTCCCTTTGTTGATGAATTGAGTGCAAGAGTGTTATATGATGGCTACTGCAGCTGTTATAGGACTCAACACTGGGAAAAGATTGTTGAGTTCATCGTTTTATCACTCAGATGTTACCGAGAAGTTTTTATCTGTAAATGATCATTGTTCATCACAGTATCATATTGCTTCAACGAAAAGCGGGATAACTGCGAAAAAGGCGTCATCATCGAACTATAGTCCGAGTTTTCCTTCATCGAATCGTCACACACAATCTGCCAAGGCTTTGAAAGAGAGTGTAGATGTTGCTTCTACTGAGAAGCCATGGATACATAATGGAACTGATAAGGAATTGGAAGAGGAAGGTTATGATGATGATCTAATTGGTCATTCTGTTGAGGCACTTTTACTGCTACAAAAGTCTATGTTGGAGAAAAGTTGGAATCTTTCGTTTGAGAAGGCGGCGTCAAGTGAGTCCTCGAGCAAGAGGACTATCCGGAAGAAGAAGATTCCGGTCATCACCTGTTCAGGGATTTCAGCTAGGCAAAGGAGGATTGGTGCTAAGAAGAAAACTAATATGACTCATGTTAAAGCAGTTTCAGATGTTTCTAGTGGTAAGCAAGTCAGAGGTTATGTGAAGGGTGTAATAAGTGAAGATGTGCTTAGTCACGCGGAAGTTGTGCGCTTGTCCAAGAAAATCAAATCTGGTCTTCGTCTTGATGATCATAAGTCAAGGTAAAGTAACATACTGTACATAGAAAAAGAGCTGAAAGTATTTATAGTGTAAGGACTGAATTATTGTCTGGTGAAACATTAGATTGAAGGATAGATTAGGCTGTGAGCCTTCTGATGAACAGCTTGCAGTATCCTTGAAGATATCTCGGGCCGAGCTTCAGGCATGGTTGATGGAATGTCATCTAGCTAGAGAGAAGTTGGCTATGAGCAATGTGCGTTTGGTTATGTCTATTGCTCAGCGATACGATAATTTGGGAGCAGAAATGTCTGATCTTGTTCAGGTAATTTCCAAGTCATCTTGTGGTGCACTCTCTGTTATAGCTTTTCATGAACTTTTCTATAAGAAAGATTTTTGTTTCCTACTATGAAGGGTGGTCTTATCGGACTTTTGCGGGGAATAGAGAAATTTGATTCTTCCAAAGGTTTCAGAATTTCAACTTATGTATATTGGTGGATTCGACAGGTGAGAATAACTGCTTCATCTCAGATGTTTGATGTTTTGTGCTTTCCAATATGGTTAGAATGTAAAAACTGACAAGTGATGCTCTTTGATTCATAATATCTAAAAGGGTGTCTCAAGAGCATTAGTGGACAACTCAAGAACCTTGAGGTTACCTACTCACCTACATGAAAGACTCGGTCTAATCCGAAATGCAAAGCTTAGACTTCAGGAGAAAGGAATCACACCCTCTATTGATGTAAGTGTATTATTAACATTTGACAATTCTGGTTTCTCCGGTCTACATTGTGTATGCTTATAATGATTTTTCTTTCCAGAGGATTGCAGAGTCTCTAAACATGTCGCAGAAGAAAGTTAGAAATGCAACAGAGGTAAAGTAAACTAATTTTTACTACTTGTCCCTTTTGTTTTCAAGGGACCGATGTGTGTTTGTGCTTACGGTCTTGAACTTGCAAAATGCAGGCTGTTAGCAAAATATTTTCTCTAGACAGAGATGCATTTCCTTCTTTGAACGGTCTCCCTGGAGAAACTCATCACAGTGTGAGTCTCTTCTTTCGGTTTCTCTTAAACCAAAACGACAATTTTGGTTTCACCATCCATGTTTCCATGTGTCTCTCCTCTCCAGTATATAACGTTTTGCTTGTTTGTTTCACTATTTCCAGTACATTGCGGATAATCGTGTGGAGAACAATCCCTGGCACGGGTATGATGATCTGGCACTTAAGGTAAAAAAAAAAAGAAAAAGTCATAAGTGAAGCTACATTGATATAATGGTTCTGATTTTCTCTATTATGAAGCTTGCTACATTGATACTTAATGAACACTGAAGTTGAGCATGTTGATGATAAATTGCAGGAGGAAGTAAGCAAGCTTATAAGTGCAACACTCGGAGAACGGGAAAGGGAGATCATCCGATTATACTATGGTCTAGACAAAGAATGTCTCACCTGGGAAGACATTAGCAAACGGTATGTATCCGATCTTTAAGCCTCTTGGTCCATTGTTGCATCATCAACATCATTCTTTAAACTGTCACTTGACAAATTGCAGGATAGGATTATCGAGAGAGAGGGTGAGACAGGTAGGGCTTGTGGCACTGGAGAAACTAAAACACGCAGCGAGGAAGAGAAAAATGGAAGCAATGATCCTCAAGAATTGATTTTGTTTTTGTACATTTTGATTACATCAGAGCCATAGAGAGCGGTTGTGAATGTGTATATATACAGGAAACAAAGGGGGAAGAGTACTCTCTTTATTTTTTATCTTCCTTGCTTCTTTTGTAAACTGAGTTGAGAAACAAGAGACAGTGATGTAATATGGCTTCACGTAACTTCCTCATTCCTCCTATATCATCAACTTATCCGGGTTTTTTTTTCCCTTTTCCCTGCGAAAGCTATAATACTTCAATTTCTAACTTTTCACAAATCGAGAATGTTCATTTTTTAAGTTTTTTTCCGAGTCAAGACTGTTCGTTTTCTCGTCTCCTGGCTGCCATAACTCTTTGTTTTCGACCCGATATAGGGTCTCTTCTTTGCCACCGCTCCTCCGTGATAGCATTGATTTTTTCCAAGTCGAGGCTATTTAGTTCTACCTTGTCTTGAATTAGGATAGTTCTAATAGAGAGAGAAAACGAACTAGAGAGAAACTTAAGCCAAGTATTTGCTTGTATTGCTTAGAAATGCTTAGATTATTAAAAATGAAGGATCCCACCCCTTTATATACAACTAGGTGAATATCAGCGCTACGCCGCAGGCTTCTTTCAAAAAGATTCCAAAAGTTTAAGGATGCACAATCCTATTCAAGTAAATTATTTGTTAAGACTTACTAAGTTAAGAAGATATTTAAGATCAAAACTCTGTTTACTATTCGAAAACAAAAAACACAAGGAAAATCTTTGAGTATATATCAAGAGTCAATAGAAAATCATACAATGTTTTAGGTTGAAAAAGACAAAAGAATGAGTATAAGTTAAAGAAACGTGGAGCAAATATTTTCTCTGGTGGTCCAATATAACAAATTGTGCTTCATTACTAAACAAAAACATTTTGAAAAAATTATCTCTATGATAAATGTATATCTCTCTCAATAAACGATTAACTATGGTCATTATTGGACCTTGTAGACAACATAACGATTCCCAAACCACTATTTGTAGTTTTGAAAATTATGAATAATGAAAAGGCTAATACAGTGACCACTTATAACAATATGTGTTCAACAATCCAATAATGACGATATCAACTCTTGGAAAACATGTATAATCTTGATATTTGCTCCAATATGTTTGAGACTTGGAGTCCATTTAGCTCTGCCTTTCTATAAAGCCATTGATAGCTCTTTACAAATAAAAATATTCCAAGACATAAATAAAAGTTGTCTACTAAGGCTTAGGTACTTTAAAAACTATATATTTCATACATCTTGTCTCCCATATACACCAGCACATGACGGAGACTAATCTCTGGAGCTGCTCAAGCATGACCTCCTAATCTATCTATTCTCCAAAATTCTGTCATACTCTTACACTCTTAATGAAAATTTAAAACCCCTGGTTGCCCTTACTAAACGGACCAATCAAAAGAGAGAGATTTTCGACCAATCAAAACAAAGAGATTTCCGACCAATCACAAACAAGCTCATGTATTCATCGGGACAAATCCAATCCAAAATTCAAAACCACCACATCGTCATCGTCTTCACCTCGTCGTCGTTCTTCCACCATTGAAAGTGAAGTTTTAATCTCTAGGTCAGTTCCTATTCTCTTCTTCCACTTCTAACATCGAGTCTTTAGTGGTTTCTGGTATTGTATTTGAAATTTGGTGATTTCTATTAGATTTGATAGGGTTTTCAATTGGTGTTGGTAAATAATGGACATTGTGTTGGTAACTATGTATCCTAGGTCGATTAAGACACTTTAATGGACTGTAGTGGTTGATTCGTTGTTAATTGTAGGTAGATTAGTGTTTTTGGTCCGAGAAACGATTTGCAAATAGAGTAGAACATGTAAACCTGGGTATGATTGAAAAACGTAGTATAACTGTTTGAAATAGTTTATCTGGTATTTTTGAGAAAATATGGGTATAACTCAGAAACGTAGTATAACTATTTGAAGTAGTATATTTGGTAATTTTGAGAAAACCTGGGTATAACTTAGAAACGTGGTATAACTATTTGAAGTAGTAAATCTGGTATTTTTGAGATTACTGTTAGAAGTGGTATAACTGGTAATTTTGGTATAACTGTTAATGTATTTTTTTTTTCAGGAGAATGAGCAACCTTCCAATAAACATACATTTTGATTATGATGGATATTATTCAAAAACCGGAGATACATATCAATGGAATCCAAGGATAGCTGGCTTGTACGGTCTATCGTTTAGGACATCATCAATGGATGAGATAATGATAGAGCTAATGTTGATGTCGTAGCTCTTTATGCAGACAAGCCAATAGCAGAACAACTTTCTGAGCCTTTGGAGCCACTAGAAAATATTGTTATCAGATATGTGGAAAATGGTGTTGATAACATTGTCGATATGAGTATGGAGAATGATGGTATTCGTGAATATGTTGAGATTCCACGTGCTAGCCAAGTTTCTAAATTTAAAGATCCATGCGAAGATGGTCTTGATCTAGTAATAGGTCAAGAATTTGAAAGCAAGCATGAAGTGCAATATTTAGTTGAGACATGAGCAAATTTGAATATGTATTCTCTGGTTTTTGTAAAACTTGGTTAAACTTGGTTTCGTAATGGTACAACTATATATGTCTCTGATTTCGTGTTTTTATGTATTCTCTAGTTTTGTAAAACTTGGTTAAACTAGGTTTGGTATAACTACGAAGAAATTAACAAATCTTCATAAATTCAAAATTATATCATAATGCTTTTTGTAAAGAAATAGACAACTTAGTGTTACATAATCAAATTAGTGGTTTGTAATCAAAATTTGTTAAATAAAATTTACAAAAATCTTTACACATTTTAGTTCTCTACATGAAAGTCTTTATACTTTTAAGATGTCTTTCTTTTGAATCTTCATGGTGAATGTCAAAAGTATGAAAATTTAACATTTTACACATATTATTGAATGAATATGTTTGGAATTTACCTCATATACATAAAATCTTGTGTACAACTAATAAAAATTAATATTTTTCAAAGAATAACTAATTATAAAGTAAAACCCCAAAAATACAACTGTGTGTTTGCGAGTACAACTTGTAAACTTGGAAAAACTGTGTATATTTGACTGCGTCATGTGTACAAATGACGGCGCCACGTGTACAAATGACGGCGCCTTGACTGTAAAAATGACGGCGCCATGTGATCACGTGTTATTTGCCACAAATATCCAATTTTTTTATTTATTCGAATTTGCCTACAAAATATTCAAAATTTTCGAAATAATCCAATTTTTTTTCTTTTCACCCTTTTAATTTCCCTCAAACTTTTTTCCCAAATATCATTTCAGCCCCTTTACCATACCAAGATGAACAAACGTACATAGTTTTACCTAGTTTAACAAAAATAAAGCATTTGTACATAGTTGTCATTCACACAATTGTACCTAGTTTTACAAAATAATACCAAAATAAAACAATAACCATTTATGATCACACAGTTGTACCTAGTTTTTTTAAACCGACGGAGTTATACCAAAATAAAATAACAACCAAATAAATTTTAACGATGATGTTGCTTAAGAAGTAGAGCACAACTACTCTCAGACGATCATCAAAAGGTTTCTTCAATGATAGTAACTTTGTCTCCACATCTTGATATTTTATTGTTGCTCTGGGTCCAAATATCCTGCCAACAAACTCCATACAGCCCTTGGTTTCACAGGAATTCGGAAATTGGTGACAATATGATCCTAACACGAGTGCAAATTCTTTGAGAGAATAGCGGATCGGAACCCCATTGACGATAAACCAAACTTCCCTCTTCTTCTCTAAACATGCTGTGCATCAACTTATGATTTGTGTCCCTGTGCACAGTGGCGGAGGTAGGAAATTGATTTATAGGGGTCAAAACGTAAGAAAATGATTTTATAGGGGTCAATATGTTAATGGAGCTGGAGTTTATATAGATTTTTTTTAACAAAATTACACCAAATTTTCAATTTTCATAGGTGTCATATGACCCCCTTAATTATAAGCTAGCTCTGCCCCTGCCTGTGCATGTGGAAGAAGTGTCGGAACAATGGGTGTTCTCTGAACCATTTCAACTCCTTGCCTTTAAGATGAGTCTCCAATAAGCCCACTCCCTTATGAATATAGCACTTTGTTGAAATCTTGAATGGCTTTGTATACTCACTCGGATTGAAGTACATTTTAAGAGGTTGTAGAGTTTCAGTTTCCTCATTAGAATCCTACAATCAAGATCAAGTCGGACCAAGTTATACAAAGTTGTACCTTTTAGTTTTAAAACTTCGAAGTTAGAAAAACAGAATAGTTATACCAAGTTATTTATAGTTTTACCTTTTAGTTTCATTTATTTCTAAGTTATAAAAGCAAAAACAGCATAGTTATACCTAGTTATTCATAGTTTTATCTTTTAGTTTCAAATATTTATAAGTTATAAAAACACGTTAGTTATACCTAGTTATTCATAGTTTTACCTTTTAGTTTCAGAATTTTCTAAGAGACAAAAGCAACAAACTTATACCTAGTTCTACGAGTTGTCCAAAGTTTATAGATCTTACCGTTGCAACCCCATTAGAGATTGAATCTATTGCTTCAGATTCCACTACCGCCGGCGGTGGTACTTCTTCAAGATTGGCTTCTGGCAGAGTTAAAGATACATTTGCGTTCTTAATTTGTTCGAGACATAACTCCCTTCCATAAACCTACAAACAAAATCATTTACATTAGCACTTCCATTCAATATTTCAATCGATTCAACTACCACTAACATTCTCCATCTCTTCGGATTCTATACAAACATAACGAACAATCAATTTCAATACTCGCGGACTTTCACTCGATTTTAATCACAAAACCCAAAATAAAACTCGATTTTACCTTGTCCAATAACGTAGTTGTCTGTAGTTATACCAAGATCGACTATGAAGAAATAGAAGAGACACGAAAGGGATAAACTAGTGTTGCTGTCGTAGGATTTTTCTCCAAGGAATGAACTGTTTTACCTGTTTAAATTGGAATCGACCCAGTAAGAAAGGATTTGGGTATTTTTAACCCAATTAGCTTGGTTGGGTCGTTAATATGTGATATTTTGAAGGGTTAAGAGGTCTTTGTCTACTTTTTCGAATTAAAAAAAATCAAAACTAAATTATATTTTATAAGAGGAGCAATTGAGAAAAGTTTGGGAGCTGGAAGAGCCCCTGAGAATTTGTTCCGCACATGACTCTCATGAGGGTTCTTTGCGGGGCGAGTCACCGTTGAATGAAAGCTGAGTTTCTCTAACTAGAAGCTTCTCTACTTGAAAAAAGACCATGAGATTGTATTGCGCATAGTCAATGAGAACAGAAAGACGGCAATGTGACGCTTTATCTTAAGAATCAATTCTGTTACATGACAACCATCATCCAGAAATAAAAACTTAGAAGCAGCGATTGACAAATCTAGAGTGAATCATTTAGAAGCCAGAGTTCAACTCCATAAAATCAAGCAGTCAAGCATAACAAAAACAATGAAATCTCAACATTTCAAAGCAGAAATCATCTAATTTGGCTTAGAGGATTTAATATCATAATTACCCTTTGAAGAACCTTTAAACGCTATTGAAAGACAAATATTCGATCTTCTCTGTCTTCCTTCCTTTATACATGATCTGTGAAGAAATATGAATCGATTTGTACAGAAAATTCAATAACAAAACTCCAAAACAAAGATTATAGGGAAATGGTAAAGGAGATTGTAAATTATCGAGTATTTCCATGTCCCACTGCTTCGTGTATGTGATAGTGGTTCATCGTCCGAGATTCAAATTGCCGGAGATCCGATTCGGAAACCCTAAGCTATAAACCAAACCCAGAAAGCATCACACTCGACAACCATTCCATTCCATAAAAATCGAAAACGAAAACCAAAAATTGGAAAGAAATCAAAGTGACGTCCCATCAGTTCCATATACTTAATATATACTTGATTTAAGGGGGGGGGGGGGGGGTTGAACATAGGATTTTAATTGAATATGAAAGAATTTAGAATTCTATTTAAATCTAGTGTTATTCAATTGATTGGTTTTAGAATTCTATTAAATTCTACTGTTATTCAATTTGTTGGTTTTAGAATTCTGTTAAATTCTTTTGTTATTCAGTATTAAGATTGTTTTAATGGCAATGTGATTTGATTAGAATTTAAAAGAAATCAAAGACAAAAACGTGAAGAAACAAATCTCACCTATTATGGTGTGATTTGGATAGAATCTGTCAAATACATTAAAATCTTTTATTTCCCTATTCATTTTAATTCTTTTTTAAGATTAACTTGGTGTACTAGTTACGAGAAAGAAATGAAAAGGTTGAGGGAGAGTCGGAGAGATATGGAAATTGGAATCATCAAGAGGAGTAATGACGGGGCATACTCTCGAAAGTTCCCAAAAATGTCGGAAAATGCGCGAACTTTCAAATTTGGGACAAAAAAAGCATGAACTCTCGAAATGTCACTTAAATCATAAAGTTTAGTTTGACTTTTGATAAAATGGTAGTTTTCGTTGACCTGGCCATTTCGGACATATCGTTAAATTTCCGTTAACGAGACGATGACGGGGTTAACTTTCCGTTAGAATCTCCGTTGAATCAAAACGACGTCGTTTAGAATTGTTCTTATAATTTTATAAAAATAGGTTTTTTTATATACTTCCAATCTAACTATAAATATCACATCAATTCAAAACGACGTCGTTTTGATTCAACGGAAATTTCTAACGGAAAGTTAACCCCGTCAACGTCTCGTTGACAGAAATTTAACGACATGCCCGATATGGCCAAGTCAACAAAAACTTAACCATTTTATCAAAAGTCAAACTAAACTTTATGATTTAAATGACATATCGAAAGTTCATGCTTTTTTTGTCCCAAATTTGAAAGTTCGCGCATTTTCCGACATTTTTCCCATTAAACTTTGGGAGTAATTAAATTTTTTTTTTTTGTTTTGGTTGATTGTTTTTAATGTGAATTTATATTTTTTCTTCACGTATATGTGTCCTTCTCTTAAATGCTGACATGTAACTTATATTGAAAAAGTTGACATCTTTTAATATATACTAAGATATGACCCGCGGGTTAATTATTTGATTTTTGTTATCTTTTTATAAATTGATGCATTTGTTTTATATAATATTTTTTGTTATACACCGCGGGTCACATGCGTTGTAACTAAAAAATAGAAATTTTATGTTGTATATGTTTTGCTTAGTGTTTAAAATTGTATGATTGTATTTTGATTTGTTAATCCTAGGATTTCACCCGTGATATATTGTCCCGTATTAATATCAATCCAAACCCGTCCCTCCATATAATCCCGTCCCGTAAAATTAAACATCATTTTGTTATTTCTTTTAATAACACTTTTATTTAAAAGATAAATAATTCGAGTCAATTTAAAAATTTGCTTACAAATGGTGTCCATAATATATATATTTTTAAATTAGTGTGTTTTTAGACCAACCCGTAAAAATAATTTATAATTGTATCTTAAAATACTAAATAATTGTATTTCGATTTGTTAATTTTAGGATTTCACCCGTGGTATATTGTCCTGTTTTGGATAATTGTAGAAATTAAGGAAATATCCGAATGACTCAATTCCGGGTCAGAGTAAAAAGAAAAAATACGACCTGATTAAATGCGCAAATTTGTTCTTCAAAAATGTACCTTAGATTGTACACATAATTTTTTCTTCATCGATTGATTATATATGTCCGTTTTAAAAAATTTGAATCATAGCATATACGGAAAAAAAATCTAAAATTTTATTAACTATGATATTTTATAATAATTCAAAATAATATAAATATAAGATCACATAAAAGTGAAATGAGAATCATATATTTATGTATAAATTAGGTAGAGAGGTTTTAGGAAATTAGCTTAAATTTGTTATATTAGCTAATTTTTTTTTTTTTTTTTATCAACCACACATTCATTAAAAAGTAACTCCATGATTGGTTGTCCAACTAGGTGGAGAAGAGTTTACAAAAGTAACAGTTATATTAGCTAATTTAAATTAAAAAAAAACGAAATTAATCAATAAAATCTACAAATATATGTTTCCTCAATTAAATCATTATATTTAATTTCCTTATCTATAAAAATCGTAAAGAATATGCCATAAATAAATAGTTTAGGTATAGTATATTTACTATACCTAAACTATTTATTTATGGCATATTCTTTACGATTTTTATAGATAAGAAATCGCGATTTTTATAGATAAAAAATCAAATATAATGATTTAACTAGATCCTTACCCGCACCTACGTGCGGGATTTTATGTTTTAAGATATGTGTTGTACAAAAGTTATTTACATTTTAAACTTTAAATTAGTATCACAAAATTAGTTTTCTATTTTTGTAGTGAATTAGATAATAGTATAGATATCATCATATAAAAAATTAATTGGAAAATAATAATTTGTTCTAAATGAACAAAATCGACAAATTTGTTCTCTGTTTGATGAATTATAAATTGTGAACAGAAAGATAAGTGTTACAGATTTTATGTTTTATTTACATTAGTTTAAAGTGTTTTATATAAATTAGTAATTTGGTTATGGTGAATGATAAATAATTTGGACAGTTGCAGAATTTTGGTGTGTAATAGTTATGATAGTAATATTCATTTATTTAGAATTATCATATTCTAATAAAATGTAAAATAATTATTTTGTTAATGCTACATTATTGTTTAAACAAAGATAACTTGTAAATTTTAAAAAGGCTATACCCAAATTTAAATATAGTGGCCCATAACTGCATTTTGTTTGGGCCGGAATACATATAGAGTATATTCGATTGTTTTTGTATTAACTATATGATTGTATTTCTTCTCTTTTTTTGGCAAACTATACGACTATTTTTTTTTTTTGGGCAGATGTTTTTAGAACTTTCTTGTCTATCTAATTATACTAAATCAACAGTCACTTTTTCAATAACTGATGCATTCTCTGATTGACACATCAGCTTAGTACAATTTTCTTACTCTTTCATTTTTCACGGAGGATTTTGATTATATCTAATACTTATAACAAAAGGAAATCGTTTTTATTTAGCTTTTTATTTTCTCAAAACCCTTTTTTCTTTCATCCCCATGATCTCCACCTCTTCCACTTCTTCTCCTCCAAAATTTCGATGACTTATCTATAAAAGAAAAAGATGGTCTTCTCATCATCATACATCGATTAGTCTCAGAAATCAATTACTTTTTTCACCCCAAAGGTATCAATTTACCATCTCCAATTTCAGTTTTTAATTTTGTTATAGCTGTCAAAGATTTCTTATATCATGCTTAATAAACAATGTTTCAATATATGTGTTTATATGTTTACAGTTTCGCCAAATACGTCTTCAAGCTCAAGCAAGCATTCAAAAGTTTCATTTTCCTTGGCAGATCAGAAAACAATTGCAGAATTTTATTCGGTATTATCCAATTTTCTACGTTTTGGATAAGTGTTTAACTTTCTCCTTAGATCTACAAAGCATTTACAGTACATAATGATTTTGTTACATGATTCAGTTACGAACTGAACCCAATCCAAAAGGAATCCAACGTGTTCTCTTAATTTTCAATCAATCCTTAATTTACCATCTCCAATTTCAGTTTTTTATTTTGTTATAGTTGTCAAAGATTATTAAATATGTCATGCTTAATAGATTACCTTTCAATACATTTGTTTGTGATATATGTGTTTACGTCTACACGTTAGCAATCTGACCTTCATTCACGTTTAATTGCTTATCACTTTTCCATGGTCTCTCTCAACATAAAACCCTCACTTTTCTGGGTAATTGAAGGGAACATGAGAAAGAGATAGGGGAGATGAGAGTGAGATTCCACCTGGCAATTGTCTTATCCGTGTATTTATTTTCACCCCTATCTCTTTATTAATTAGATTAGTAGCTTATTTTTTATTTTTGGTTTTTTTTGTTACAACTTTATGAAATATACATACTATCTTACATTTGTATTAAATTAAATTCTCCAATTATTAAAATATTTTAGATTATACCAAAATAAATGTTTGATGCCAAAATATATTTTAATTTTAGTAAAAAATAAAATAAATACTATGTCCGTGTATTAGCACGGGCCTAATGCTAGTTCCTCTCTAAAACACACCCTGCTGTCAAAAAAAAAAAAAACACACCCTAAAAATCTCAGTCGCTTGTTCGATCTCCTCCGATGCAAAATTGTCTGATAATAAAATGATTTAATTGAGGAAAAATATATTTGTAGATTTTATTGATTAATTTCGTTTTTTAATTTTGTCAAAAATAAGGAAAGATCCGATTGAAGATTTTCGGGTCAAAATTAAAAAAAATTCGATCCGATTATCTTTTCTTAAAAGTGTTGCAAAAATGTATAGTAAATGATTTCACCTCCATATTAGACGGCGTGGATTGATTCTATCTAATGGTGGAGATCAATTCTCTAGATCATTCTAGATTCTTTACTTTATCTCCAAGACTTTTCTACTTCTTCTCGAAGAGTGTCCTTGTTCTTCACCAAGGCTCCAGAACCTTCTAGAACATTGCGGAAAAAATACAAAGAAAGAAAAGCTAAAAGATATTTTAAGTCTTGGTAGGTGAACCTCTTGGACTCGGCTCATACTCCTTTTGTGTATCCTTAGACGGATTTGTCTGTGACATCTTTCCCACCTAATTCGGTGACATCCTCGTCGATGTGTATGTCTCGAGCTTGTCTCAGAATTGCCACAAGTCGCCCTTCAGTTTTCATGTCTCCTCCGATTAGGGTATTCCGTTCCACCTGATGAAAAAATGAGTTTGGCGAGGAATACCACATAATTTCACTTCCTTAGATGCGAGCACCTCTTAGATTTCCATATCGTAGGATTTGATCACCACAAGTGATGCTCGACCGGGTACTCCTCAACTTTTTTACTCTTCGTCTTGGTGATATGGTTTAAACATATTCACGTGGAAGACTGGATGTATCTTGAGGATATCATGTAACTTCACTCGGCAGGACACCATCCCTACTTTGGCAAGAACTTCGAAAAGTCACTTCATATCTCCGAAGTAAATCTTTGTGGGAGAAGCGTCTCCCACCGAATACTCGACCGGTCGCCTCTTTTCGTCGCCCCACTTTTTTATTTGTCTCCGAGATTTTGCCAAACACGCCCGTGCAAGGTCGGCATGTTCTTCCCAAGTTTGGACCATCTTGAACGCCCCTACACTCTTTCCTTCCGTGAGTGGCGAGGCAAGTGTGTGGAGTTCAACCATTGTTCAGCCTATGGTGAATGACAGTTGTGCTGACTTTGCGGCGGAACCGACTTTGGGGGCAGACGAGAAATCATCTATGGGCTAAGCAACAGTTACGAGTCGGGCAAATCTTTTGAGGAATTATGGGGTGACTGGAGAAGATGTGGTAATGACAGAAAAAGAATTGGCGGAAGATGACTTGGTAGAAGATCAGACATCATCATCGGAACAGGTAGATGAGGCACTAGAGGAGACAGAAGAAGGTTAATTGGCTGACGGAGAGGACAACAACCACCAGACTGAATTGATTGAGTCTACAGAGGCTGCATTAGCTCATGATGGAGTAGTGGAAACCGGAAAAAGAGCAAGAACCAGTGGTGTTCTAAAAGGTGTCAGTTCTAAGAAGCGGAAAGCACAGATTCTGCTTTCTCCTAAAAGGTGGGTCACAAGAAATAACAAGGATCAAGCGGGTGAGGGAAAAAACCGAGAAGCAAGCAAAGGAATGCCGGGTAGAACTAAACCACAAAAGCCAAAAATTAGATAAATGAAGATTTTAAGTTCGAATTGTCAAGGGTTAGAAAATAAGACAATAATTGGGTATTTTCGGGACTTGTGGAAGCAGTATCGGCCGGATTTTTTATTTCTTCCGGAAGCTAAACAATCCTCTTCTTTTGTGGATAAATTTGTAGGTCATTTCGGTTATAAAAATTTTAAAACAGTGGATCCTATCGGTTGTAGTGGTGGATTAGCACCCTATTATAATAATGATTATTATGTTTCAGTTTTATTTGAAAGCAATCGTGTAACATCCCCAATTTTTAAGTACAAAATTGGTCGTTGGACCATTTATTTTGTTAAAAGAAGACAAAGCTCATTAAAGGCTCAAGTACCTAATAAAATCGAGAAAAGGGTTTTGTACGTGTGTATACATCTTCTTGTTCATTAGCCATAAAGAGACAAAAGGTTGAGCAACCCTAACCCGTTAGTCATGAGATCGCCGTCGTTGATTAGTTATGAAGCCGTTGACGTATTGTTGTCGCTGTGAATCTTGTTGAGGAAGAGGGAGGTCTCACTTGGAAACGTGATGGAGGAGGTGGTGATTTGTCACAGGAAAATAAAGAGAAAGGGAGGAGAATGAAAGTGGAGAGAAAGAGGAGAAGAGAGAGAAGGCCACCGGATCTGAACCGGAGAACCACCACAGCCACCGTGCCACCGTAGTTTGTTACCACGAGTCGCTTTCATCAGAGTAGTCGTAGCCTTTAAGGGTAAGGAAACCCTAGACATATTAAGTAGCTTGTACGTGAAGTTTCTGGTCTTGTTTTATGTTTTGTTGATCTGTTGTTGTTTAATTGTTGAGCCATGAGGATTGAACGCCACGGTGGGCTTGAACTTTAACGAACGCAGATCCATCTTGCCGTTGAGAGTCATTGCGGAGAAAGATATTGGCTCGTCTCAACACTCGTGTCGTTGTTGTTTTGTTGATTATTGAACCGAAGCCTAACCAGCATTAACCAAGGAATCTTAAGTAATCCAATCCTAAAATGCGAGACATGTATGAGAAGTTTTATTGGATTTGTTTAATGAACTGAAACCGATAACATGTTCACGTGTGGAAATTGTAGTGTTGTACGCTTAGTATGGTTTTGGTCAGTGCCGGTCCAGATAAATATGAGGCCCAATACATAACAAAATTATTTTTTGTGGATTTTATCGATAAAAGTTAAAATTTGAGACCAACTCTTAAAACTTTAGAAAAATGAGGCCTATTTTTGCAATAATAAATAGATAAAATTTAAAATTTGAGATGAAATCTAAAACTTTCGAAAAACTGAGGTCTACTTATGCAATAACAAAAAAAAATTGGGGCCTAATTTTGTTACTAAAAATCTTCAAAATTTTTGAGGTCCAATACCCATGTATCTTGGGAATGGGTCGCGGGCCGGGCCTGTTTGGTAATTGATTATTAAACCAAACTCAATTATGTGTTCGTGTGGTTAAATGGTGATTTGGTTTTAGAGCCAAATTAATGTGATCGTGAACTAGAATTATGGTGAATTAAATTATTAGATTTTGATCTAATTAATTTAATGGAGGAAGCACGAAAATCAATGAAAATTTGGTTGGTTAGTATATTAAATTACTAGGATATGACCCGCGGTACACCGCGGGTTAATCTTTTATTTTATTTTTATAAACTAATGATTTATACATTCGTTTTTATGTTTTATTTGTACCGTAACGTATATTTGATTATGTACGGTTTCTAATAAGATGTAAGTTTGCGATATTCTAAGTGTAATAGTATTTTGTTTTTATATGGTGAAACTACATTTGTTTTCCATAATTTGTGATTTTAAATTTTTTATAATTGTGTATTATATAAATATTTTTGCAAATTGTATCATTTCTTAGGACATTTATAATTTATAGTTTACAATTGTCATTAAAATACTACGGAAATTTTTTTTTTGTTTTATATAATCTAAACTAAATCAGATTGACTCGATATGTATATTATTGGCAGTTTAAAAATAGTAAAATGAGGACTTAACCCGTATTGAAGCGGTTTGATAATGATATTCCAAATTTTTTTTAATGTTGATTCAAACATGTCGTCCCACTATATAACTATGTTCCGTAATATAACCCGTCGACATCTATTTATAACAAAAAAATATTTACGAAAGAGAATTTATTTTGTTTTGTTAAATTGTTGCATTAATTTAAAGATCTATTAAGATTACGCATCAAAAAGAGTTTATGGAGAAAATGTTGTTTTAAAGTAGGCCCCGGAAATCGGTGGCTTTGAAGCCAAAATATTAAAATAAATAGAAGGTGGGGAATACAGTATAACTAACTATCTAGCTACTGTTATCAAAATAATTACGTGGCAAGAAGATCAATGTACACATAGCCCATTCTAATTTTTCCACTTACGATATAGTATTTGAACTTGTAATAAGAGAAAGCCACTAAAATAAAAAGTCCTAATTGTAAATTAGAGCCCAACCCATTAAAGAGTTAAACGAAGATGAAGGATGATTTTGCTGATTTCGATTCTTTCCCCATCGTATATCCAAGCCTCCACCATCTTCTGTGATACATCTGCCAAGTATGGTTATCCTTTTCTTGATTTTAATCGGAACTAATTTTTCTAAAAATTAAGTCACTTAGTTGATTGATTTGATGATATGAACCGTTGATAAGTAAGCCGGATCTCAGTTCGTGGTGTTCCCAAAGGGGTTTAACGGCATGTATCCTCTTGGAGCAAGCTTTGAAATTCTCGATTGATGCTCGAATGGCTAAGTATCAACATCTGCCAATGAAATTCCTGGTAATTTTCTATTTTCTTCATTTGGTTGATAGATCTGCGACGTTATCGATTAGTCATTATTTCGAAATGGTAGCTTCGTCTTTCAATTCTTAGATTTGTGTTCTTTACATATTAAAAATGGTCACCAATTCCATATAAAAACATTCACAATTATCAGAGGCTTCACATACACATAAAAATCGAAATTGTTTAGATAATAGGTTAAAAAAACTTAGGGTTTGATGTTCTTGAGAGATTGATTTGGTTTTCCACATATAAGAATTAGACCCTAATATTGTGATTCTGAGAAAACATTCCTTGATAAAGACGGCTTTGGGATCTGCTTATGTATGGATGTGAATGGGTCCTCTATTTTGCTTGATGATAGAAATAAATATACATAAACAAATAAAAATTGCAAATGTTATATAATCTTTCATATAAGTTTATTTCATTATAAGCTAATTAATGTAATAACTCTTACAATTTAGTAAATGCATGAGCTTCTGGTTATGGATGATTGATACGAACTTGTGAAGCATCACAAGACTTTGACACTTCTTATTCCTGTTAAAAAAATGATTGGTTAACATCATTTAGTTGTTGGATTATTATAAGCTATGTAAAACAATTTTTTTTAGCATTTTAATACTGGAACAATTTTTACCTCTATAAGTTTTGATTTTTGCCATCGGCTAACACCAATTCCAGAGTCGAACCCGTTTTGATTGTATATTGTCGTTATGAATGCAGGATCAGAACCTAGACTCACCATGCGATTTTGTAAGGCCGCACATCGCTTAGATATGCAAATGAAACAACCATGGAGACATTATACAGTTTTTTTTGCTGTATGTAAAAGGTAAATTTTTTCTTGATGAGCTACTTTGTTTTTGCATATATTGACAGGTTATTTATAGGAGATTGTAGATGTTTATGGTTAGGTTTGATTGAAAAGCGAGAAAATCTTGGTGATCAAGTTCAAAATCTCGGAAATCTTCTAATTCAAAATTAATGCTAATTATTATAATTTACTGCATAATAATATGAGAATTAGGCATATTTTCTAAATATGGTACAAAGCATTATTGTAAACGAAGGATGAAGTAAGGAATATGCCATTTGATAGATGGATTGTTATAATTAGTATATATTTTGCTTTAAATTCGGGATTGTAGCTATCACATGAAAGAATATGCCTAATATTACTGCCGGTTAAATCTAAGGCAATATCCTATAGGAAACAAATGTTAAATGCAATTAATTCTCTACCATTATTATAGAAAACAAAATTCCGTTTGTTATAACTACTTATATATGTTTGGTTTATTAACAAAATAAATGATTAAATGTCATTTGGATTTTTTGTAGGAAAGTCTCAAATAAGGAAGGATCTGATTCAAAATAATTCGGGTCAAAATAGGAAGGATCTGATTAATGCGGGACCTTTAGACATTGTTAGGATTTGGTTGTTTAGGGAAGTTGCATATATAGTGAAAGATAATATATTGCCGAAATCTTTGCATTTTTTTTTGGCAAGTATCATGAAGTGGATCCGCAATGTTTAATTGAGTCGGGTCAAAAAAAAAAATTCCGGGTCAAAATTTTAAAAATACCCGACCCGATTGGATCCCCAAAAAGTGTTGCAAAAATGTATAGTAGATGGACTATTAATTGGAAATAATCTTGGTTTGATTAATTAATTGGTTGCAGATCGAAAATTGTTGTTGAACCGGATTTCTACTTTGCTAGTTCTAAACCAAGAATTCATAACCAATTGGCTAAGGTGAGGACTAGTTGGTGTTTTATTCATATACCCATATGTTTAGGTATTTACTTAGTTTAAGATTAAGCTGAGCATACCTATATGTTACATTATAAGTAGCATATATTTGGGTGGTGATTGTATATTATATTTATACGTACTTATATGTATATATATACCTATTTATAAAATGAACTAGTATTTTTAGAAATGAAAATAAAATTAAATAAATATTTTAATGCGAGTTGTGTGATTCGTGAAATGTTTGTTTGTGTAATAAGAGGCACAAGGGATCCAGTTGCACGGAAGAAGTGCTCAGGCACGAGAAATCCAGTATGTACGGGTAGACGGCATGTGTTATACGTTCGTATCCTGCATGCCTTTATGGTAGTGGTTATGGGACGTAGTCTCATTTGTTTTATGTGTGTGTGTGTCTTTGACACGTGATTGCCTGCTTGTGTTAGGTTTAGACTTTGTGATTGTCTAAGCGTGTTTGTGTATGAAAACTTCGTGAGCCCTGAGGCTTGCCCTCACTGAGTGATTTTCAATTGCTCACCCGTCTCTTTTTTGCAGGTTGTTTAAGTCAAGAGTTTTTTTTCCGTTGTTAATTGGCGAGTTTGAATATAAATATGGTTTGGGCCGCGCCAGAAAGTCAACATGTTGACCAGTTCCATGTAGCGGGTTCGGGTCCTTTCAAATCGGTTAATTGATATTGAGGTTATTGTTAAAGGAAAAGTAGTTCATCTTACTTTTGTATACGGAGAACCGGTAGCTCACAAACGAGAGCAAGTTTGGGAAAGACTAAGGCGTATTGGTTTGAATTGGAATACACCTTGGTTCCTAATAGGTGATTTTAATGAGGTCAAAGGGAATCATGAAAAAAAGTGGTGGAAGATTAAGACTTGCCTAATCTTTTATTACTTTTAATTCAATGATTAGAGACTGCGGTTTACTTGAATTTCCTCATATTGGTGATTTTTTTTATCGTGGCGTGGTTGGCATGATAAGAAGCCAATTAGCTGCAGATTGGATAGAGCCTTAGCTAATGAGGATTGACACGAATTATTCTGTAATTCATTCATTGAATACTCACCAATGGTCGATTCAGATCACAAACCAGTGGTGGCGACGATTGCAGATAAGATGCCCCGAGGAAAGAGAAAATTTCGGTTTGATAAAAGGTGGATTGGAAAGGAGGGATTAGTAGAAACAATTTCAGAAGGATGGCACCTAGAGGATAATTTGGGCGAAGGAAGTTTCATGGACAAAGTGTTAAATTGCAGGCGTGCGATCTCGAAATAGAGGAAAGATTTGACCCCTTATGGCCGCAAATCAATAACAATACTTAAAACCGAGTTATAAGTAGCACAAAATGATGATAGCCAATTACCAGAGGTGATAACAGATCTAACTTTACGGTGGCGAGAGGCTTACCGCGAATAGGAATTGTATTGGTACAAAAAAAGTAGGAGTTTATGGCTGCGGCTAGGAGATAATAATTCTTCATATTTCCATGCTCAAACGAAACAACGTCGAACTCGAAATAGGATTATCGATCTTCATGATGAAAATGGAACTTGTCGGATGAGGATAAAGATATACAACACAGCGGTTTCTTATTTTAAAAATCTTTTCACAACTAAGAAATTCCATGATTTTGAGGATGCATTAAAGGAGGTTAAGACTACTATTGCGGATCAAATAAATGATTTTTAATGGCTCCTGCTACTGAAAAGGAAGTGAGAGCAGCACTATTCATGATACATCCGGAAAAATCGCCAGGTCCATACGGGATGACATCTTTGTTTTTCCAAAAGGCCTGGACTACGGTTAAATTGGATCTAATGCATTTAATACTTTCGTTGCTACAAGAAGGAAGTTTTGATAAACGGTTGAATATGACGAATATTTCTCTTATCCCGAAAACGGAAAGATCAATAAGGATGACAAAATTGAGACCTATACACTACAAGAAAACACAACAACTCTTGACGGTATTTCCGACAGACAACATTCTGTCCGGAATTACTAACATCGTTACATCCGTTGGTAATATGTAACGAGAACACAACGGCATCTTGATGGCATATATATATATATATATCCGTTAGTAATATCTGTGGAAAATTTGTCAGTTTATTGTTACCGTTAACATAACTGTTTGTCTTTTTTTTTATTTAATTTTCGACAGAATACTAACGGCTTCTTGACGGAATATGTCCGTTACCTATATCTGTCGGGAAGCCGTCGATTATTTGTTACCGTTAATGTAGTAACCCTCGTTTAGGGTAAATGACCGTGCAAGGATTGATCAAAGAAAAATCAAGAAGGAATTGAGACAGAAAATGAAAACCATTAAGGATGGAAAATAAGAAGGATCAGGCGAGACAATATTAGTTTAGGTCGAGAAAAATTTGGAGTTGGTCGACGGAACCTTACCGCGATTGGGAGTGATCGACGGATCTCCATACTTTAAGGTAATCTATCGATCATCGGATGATTCAGTGAAGAATTCATCAAGCAAGCCAGAGTTTGGTCCGGACAAAATGTAATTTAATGCTGAACGGACAAAGGTTGATCAAGAAAATATTGATCCAGACGAAAGATGACTGAGAAAATCATATCCGACCGTACCGCGGTATGTAACCCGTCGGATAGACTGACCCTTGACCGAATGAGCGTCTCGTTGACCGTTGACCAAGCCGTTGACTGAGTGACTTGGAGCCGAAGTTTCTCTGGACACGTGTCATTGTCACGTCTGCATTACCGTACATGTCTGTCCGAACGGTTGACACGTGTACGTGCTAACTCGACCACCTGCAGCCTATAAATACTTGGAGTCTCGCGTCATTTTAAAGGGAGAGAGGAGGGAATCATCGAAACGCTGTCTAATCGTAGAAAAACCTATCGCAAGAAATCTGAGATTGAGAAATCCGTATGGAACAGCTTCGGTGATCGAAAAATAGTGGAGAACTGTCTGATCGAATGGATCCGAGAAATATGATCTGATGGCAAAGTCTGTTTTCTCCGAATCATTCCCATGATCTGGTTATTATCTTGAGACTATTTCTAAGGGTTGATTTTGAGTTGAGATAGAAGAATCAAGGTTGTGGTTATCAAGAGGTGTTGAATCAAGTTGAGGGAAATTGAGTTAAGTTAAGAACAAGATGGAGAAGCCGTGGAATGTCCAAGATCGCTGAAGCAAACCTTAAACCTTCAACCGAATCTCTGTGAGTCTCGAAGCATGTGATATGGCACATGATAGGTTTGGGTGTTTGGGTAGTTGTTTGTTTTGTTTGATTATTTAATTGCTAAGTCTCAGTGATGTGCTTAGGCGTATCATCGAGCAATTGCTTGATTGTGTGCGTTTAGGAGTGAGGTTGCATGTTAGATTCTCGTTTTATCCTTAGTTGATTAATTTGAATCTCTATGCAGGTTTGGTTGAATATTGTACTGAATTATGTCCGTGATCCTCGTGATCCGTACATAAAAGAGTACGGAAAGTTTATATGATATAAAAGAGTATTTTCATATAAAGTGTGTGTTTCACCTGATATTAGTCTTGTCTGGACTAACACAACTCGCGATCACGGTAAGAGTTGAAAAGCCTATATCGCGGTCGTGAGGGATGGTTCACACGGATGGTCCGACTAAGGGTCAAATGCATTTGGAACCTTTGTTGGATCGTCTATGTGAGCTGTCTATGTGACATTTCCGGATCGCATGTGGCTTGTCCGGCCATTGAGCGGTTAGAGGGCGTTACAGATAAAGTAGCCGTTTAAATTTTTTGTTTGTGACGGAATTCCGACAGATTTCCGACGGACGCTGTTAGAATTGCTTTTATAAACATGCATACCCACTCATTCTTAACAACACACTCATTCTAACACCATTCTTCCATTCTCTAAAAAAATAACGAAAAAGGGGTATGAGAGTTCATGGAATTGGCTTGCCCACAACCGGAGGCAAAAAAACCCGTAAATTGAAATGTCCATGTTCTATTTGCTGGAATGCCCATAATATTAGGATTGATTTAGTTTGGAATCACTTGTATCGTAATGGGTTTATGACGGGTTATAAGATTTCGTTTCTTCATGGAGAACGACCGGATTATGCTAGTACTAGCGAACCATATATTATAGATAGCGTAGAAGAATGTAGAACGGAAGTAGATTTTGTTGTAGGTACTGTTCAGATGGTTAATGATGCCTATAAGAAAAATATGCAGTCGACTGGTGTATATGAAGATAGAATAAAGGAACCTAACTTAGAATCCCAAAGGTTTTTTGAAATGCTAGACTCAGCTAAACAATCTCTATACAAAGGATGTAGAGATGGTCATTCGCCTTTATCATCTGCAAGTAGATTAATGACGATAAAGACAGACTAAAATTTGGTTGAGAATTGTGTGGATGCGATAATTCCTGAAGATAATATTTCACCAGCTTCATACTACGAGGTTCAGATGCTGGTAGCTGGTCTTAGTTTACCGTATCAGATTATAGGTGTGTGTGTCGATAATTGTATGTATACTGGACAGAAGACGAAAACCGGAGAAGATGTAAATGGTGTCGTAAACCACGATTTCAGGAAACATCTGGCAGAGTTCTAGTCCTTTATAAGCGAATATGGTATTTACCAATAACTGACAGGTTGAAGAGGTTATACCAATCAGAAAGTATGGTTGAGGCAATGAGATGACATGCATAGCATAGAAGAGATGGAGAGATCACGCATCCTTCAAATGCAGAAGCATAGAGACATTTTCAGTCAGTGTATCCGGATTTTGCGTACGAGCGATTTAACGTATACTTGGGATTATGTACAGACGGTTTCACCCCATTTGGGAAGCACGGAAGGCAATATTTGTTGTGGCCGGTAATCCTAACACCTTACAATCTGCCACCATCGTTGTGCATGTGCTGCGAGTTTCTATTCCTCTCAATTCTCGTTCCGGGTCCAGAGCATCCAAAGAGGTCACTTGATGTCTTCTTACAGCCATTGATCTATGAGTTACAAATGTTGTGGGAGCACGGTGTTGAAGCATATGATGTATCATATCAACAAAATTTTCAGATGCTTTCCGTACTAATGTGGACCATAAGGGATTTTTAAGCATATGGTATGTTATCTGGGTGGACAACGCATGGAAGATTATCGTGCCCGTATTGTCAAAATAACACAGATGCCTTCCAATTGAATCACGGACGGAAGACATGTTGGTTTGATTGTCATAGATATTCGAGAAGGGAAGTTTACAAGAATGAAGAGCCATGATTGTGATGTTGTTATGAAGCGACTTCTTCCATTTGCCTTTGCCCATCTTCTACCAGCAAACGTCCATGAACCAATTGCAGGTACATTTTAGTTTTAAATTGCAAATATATCATTATATATAGTAAAACCTCTATATATTAATAATATTGGGATTAAAATATTTTATTAATTTATATTGATATTAGTTTATTGAAAGTTTTGTTTTAATAGTTAAAATATTTTTATAAAATTCTGATTTAAGACATTTGATCTACATAAAATAAATATTTTGAAAGTTATATATTTTATAGTTTTAGACTTAAGAATTTAATATTTCTAAAAGAACTAATTTTTTTGACAATGAATAACAAAGATTATAGATTTCACATATACAAATGATATACATATTTTGAAATTTATAAGTAATGACATCCATTGTTTTATTTGAAAAACCTTTACGACTATTAAAACAAAATTATGCATATTCAAATCTATTATTTTATCATGTTTATTAATTTATCGAGTATTAATTTATAGAGGTTTAATTGTATCAACTATTTTAATATATATTAAATTTGCTTAAACATGCAGCAATTGGTGCTTTCTTTCGCTACTTATCAAAAAGATCACTAACTGTTGATGGTATCCAAATTTTGGAACAAAATATACCCATTCTTCTTTGCAATCTTGAGAAGATATTTCTACCGTCTTTTTTTGATGTTATGGAACATTTACCTATTCATCTACCGCGAGAAGCAGCACTAGGTGGTCTTGTCCAATATCGATGAATGTATCCTTTTGAACGGTACATGTTTCACCTCAAGAAGAAGGTTAAAAATTTAAGCAAAGTCGAGGGCTCTATTGTGGCATAAAGCATTAATGAAGAAGCCTCACACTTTGCGGAATATTACTTTCCGTCAGAAGTCGACGTCCTTCTCGTTATGACGATGGAGGCGAGCAACCATGTAAGTTATAATTAATTAATAACTCTATAATATGATATGAGAAATTCTCAAAACAAAAAGACAAATTTATAAAGAATTAGGGAATATGCACTAAATAACTTAAGACTAAAAAAAAATTAAGAAAATAATATTAACTAATCAATGTCTATTTGCTATATGGTTTTGTCGATTTTTGGCCCATATTACTCATGAGTTCTTCGTTCTCTCATTTTTCTTTCCTCTCGTCGGCGAGACGTCTCAAATCTCTCTTTTTCTCTCATTAGATTTCTCTGATTTTTGCTCGATCTCCTCTTTCCTTTTCTTTCTCTTCCTCTTGTTGGATTTCTTCACCACCATTTTTTTCTTATACTATATCACTATTTCTCTCCTTCGTCGGACATCACTCTGAGTCTCATTACTCCGACCCAACAGGCCACCACCACAACTGAATCTCACAACTATCATAATCATCATCACCATCAATACTAAATCTCACTAATTCTGACCCACCACCTTCATCAATATTTCCTGCCACCACCATCAAGCATGAACCACCATTATCAACACCAACACTACCGTTACCGCATCTTCCCTTCTTTCCCCAATTGCTCTAATTTCTCCACCTTCTTTATCTTCTCCGACATCGGGTCGAGCTTCTTCGACAATAACTCTATTTTATGTATCGCCGACAACAACTCTATTTGTTTATCTATAGAGGTGAGTATTTAGAATTTTTTTCTTCTAAGATTAATAATTGATTATAAAATTTCTTTAATTATCATATTATACAATAAGAGTAATTTCATAAATCTTTTTTAATTTTAAGGAAAAAATAATCTTTTTCTTTTCAAATTAGTAGTTTTAAATTAGAATTAGTAAATAATTTTTTAATTTCTATTTTTATTTAATATGATACATATAATTTCTTTATAATTATCTTCTTTACTTTTTAAAAATTATTTTTTATAAGATCTATATGTAGAGTTGCCTTATAATTTTTTTCTTAAATTTCTATTTTTATTAATAAGATACATTTAGTTTCCTTATATTTATCTTCTTTAGATTTTTATAATTGTTTATATAAGATATATACGTATAATTTCCTTATAATTTTTTTTCTAAAAAAATATTTTTTTTTGGATTTTACACGTTGATAAATTTGACATGTGCGTATAGTTTCCTTATTTTGTTTCTTAAATAACTAAAAAAAAATTTGTTTAACAAGTGTCAAAATCTGGCACGAACCTATAAGCTACTAACTTTAAAAACTATACTTTATATTATAAGATTATTTATACTATATATGATTTATTTAATGATAAAAGAATGGGGAGGAACAAAATTCGAAAAGACAAGAACACATGAGATTGTCTAATATATTTGGAAGACTAATTTTAAAATAAATATATTTTGATACCTTGATGGAAAATTGGCATAAACATGAAAAAAATCTGAACTTGAAATTAATCTTGAAATATATATTAACATCAAATAAATTGGAATTATTAGTATAAAATCAAATTTTTTGGAAACTAAGTCCATAAATAAATTAATTTGAGAACTGAGTTTAAAAAATAAAAATGAAACTTGCCATTCCCGACGGATATAAGATTTTCATCGGGTTTAAGGTTGGTGAACGCGGTTACACCTGGATTACGGTCCGTCGGGAATCCCTCGGCAAATTCCCAAGGGATTTGGGGTTTAGGGTATCAAATTTAGAAACTTTATAACTTAACGCATTGTAAAACACATTTTAGTACGTTTTTGATGTTACTAAGTGTTTGATGTTGTGAGTCTTCTAAACTTTTTTTTTTTATTTATGAGAATTTGTTTAAGGAAACATGTATAAAAGCTGAAAACTTAGACTAATGTTAGTGGTAAGTGAGTAACAAATAGATTTTTGAAACTATTTCTGAACTTTTTTTTAGGTTTTGTGTTAAAATCCCGTAATCCCTTGGTAATTCGTCGAGAATTTTGTTCAAAAATTCGATATCCGTCGGGAATAACCAGCGAAATTTTACCCAGGAACATTTCCCAAAATATTTTGGAAACCGCGGTTTATTTAATTTCGTTAATAACCGAGGGCTACCCAATGAGTATGTCTCTCGGGAATCCCACTATATATACAAAAACCCTCTTTTTTTGCCAACCCACTTTCTCTCACTATCTAACCCATATTTTTTTTCTCCGTTTATCTCAACTTCTCTCTTCGAATTTTCCTGATTTCATCACCATAACCACTCAACGATGTACGCTTTTCATCCATGGAGCTATCTATTTCATGTTTATATTAGATTTTTGGATTTGGAAGGTGTAGTTCTTAGGTTAGATGGTTAGATACGAGTTGAAATATAAAAATTAGAATTTGTGTTGAAATTTGTTAGATTAGTTTTTTTGTTATATTAGATTGTGTGATTGTTAGGTTAGATTAGGTGATGTTTTTGAGATTTTATCAACTTTTGAGAATTGGGTTAAACTGAAGTAAATATCGATGATGTTTTTGAGAATTTATCAATTTTTGAGAATTTGGTTAAAATTAAGCCCTAGAATCATTTATATTTGTTTATGTTTATATTGATTTGTTGAATTTCTGTATATTTTAAAGTCTTTTGATCAATCTACGTCTTTTATTTTGTTTCGGAATTTTATAGATTTTTTTGTTAAAGGATAAGATTAGGAGATTGTTGTTTAGTTTTTTTATTTTATAATTGTTAATTAGAGATTTTTGAAATTTATGATTTGTTAATTATATAAACTATTTTCATGGAACTACGGAGAATTTCAACGTCATACTAACCATTCCACCCAAAACCGAGTAGAACAAAATGATTCTTGGGCTTAGTCACAAACCCCCTCAACACATGTCTCGGAGTATCCCACATCCACTGCGCCTCCTATAATGTCCATTGAGGATTTTGTCTCTCAACCGGGACGAGAATGACTCCGCTGTCTCCATCCTCACTACATCTTATCTTTTTAAGAAAATTAAAATTAAACTTTTCTTCTAAAGACTACTAGAGATGGTGTGGCTCCGGATTAGTTAACGCTTATCGAGGACACCCACACAAACAAAAGGACCAAACAAATTCAAGACCAAGTAGTTAAGCAAGTAATCAAAGTTTGCTGGAAAAGGAAAGATGATATATCTTATCTCAACCTCTTCTCGATGATGATGGGCAACCCCCAAAAGTCCCGTTGGAATTCATGAACCAAATTTTTCTCGAGGTAATTATATATTTGATCTACATTATTACATTATTTTTATTTCTTTTAAATATTTATTTCTTACTAATTGTTCATAATTTTTAGGAAACTCCAAAGACCAAGGGTCGTATCTTTGGGTTAGGAAAACTCGGCAGAAGAACTCGTTCACATCCAACATAATCCCATATGTATAACCGTGATCCCGAACTCGAGCGAGCTCTTCAAGAGAAAGACGACAGTATCCAAGTTCTCGAGAAGTGGATGGAAGAAGAGAAACAAGCCAACAAGAAGAGAGACGAGGAGATTGCGACGAAAGACGCGAAAATGGCAAAGTTCATGAAAGACGTGTTGTCGAGGTTACCACTAAAATTCAAGTTCTTCAATCTACCCTTTTATTATCTCTCTAATTTTTAAGTTTTATGAACATGTCTTTTATTTGTTTTTATGAATATTTTGTTTTAATGTATTTTGGATTTTCAAGTTTAGAAATATTTGTTTTATTGTCTTTTGATTTTCAGGTTTAGGAAATCAAAAAGTATTAGTAAACATTTATAATTATGTTTAATTAAACAAAAAATTAAAAAAAATAAAATATTCAAATGTAAAATATTCATATTCCGTCGGGAATCCGTCAAAAATAACGAGATTTTTAATCGTTAATCTTCATCGTCAATCCGTCGGAGACCCCATCGATAATAGATCTGTCGGAAAAGCCTCAGGAATAATTCGTCAATTTCATGTCGGAATATCCGTCGGTTATTTTCCGATGACTTCGTGATGGAATTTTCCGATTGTCTACGACCCTTAGAAAGCCGTCGGAATATATCCTTTAGGAAGCCGTTAGGAAACACCGACAAATTCCTGACGGATTTGTGTTCCCGATGCTTTGGAACCGACGAACTTCACCTCTCCGTAATCCATCTTTCCGACGGTTTCCTGACAGATATGGCTGTCGGTTTACGGCTGTTTTCTTGTAGTGATAAGTCTTTGTAATGTTGGGTAAAAAGTTATTTCGAAGATACTTTGTCACAGGCTTAAGACGGTGTTACCAAATCTTATATCTGAGACACAATCGGCCTTTGTTGAAGGAAGATTGATATCAGATAATATTTTTATTGCGCAAGAGATGTTTCATGCTCTCCGAACAAATCCGTCTTGTAAAGGGAAATTCATGGCAATTAAAACAGATATGAGTAAGGCTTACGACATGAAAGAATGGGGGATTATATAGAAAATCTGTTAAGGAAAATGGGTTTTTGCAAAAAATAGATAACGTGGATGATGTCGTGTATAAAATCAGTACAATATAAGGTTTTACTTAATGGACAACCTAGAGGACTAATTTTACCTGAACGTGGTTTACGGCAAGGCGATCCACTTTCACCCTACTTATTTATTCTGTGCACAGAGGCGTTGATTGCAAATATTAGGAATGCGGGAATTTTGTGTTAAAATCCCGTAATCCCTTGGTAATTTGTCGGGAATTTCGATCAAAAATTCGATATCCGTTGGGAATCCCTCGGGAATAACCAGCAAAATTGTACCCGGGAACATTTCCCAAAATATTTTGGAAACTGCGGTTTATTTAATTCTATTAATATCCCGAGGGCTACCCGATGAGTGTGTCTGTCGGGAATCCCACTATATATACAAAACCCTCTTTTTTGCCGACTCACTTTCTCTCACTATCTAAACCCGATTTTTTTCTCCTTTTATCTCTACTTCTCTCTTCGAATTTTCCTGATTTCATCACCATAACCACTCAACGATATACGCTTTTCATCCATTGAGCTATCTATTTCATGTTTATATTATATTTTTGGATTTGGAAGGTGTAGTTCTTAGGTTAGATGGTTAGATACGAGTTGAAACATAAAAATTAGAATTTGTGTTGAAATTTGTTAGATTAGTTATTTGTTATATTAGAGTGCGTGATTGTTAGGTTCGATTAGGTGATGGTTTTGAGATCTTATCAACTTTTGAGAATTGGGTTAAACTTAAGTAAATATCGGTGATGTTTTTGAGATTTTATCAATTTTTGAGAATTGCGTTAAAAGTAAGCCCTAGAATCATTTAGATTTGTTTTTGTTTATATTGATTTGTTGAATTTCTGTTTATTTTAAAGTCTTTTGATCAATCTACGTCTTTTATTTTATTTTGGAATTTTATAGATTTTTTTGTTAAAGGATAAGATTAGGAGATTGTTGTTTAGTTTTTGATTTTATAATTGTTAATTAGAGATTTTTGGAATTTAAGATTTGTTAATTATATCAACTATTTTCAAGGAACTACGGAGAATTTCAACGTCATACTAACCATTCCACTTAAAACCGAGCAGAACAAAATGATTCTCAGAAACACCGACGAATTCGTCAGGAAATACCGACGAATTCCCAACAGATTTGTGTTCCTGACGCTCTGGAACCGACAAACTTCACCTCTCCTTAATCCATCGGAAAGACCTCTTTCCGACGGTTCCCTGACGTATATGGCCGTCGGTTTATGGGTGTTTTCTTGTAGTGATAAGTCTTTGTAATGTTGGGTACAAAGTTATTTCAAAGATACTTTGTCAGAGGCTTAAGACGGTGTTACCAAATCTTATATCTGAGACTCAATCGGCCTTTGTTGAAGGAAGATTGATCTCATATAACATTCTTATTGCGCAAGAGATGTTCCATGCTCTCCAAACAAATCCGTCTTGTAAAGGGAAATTCATGGCAATTAAAACATATATGAGTATGGCTTACGACATGATAGAATGGGATTTTATAGAAAACCTATTAAGGAAAATGGGTTTTTGCGAAAAATGGATAACGTGGATGATGTGGTGTATAAAATCAGTGCAATATAAGGTTTTACTTAATGGACAACCTAGAGGACTTATTTTACCTAAACGTAGTTTACGGCAAGGTGATCCACTTTCACCGTACTTATTTATTTTGTGCACAGAGGCGTTGATTGCAAATATTAGGAAAGTGGAGGAGATTAAGGCAACAACCGGTATCAAGGTGGCAACTCTGAGCCCTGCGGTCTCTCATTTGCCTTTTGCAGACGATCGTTTGTTCTTCTACAAGGCAAATGTACATCAATGTGGGGTGATTTTAGGAATCCTCCGACAATATGAAATGGTGTCGGGTCAATAAATTAATTTTGACAAATCATCTCTTCAGTTTGGTCATACCATTGGAGAAGATGTACAAAATGAGGTTAAAAACGTTCTATGTATTACATAACTTGGCGGTATGGGTTCATATCTTGGTCTACCGGAAAGTTTGGGTGGCTCTAAACGAAAACTTTTCTCCTTTGTAAGAGATAGGCTACAGAGTAGAATAAATGGATGGTCGTCTAAGTTTTTATCTAAGGGAGGGAGAGAGGTGATGATCAAATCGGTGGCAAAGTACTGCGTTACCGACCTATGTCATGTCCTATTTCAGACAACTTAAAACAATCACATCGAAACTAACAAGTGCAATAGCCAAGTTTTGATGGAGTTCAAATGGTCAAACAAGAGGGATGCATTGGCTCGCTTGGGACAAGATGTTTCATAGTAAAGCAAATGAAGGAATAGGATTCCGGAATGTGGATGACTATAATATAGCTTTATTAGCAAAGCAATTATGGCGTCTGATCACGGTTCCTAACTCTTTCTTTGCGAAGGTTTCTAAAGGAAGTACTATAGGAAGTCAGATCCAATAGATCCAATTAATTCATACTCTCCATCCTATGGTTGGAGAAGTATTGTCTTAGCTAGATCTCTGGTTAACAAAGGACTAATTAAAAGAGTTGGTTCTGGTGAGTCCATCTCAATATGGACTGACCCATGGATTCCAGCTCAATTCCTGAAACCAGCAAAAAGTAATGGTTCTCCTGCAGAATCCTTACTCCAAGTGAAAAGTCTTACCGATTCACGGAAAAATACCTGGATCATAGATAGTTTAAACGCTATAGTTGATCCAGAGGATGTAAAGCTAATTAATGTTATACCATTGGGAAAGCTGTCAAACCCAGATGTAATGGGATGACATTTTACAAAATCTGGTAAATATACGGCTAAGTCAGGGTATCATACAACTCACCTTGATACTCAGATGGATTCTATACAAAGTAGATGCGGGCAAATATTACACCACTTAGAGCATTCACGTGGAAGATAAAGTGTCCTCCCAAACGGCATTTTATGTGGCAGTCCCTCAACGGGTGTGTTTTGGTTACAACAAATCTTCGGAAACGTGGTATTAATTGTGATGTAGGTTGTGATAGGCGCGGGGATTCTGAAAAGACAATTAATCAAGTCCTATTTAAATGCCCGCCTGCACGCCAAACATGGGCTTTATCACAGATTCCAACGACACCCAAAGTTTTTCTTCAGGTTCACTCTATACAAATATGGATTATTTATTTTGGAGGATATCTACTCAGCCATGTTCCTTTGGATTCTTTGGTATCTATGGAAAGCTAGATATGATAAAATTTATAATAACATAGATATAAGTCCCCCAGAGACAGTGCGGATAGCAGAGAATGGGGAGCAAGCTTGGCAGTTAGCGCGGGTCGAAATCACAGATGACAATCTAGACTCGGTGGTGGCAAATAACCACTCACATTCTAGAGTTGACAGTATAGGGCAACACAAAAATGATTATCAGTATTTCGTAGATGTTTCTTGAAAAGAAAGTGATCGTTTTTCGAGAATAGGATGGTTTTGTACGAATCCAAACGATTCAAAACAAGATATGGGAGCTGCAAATCTTAGAAGAAGCTTAACCTCACTCCACGCAGAGGTCGAAGCATTAATTTGGGCGATGAGATGTATGATCGGCCAAGACATGAGAGAAGTAGCTTTCCTTACAGACTGCTCCGACCTGGTGAAGATGGTGTCTACCCCGCAAGAGTGGCCCGCGTTCGCAACATACCTAGAGACGATTCAAAGTGACAAGGAAGAGTTTGATTCTTTTTCATTATCTTTTGTTTCTCGCACTACAAATGTGAAAAGCGGATAAACTGGCACAAACTGTTCGTACTGTTCGTACAACTTATCACCTATGTAAACAACAATCTCCAACATTGGCTCATCTGAGTCAATCTAATAAAGCTGTTGACAAAAAAAAATAATGTGTTTTAAAAATTTGTATCTAATATAGCTAAAGCTCAATTAAAAAATTAACACATATATCTTATGTATTTACAATTGGACTATCATTGGAATTGAATTTACATTCAACAATTGAAAACTTCAATTATTCATAGATTTAACTAATAATTGTAAATCTTAATCAATTTATGAGTTACCCAATTTGAATTCAATAAAATTTAACAACTTTGACTAACCAAATTTGTCTTATATTTTTATCCAAATTTGGTCATAAGATTTCCAAATTATCCAAAAATGTATCTATCCTTTCTGAAATTTCCATTACCAATAAAAAAAAAAGTAGAAGATAAATCAAAACATTATACATTCTCTAATTAGCTAGATAAAAAGAAAAGGCATGGGATTGTAAAGAAAGGACACCATAAACAATTATTTCAAAGTATATCATAAATATAATTTCTAATATGTCCAAATGTAAATACACAACATACAATGAATATAAGGCCGGCAAAAAAGTTTGTGTCCCATTATAGTTAGACCAATATAGTAAAAATGATTTTGCTAAATTTTTAAAATGCACTTAACATATACATATATTTTGATAATCTGAATTGCAACAAAACATGTTAACCTATAAACTAATTTTTAGTTTACCTTTCTTTCTTTTTTCTGTTTTAGGTAGAATTCAATGTGAGTAGCCAAATATGTTTCAAAAAGAAAAATTGCTAGTGGGGTGAAATTTACATAGAACAAAATACACTTTAAAATGTCCATAAGTTGGAAATATATTGTAACCGCTACTTAAAAACTATCATAAAACCTATAAGTTGTGGTAGAACTTCTACATAGACCGATACGATTTTAGCTTAGCTAATCAAATCCTCACATTTCTTATCTTAGGTAACCTTTTAAAAGTGTTTGGCCCACATGCCTGTATAAAACGAACCGATTAGATAGTAACAACAATATATTCCAACAATTTATCGATCGCTTTTCCATTCTCCAAAATTTTATGCAGTAAAATATTTTTTTCAAACTGAATTCGATAATGTCACATCCCACCATAGAACAACTACATGCTTTCCATGCACAAGACAGAGAGATTTTCTCTAAACTAGTCCTAAAATTTTTAAGACCACCAGCTGAGTCACTTCTTGTCATGGCCACATGGCTTTGGCTTGAAGACTTTGGCTTCGGAAACATTTTCTCCATCATCACAATTTTTAGCGATCTACTAATTGTAGATCTCGCTAACGAGGCTGTCTTGTGCTTCCAGTGCCTTGAGTCCGACCAGCCCCCAAATGATGTCAATCAGATCCCTCTCACCGAGAGATTCATGAAAAAGGACATATCCCTTCAAATACTCCACAAACATCGATACACTGCCATTACAGGAATAAAAAACTTTTTAACCACTATTTGTTCTCGAATTTTCTCTGATATCCTTCAACGAGTTCTTCCGCCTTCATCATCCTCATTCATCACCAAAATCCGTCACCCTCTCATCATTCCCGGTTTCCCTCATCCGACTTTTGGGAGCATCAATGTATTGCCTGATGTCGTTGCCAGGGATAATCTTCTAAACACAAATTTATTTCTTTTTCCTCATGGTCTTTGGGGCTGGAACGCTACCTATGTCGCGACTGATAAAGAACGGACGGTATTTCTAACGTTTTCTCGTGGTTTTCCCGTGTCACAAGCTGAGGTGTATCATCTCTTCACCGAGATATATGGAGAAAATTGTGTTGAAAGCGTTTACATGCAAGAGGAAGGTGGTAGTTCCTCCAACGAAAACACCAATTGCAATGGTCAGCAACAACCACTATACGCGAAGATGGTCTTGGACTCGGTTGTTACCGTAGATCGTATACTCAACGGCGAGGAAAAAAAAAAGTATCGGATCAACGGAAAGCATATTTGGGCTCGTAAGTTCAAGAATAATAAAGACGGTCTTATTTAACTAAATAAAGCCATAAGGATTTAGTTTCCAGTCTTTCAATTTGCCGGTGTCAAATTCTCTATCTTATATTGTAGTCTAATAATAAGAAACCATATGTAATGTTTCGACGGTGGTGGGATTCTTTACTTTGACGGGATTATGTTTCACTTAAGTTTGAGGTTGGATGTCACTTTAGATATCCAATATATTTCACATTTCTTTTAAACAAGAGTTGGTACTCAATATTTTTATGCACTAGCACTGCCACATCTCTGTTGTTTTCTCAATATAAAATATAATTCACATATTTAAATAGCTTCTAACGAAATTTTGCTGATTTGGAGAAATTCCATGATAACTTAATTATGAAATTATATTCCGTCAATATCCCAAATTATATTCATGACAACCACCAACACCATGGTCGCTATTATCACCAGTGATGCTGCAACGACCACCACCGTCATTACCACCACCATGACCACAACCACAATCACCACTAATAAAGAGGTCAAATTTTTCATTACACTACCTTCCATGTTTAATTATTATATTTTTAATATTAGAATGCTAGTTTCTTAATTTATTTATCAGAAATGGTATTCTTGCACATCTTTTTCTTCTTTATAAAGAAAGATATTACAAAAAATTAGAAATTAAATTTATTGAATAAAACAAAAGATTTTCTCTCTTCTACTGTTTACATTTCATTTTAGTAGTAATTAAGACTAAATGAGCAAAAAATCCACGGATAATAAATTCAAAGATTTTCTCCCTTCTATTGTTTACCTTTCATTTTGATTTCGAAGAATAACAATTTTAAGTGATAAGTTTTTATTTTAGTTCGATAAGTATCCACTCTAATTGATATATATATATATATATATATATATATATATATATTTAATGTTTAATATTTTTTATGTTAAATGTAATTTCAAATTAGAAATAGTTTTGGAACTATATTGGTGTCTAATTCACCAATTCAATAGTTTTTGAGCTAAACTCTTGCATCAGTTCAGCAATCATGACCAAATCTTGATTTTGTAAACGTCGTAAAAATAATATCAATCCTTCAATCTATTTAATCTTAAATATGATGTCTTGTTGTCGAATTTAATGTGCTTGTATTCACGTCTCGTAATGATGTGATCGGGTCTTGGTAAAAGCTTTGTCCAAATTCAAGTAGTCAATTTCCACAACTAAATGTTATTTTTGATCATTTAGCCAATGTCACTTTGTGAGACTTCTGACGTTTCATGTTTCAGTCTGATGAATGAAAAGAAAATATAAACCATCATATCTACTAAAAACCAAGTAAGAAATTATAAACCCTGATTTCTACTAAAAATCTGGGTTTTCTATAAAATTTTTAATTTTGGAAGAAGAAAATAATTTAAACAAAAATCTATAGAACCTAGCTGGAGATTGAAAACGACGAGATTACATAGATAATCATACGGGGCAGTCTCAACAATGAGTTAGAAGTGAAATAGAAAGATATTTAAAATTAATTATGTCTCAACTCTAGAACAGCTAGCTTGAACATAGAAGACATGATGCCGTGAAAAAAAAAAGATCTAGAAGAAACAATGAGGTATTCATGTGTTTTTGTTTTTTCTTTGAATAAACTAGAAATTCATGTGTCACTATCATAAACTTTAAAATGTTGATGTGTATTATATATTTTAATTTGAATGGGTGTTTTTTAAAAATGGGGTGTCTTCTAACATAAAGTTGATGTGGCAGGTACATAACTTTTTTTTTTGGTCATCTGGTAAATATATATTGACAAAGCCATTAAAATGGCAATGAAACGTTACAACAAGTGAGGAAAGAAACAAGGAGAACAGAAAACTTCCAACCCTATAACTCCTACACTAAACCACCAACACCATAGATTGGGGTTCAATACAAAAATGCAGATTCACAAAAGAATTAGTAACCACGGACAGAAACTGCATTAACAAACAGAGGGGCAAATCCTTTCAGATTCGAAAACACTTGAAAGCCAAGCCGGAAAGCCAACAGCAACATAAGATTGTAACCGCAAGTCTTGGTTTCCAAAACCAACTTCCACTCCGGAATGGAACGCAAAAAACTCTTTATAGCTCCAGACTGAGCTTTAAAAGAAGGCCATGCCATTGGCCTAATGGCTGCCTCAACAAAACACTTCTCTTGGCAAGCAAAAACCACTGTCACCACTTTGTGATTGGCCATGCTTTCGATAGCCCAAAGCAGAACTTAGCTTAGCATCCTCATCACTTCTTATTCAAGAGAAAGCCCTGCGACTGTGAAAAAGAACCACTCTCAACTCATCTCTTAACACCCAGGCACCCCCTGCAATCTGATTTCTTTTTTACCATGAAGATCCCACATTACATTTGAACCAATTGCACGACGGTTTTTCCCAAACTTTCACCACCATTTGATAACCACTCTGTGCAGCCCTAGCCGAGGATTGGAGAAGCAAGGAACCACCATCGGGATCAACACATTGTGCCTCAAACCATTCAGTCACATCAGCTCTGATTTTTTCCACCGATTCCAAAGCTGTGAATCTCCTCCCTTCATAAATGAGACAGTTTCTGTTCTTCCAAATCCTCCAAATAATCCAAGGAAAACTTAATCTCAAAGCAATAGGCCAATCCTTGTTATTTCTATTACTTAGAAGGTGGAAAACATTGGAAAAAACAGAGCTGTTTGAGAAACCTAGCTGAGGAGACGGATAGTCAGATAAAGCCCAAACCTGTCTAGTTTGAGAGCACAAAAACAGAGAGTGGTTAATTGTATCACCAGCCTCTCCACAAATTTGACAGCTATCGTCCACTCTCATACCTCTGCAATTTAGAGCTTGAGCCACTGGTAAGGCTCCACTTAAAGCTTTCCAAAGAAAAATCTTTATTTTAGGGTCAGTTTGCAGAGACCACACTTCTTTTTTCAGGTCAAGCGTTGAAAGGAAGAACAGAAGCATCTTCAACCAGTTTAGCACTCCTTTCTTGGTCAGCAAGCCAATAAGCTGATTTAACCGAAAAATCACCGCTTTTGTTATGCTTCCAAACATAGTAATCCTCTTGAGCAAAGACAGGTTTGAGAGCCTTAATAATTGATATGTCTTGGTGAAAGAAATGCTCCTCAAGAGTAGCTGAATCCCAGAAACCACTACTTGGGATCAATTAAATCACAGACCTTTAAGCCAACATTAAAAAACTGATTCATCCTCAAAGGAGCCCGCAAATTAAATCATCATCCTCAAGCCAGAGATCAGTCCAAACAAAAATTGATGTACCATTACCCACCCTTCTGCTCAGCCCTTTTACCAAAAGCTCACGACCAAACAAAATACTTCTCCAAGCATAAGAAGGCCGTTGGCACAAAGTAGCATCAAGAAACTCAGACTCAGCAAAATACATGCTTTTCATGATTCTGGACAGGAGGCAAAAAGGCGACTGCAGCAGTCTCCAGGCTTGTTTAGCTAAAAGGGCTTGATTGAAAGTTTCAATATTTCGAAACCCCAATCCACCAAGATCTTTTGAGAGACATAATCTTTTCCAACTTTGCCAATGAATTTTCCTTGAGTACTCTTCTGCATTCCACCAAAACGAAGCCATTGCACTTTCCAAATTTTCACAAGTAGTTTTAGGGAGCTTAAAACAAGACATTGCGAAAACCGGCATAGCAAGTGCCACTGATTTTAAAAGCACTTCTTTTCCACCTTGGGAGAGGCATCGTGAGAACCAACCCGATAGCTTGGACTTTAGCCTATCCTTCAAATAATCAAGCATGTCAACTTTTGACCCCACTAAAACACTCGGGTAACCCAAGGTATGTCCCCGCGCCATCCTCAGTTGCAATTCCTAAGCACTTTTGAATACTCACTTTATCTGCAGCCCCTACCTTTGCTCCAAAAGTAATAGAAGACTTACTAAGGTTAATAGTCTGACCAGTCGCATTGCCATATGTTCTCAAAATATTCTGTAGGACCAGGCTCTGATCAAGAGAAGCTTTACAAAGGAAAAGAGAATCATCCACAAAAAGCAATTGATGGACAGCCGGCCCATCAGGGCTGAATTGAATGCCTTCTAACTTTTCTTCACTTTGAGCTTTGTTCAGTAAGTATGACAAACCTTCAGTACATAGCACAAAAAGAAAAGGTGATAAGGGATCACCTTGCCTTAATCCTCTCGGTGGAATGATCATACCAAAAGGGTTATCATTAATGAGCATTGAGTACTTCACTGTTGACACACAAGTCATAATCCAAGAAACCCATTTGATATCAAAATCTAACGCAATAAGTAACGATCTCAAATAGCACCATTCCACTCTGTCATATGCTTTTGACATGTCTGACTTAACCGCCATGAACTCAGAAGAAATCAGTGGATGAACCCTGAGACTATGAACCAATTCATGAGCCACTAAAATGTTGTCAGTGATAAGTCTTTCAGAGACGAATGCAGATTGCGTATCAGACACAATTAGAGGCAGGAAAGGCTGAACTCTCTTCACAATAATCTTGGAAATGATTTTGTAAAGGACCAAACACAAGCTAATTGGTCATAAGTTTGACATCTCAGTAGGATGATGAGTCTTTGGAATCAAACACAGATGCGTATAGTTCCATTCAGCTGGAAGCACACCTTCAACAAAAAACTTTTGGACTTCAGCAATAACTTGAGGACCAACGATACTCTAGTAATTCTGGAAAAACATTATAGACATCCCATCAGGACCTGGAGCTGTAGAAGGTTTAATAGAGAAAGTTGCCTCTTTTATTTCCTCATCACTAACTCTTTTAATAAGTTCAGCATTCATGAGATCAGAAACACGCAGTGCCATTCCAGCAAACCAATCATGAAAGCTAGCGGGAATTGAAGAAGTAAAGAGAGACTGAAAATAGGCAGCAGCCACCTCTCCTTTTGCTGCTTCAGACTCCTGCATGTTGCCATTGACATCCTTCAGTCTTTCAATTCGCTTCCTTTGTCTATTTTCTTTCACCGCAGCATGGAAGTATTTACACTACAAGAAAACAGCTGATTGCCGACTATGCATAACGACTATAGAAGTAGTCGCTTAATTTTGTGACTGTATAGCCACTATTTGGCGACTATTATACGACTATTTGTGATTAGTCGTTCATGAGTCGCCATTTAGCGACTATATAACCGAGTCGCTATCTCAATCGCCTTTTAGTCGGAAATCAGTAGCTATTTAAGTAACCTAAATCTATATACATAGATACCAAATTAAGATTTTGAAACTTATATCCTAACCCTAAATATAGACCCTAACCCTTAAATAAACCCCAATAACTAAATCAAACACTAGTTATAATTTTTTAAAACTTAATATCCCTATAATTAAAACTTATAATATATAACATTATCTATATATATACCTCCAAAAGTTAAATCACATAAACTACAAATATGAAATTTTTTATTCTGTATCTTAGAATTAATTAAGAAAGCATAAAAACTAATAATTAACCATTATATATTTTTACAAATAAAAACCATTTACTTATAAATTAAAGTTTCTAAACCATCAATACAATTATTATAAACTATAAAAATTAAACTTTATACTCTTAAAAATTAAAATTAAAATTAAAATTAAAATAGCGACTATTTGGCGACAAATTAGCGACTATAGTGAAAATTTTGGGTTTAATAAAAACCGCGAAACCAAACCCAAATTTTAAGCCCAATTCGGCATGCCCACTCGTTTTCCCTCTGAAGAAAACGCACAAAGGGAATCAGAAACCCTAATTTCATTCTCACTCTCTTCTCCTTCCTCAATCTCTTCCTCAATCTCTTCCTTAGTCTCAAATCGAATCTCTAATCAAATCCCTCATCGAAACCCTGATTTCGTTCTACAAATCGAATCTCTTCGTCAATCTCTTCCTCAAATCTCTTGCTCATTCTCAAATCGATCTAGCCATGCCTCTAGCTAACAACAAACGTCGAGGCCGCAAGAGATTATCCATTCCAAATGTGTCTCAGAGGCCAGTCGGTTCCAAACCCAACACATCGAAAAGAAAAAACCCTTTACCTCCTCAATACGAGTTCACGCCGGCGCCAGAGGAGCAGATTCCTCAGCCTGAGTCGCCCCTTGAGCAAGTCCAGCCAGTCCGCGTTTCCCCTCAACTGTCTACGTCAAGAGCTTCTCATTTCCGGGACTATCCACCGCCACAAAGGCTTTTCCAGAGCTCGGTGAATCAACCACGTGAAGACCATGGGTTGTCTGAACAAGAAGTCCAGCAGGAACAACCTCGACAGCAGGCACAGCCTCGACAGCAACCTTCTCGACAACAACCTTCTCGGGATCCTAGACAGCAACCTTCTCGACAACAGGAACCTCGACAACAACCTTCTCGGGATCCTAGACAGCAACCTCCTGAACAAGTGGATCCTCCAGGATCTCCACTTCATCACTCTCAGGCTCAGTCTCATCCATCATCTCAAGGGAATAATTTCCAGGATACTTTAGAACCAATGTTGCCGGAGCTACAGGAGGACACAATGAGGGATCTAAATGCCTTGCTTCTGGTGCCAAACCGCGAGAAGTTTACCACCGTCCTCTCTCCAACACCGCTGCCAACCCGATAGCTTGGACTTTAGCCTATCCTTCAAATAATCAAGCATGTCAACTTTTGACCCCACTAAAACACTCGGGTAACCCAAGGTATGTCCCCGCGCCATCCTCAGTTGCAATTCCTAAGCACTTTTGAATACTCACTTTATCTGCAGCCCCTACCTTTGCTCCAAAAGTAATAGAAGACTTACTAAGGTTAATAGTCTGACCAGTCGCATTGCCATATGTTCTCAAAATATTCTGTAGGACCAGGCTCTGATCAAGAGAAGCTTTACAAAGGAAAAGAGAATCATCCACAAAAAGCAATTGATGGACAGCCGGCCCATCAGGGCTGAATTGAATGCCTTCTAACTTTTCTTCACTTTGAGCTTTGTTCAGTAAGTATGACAAACCTTCAGTACATAGCACAAAAAGAAAAGGTGATAAGGGATCACCTTGCCTTAATCCTCTCGGTGGAATGATCATACCAAAAGGGTTATCATTAATGAGCATTGAGTACTTCACTGTTGACACACAAGTCATAATCCAAGAAACCCATTTGATATCAAAATCTAACGCAATAAGTAACGATCTCAAATAGCACCATTCCACTCTGTCATATGCTTTTGACATGTCTGACTTAACCGCCATGAACTCAGAAGAAATCAGTGGATGAACCCTGAGACTATGAACCAATTCATGAGCCACTAAAATGTTGTCAGTGATAAGTCTTTCAGAGACGAATGCAGATTGCGTATCAGACACAATTAGAGGCAGGAAAGGCTGAACTCTCTTCACAATAATCTTGGAAATGATTTTGTAAAGGACCAAACACAAGCTAATTGGTCATAAGTTTGACATCTCAGTAGGATGATGAGTCTTTGGAATCAAACACAGATGCGTATAGTTCCATTCAGCTGGAAGCACACCTTCAACAAAAAACTTTTGGACTTCAGCAATAACTTGAGGACCAACGATACTCTAGTAATTCTGGAAAAACATTATAGACATCCCATCAGGACCTGGAGCTGTAGAAGGTTTAATAGAGAAAGTTGCCTCTTTTATTTCCTCATCACTAACTGTTTTAATAAGTTCAGCATTCATGAGATCAGAAACACGCGGTGCCATTCCAGCAAACCAATCATGAAAGCTAGCGGGAATTGAAGAAGTAAAGAGAGACTGAAAATAGGCAGCAGCCACCTCTCCTTTTGCTGCTTCAGACTCCTGCATGTTGCCATTGACATCCTTCAGTCTTTCAATTCGCTTCCTTTGTCTATTTTCTTTCACCGCAGCATGGAAGTATTTAATTAGAGTTGCGATTTCCACTCCTTAACCATTTTTGCCTGCTTTTCTAGTTTCCAATAGGATTCCTCCTCTCTATAGGCCCTGGCCAAATCCCGTTTTAAAAGAAACAGTTTCTGGATATTAGGCCAACAATCAGATTGCTCTTTCTCTAGAGCCACCTCTAGTTGCTGAATCGTGTCCTGAGAATTCAAGGAGTTCTTTTTTTCCAAGCACTTAAAGCTTTCCTGCAAACTCTAAGTCTTTCTGCAACAGAGATATTAAAACCAGAATATCTAGGCATCCAAGCCTTTGCAATTGCATCACGCACCTCAGCCTTGTGCAAGAACCTCTTATCAAACCTAAACTACCCTTTGTAAGAGTCTTGAGAAGTCATCAGCTTGACAAGAACAGGTCTGTGGTCTGAACCTCTGATGTCCTAAAAACTTTGATTAGAAACCGGGAAGGTCTTAAACCAGTCATCCTTACCAAAAGCTTTGTCCAGTCGACATTGGATCCAATGATCACCTCTCCTGCCAGCCCAAGTGAACTTGTTTCATTACTAGGCATCTCAACCAGCCCACAAACTCTGATCATCTCAATAAAGTCTTTGGAATCATTGTCTGATCTTCTAGGTCCTCCCAGGTTTTCACCATTATGCATTAGCTCATTAAAATCACCCAAGACACATCATCTATCTCTTCTACCAACACCAATTCTGGAAAGCCTTTCCCAAACCACTGATCTCTTGCTTCTATCTGGATCTCCATATACACATGACACAAAAAAGTTGGCAGCTCCAAGTTGAACTTGAGCATCCAACAGATTTTTTATCAAAAAACTTAAAGTCTACCTTTACACTACTCTTCCAAAAGACAGCAAGACCGCCACATCTTCCAATCAGGTCCACTGTAAAAACTTGATCATACCCCAGCCATACTTGTAAATTTACCAAGACATTTCTCTTATGCATCGTTTCCATCAAGAACAATATCTCAGGGAAGTGTTTTTTACGCAACTCCTTGAGACGAGGAATTGTCAATTCATGAGACCGTTCCAATCCTTGACAATTCCAGCTTAATATGCTCATTGGGCATTAGACAAACCCCCCCCCCCTTTGGGTTCACCTCTTGAGGATTAAGCTTTGTCGATTTTACAGTGCTTGTACCCTCATCAACTGCTTTTCTTTTGTCTTTAAAACCCTTCTCAGCTCCCATACTAACATATACCCGCAGCTCTTGAAGATTTGGATCCAATGGTCTCGGCTTTCAGACATTTTTAGTAGGACGCTTCCTTTGTTTGTTCTTTGCCTTTTTCGGAACAATCCCGGAAGATCCTACCACAAAAGGGTTAGATCCATAAACCGTTGGATTGTTTTGAAAGGGCTGAGACAGAGCTAAAAAGCTACCAGATCCCTCCAAAGAAGAAGAAGACCCATGTCCCAAACTCCACAGACTATCAGCACTAGAACTGCTAGCCCCAACAACAACCAACGCATCCTTTTCCATCAAAACACCATCACAAGAGGGAGCAGAAGGAAAATCGTAACCAAAAACTAAACCTTTGCTTTTGTTGACATTTTGATGAAAAATAGGAGAAGGCTCCAGCCTCAGAATAGATTTTGCAGCCATAGGATCTTTCTCCACATCTCTAACAGAAAGTCTAACCTTGTCAGCTCTAAGCAATCTTTCTTCATCACTTGCTACTCGCATGTACTGCCTCATACCTTCAAGCACCTCCGCTAATTCTTTGTCTACCAGTAACCGGGTCAATACCAACTTGGTCTTCATTCAGAATCCCAAACAATGGATCTGATTCATTCAGCACCAGCAGCTTCTTTGGCTTTAAAACAGGAAGACCGGCCCTTCTAGCATCAGAAGAGTCTTGTCTTCTCTTAATAAGAACTGGGCAGAAATCTTTCTCATGAGTCATTCTCTGACACTCATAACATCTTTTCTGCACTCTTTCATACTCAAAAAACACGTTAGCTGTACCACCTTTAGGAGATTGACAACCTTTGATCTTTGTAGCGGCCTAGAGACATCGAAAACCACCTTAACCCTCACATAATCTTCTATTTGAGACTATGTAGTGTCAAAAGCAACTACACGCCCAATCGGTTCACCCAAAGCCGTAATCGCTTGCTCAGTGTAGTAATTTATTGGCAGGTTCCAAATCCGAATCCAAATCGGTGTAAACTGCAGATAATCATCGGGTGGATTTTCATACCATCTATCCACCACAGACCATTCATTGAAACTATGAATCCCTTTTTCTAGAACCTCTTCTAGATCGTGCTCAGAATTGAAAAAGAATTGAAATTTCTCCTTAGAGAGAGCAACTTCTCTAACCCTTCCCAACTTTTTCCATTTACGGGGAAGATTACGAACCAAATTCTTCATCGGTTGACATTCAGGATTTAGAGTCCGACCAACCAAGCTCAAAACGTTTTCTTTGCAGGAAGAAAAACTTGGCAAGTCAGGCAAATTAAATGGGACATCCTCCTCTTCTAGAGAAATCGCCATCAGAGCTTTGTCCATAGCTGAAGACATAGCTACCAAGGATAGGAAAAACCAGCAAACGAAAAACTGGGAGGTAATATAAACTTTAGGACCAACTTTTTGCCGCAAACGAGAAACATATCGAGAAAATTGAGTCGACTCGGGAAGAAAACCGTGAACCAGAGTCACAAAGACACGAGCTTTTAGAAAACAAACCCAATCATCTGTAGAACCTTCAGGGAGACCGAGAGACAAAACCAGCACCTGAGAATCTGAAAACTACACGGAGCTGCAGACCAAACAAAAGACGAAAACGAGCAACAGATCTAGAGCTTGTCTGAACAGAGCACACGACGCAACCCGCTTCTCGGGAAGAAATTGAGGACAGGAGAATCGAAGACTCAAGCTTATCGGGAAGAAACTCAACTCAAACACTAGAACCTTAAGAGAAACAAGACATAAACGGCTACACAAGAGCAAAACAGGTTGAAATCGTCGAAAGAGATAAAGTTTTAATCTGGTCAAAGCTCTTCTAACCTAATGAAAGACACTGGTTCAGAAAGAGAGTCTTAAGCCCAAAAGAGGGGAGCATTTTGTTTTTCTTCTTATAGCCAATCCCTTTCATCTATGGCAGGGTACAAAACTAATATATATTATTTATTTTAGGTTGCTTAGATTTTTTTTTAATAAGGTGTCAACTTCTAACAATAGTACAACACCAAAAAGCTGATGTGGCAGACTATAAAGATTTTGCTTTGTTTTTATTGTATTAACTAGATTTTAACCCGCGGTACACCGCGGGATGATTTAATTTTAAAGTTAGTATAAAAATATTTTATAAATTGTATATCCTTATAACATATTATTTATATTATAGTTTACAATTGTTATTAAGTAACGGTATACCACGAATCCACGAGACAATTATTAAAAAACTAAGGATTTAATCCGTATTAAAGCGGTATATAAATATTGATTCAAATTCGTCTGCCATATAAATCCTTTCCGCAATATAATCCGTTCTGTAATTTCTTAACCCGTCCCGTGATTTGTTTTTATTTTAAAATTTAATGATTATTTATTATATATAAAAGTTTACAAATCATATCACCCTCTAAGACCACGGGACATTGTACAACGGAACAATTTTTGGTTTTATACAATCTTTTCTAAATGAGACTGATTTAATATTTCTAATATTTGTGGTATTAAAAAAAAGGATTTAATCCGTATTAAAGCGGCGGATTAATGATATTTTAATCTTTTTATTATTGTTGATTCAAAAACCCGTCCCGCCAAACCCGTATGGCCAAAAAACTCATTTATTTTATTAATGTTCTTATTTATGATATGATTCTGAATCATTGTCTAAATATTTTAATCGATGTTGAACGTTGAACACATATTTCCGTCAATTAGATAATATATGTCCGTTTTTAAAATTTCGAATCACAGTATATGTAGAAAAAAAATTGATTTTTTTTTACTTTATGTATTATATGATGATTCAAAACAGTTAAAAACAAATCAAACAAAGATGATAGGAGAATCATAATTATAAATCTTAATCAGATCTTCTAAATATCTAAATTATTTAATATGGAATATCCGGTGTATGAGTTGGGTTAAATATAACCCGACCCAACAAATTTTTTGTGAAGGAATTTTAAAAACAGGTCGGGTATCCGATATACCCGAAAGCATTTTTACCCACCCGTCACCAAAGTGTTGCAAAAAATACTAGTATAGATTTAGATGATAAGTTTCATTCGGTTATGGCTATGATAAATAACAAACTGAGAAAACTGAACCATGATTTTTAGTATTCAGGTTAATTTTGGTTCTCTCAACTGAACTGATCAATAAGCTTTAATTTAGCATCAGGTACCCGATAATTTTGGTATTGTTCGGTAGACTAATCGGTTTTTCAAGTAGTTGGTTTCTTTTTAACCGGATTGTACCAAAATTAGACCGATTTTCACCAATACCCAAACCAAACGGAATAAAACAAAATTACCGAATCTAGCCAAAAATAACCGAATTAACAAGAATTTTTATTTAAAAAAATTGGTTATTTTCGATTTCCAAAAATTAACGAGAGTCTAACTGAACCAAATTTAGTTTTGGTTAATTTCGGTATTTCTCTAAAAAAAATTTCGGTTAACTGAACTAACCGATCCGAACCGACTCGAAAATCGAATTCCTAGAGTTAATTAATATTGTTGGGGGTTAACAGACTTCTCAGGTAGAACTTGAAGGCATGTTGAGTCATCACGAGCACAATGGGAGAAACTGTACCCACTAAGTATTGACCCTACGACTACCCTAACTGCACTCGAGTGTTTGATAGTAGGATTTTACTATCTCTCAATTACCCTAGAGTACTTATCATATCATTGTAGTACTTGATAGTAGGATTTTTTACTAGTTCTCAATTCCTTAAAGCATTATCATGTCATTGCAGTATTTAAGGTGTCAATCCAATCAGGTGTGAAGTTAACAATCAAGATGTGATCAAAGGTCACTAAGTCAAGCCAAGCAGAAATAGGTTTGGTTTTCTAACAGTCCTAAGAGGTCATGCAGGAAGCAAATAAACTGCTAAAAATCAAGTATGCTCGATCGCCAAGAACTAGTGCTAGTGAGGAGTGTGCGATCGAGTATTCAAGGCAGAAAAGGAGAAATATCAAAACTTAACAGCGGATATCAGAGCAGGTAAATAAGAAGATAAGTAAACAGAGAAATCAAATAGATAAGAAATTCCTAAGGATGGGGTAATCGAATAGAGTGGTCTCCTTAGCCTATTCAGATGGTTAACAAAACGCAATCAAACTATCCCTAGACAACAGGTTCAACAACAGATCAATTCACTACCGTTATAGAAATCCTTAGACAAAGCTAGTTCGAGACCGAATTCCCATTAGTAAAATCTAACTATGCATGCAATAAGATTCAACCTATTAAAGCCAATACACGCTTTAAACAACCAATCTCTTGGGATAAAGACAAATATCTCTAGAATTAGTGGATCATGCATTCCCTCAAACACTTTTTGAGTGCGGGAATGCCTGAGTTCGGAGTCCGGTTGATCAGACAGAAATAAGCAGTAAGCACAACTAATCCAAAAGGGATTCAATCAATTCTACACTTAACCATCTAAAAGACTAAGGATCCAACAAATTTTGTATTTCATCCTCAAGAATTCTAATCACTACTCAAACAATATACTAAAAGACATAAACTCGGATTTCATTGAAACTTGCATAGCTTAAAGAACAGAGAAAGCGAAACAGAAATGTAGAAGAAATCGAATGCAAAATCTCAATAACTTAGAAGAAATTTGAATTAGAAACTTGTAGAAAGAAAAAGTGTTTGCGGCTCAAACGTTGATAAAAAGCTAGATAAAAAATCGATGCCTCACGTAACACCCTTAGAGGTTTATTTATAGCAAAAACTAGGGAGCCCGAGAATCAAAAAAGGGAAAGTGATAAAAGAAGCGGTTTGTAAATCCACTCGACCGGCCCATCGAGTAAGTGGATCGAGTAGATGATGTGCCAAAATGGGCTCCACGATTCAATTTTGACTGTCGGTCATACGCAATTAATTCATAAATCATTATATAGAATTAATTATTATTAACTAAAATTTAAAAATATATATATATATATATATATATATATATAATCAAACTTTTAAATTGACTCAAATTATATGCTATTAAATAAAATATTATTAAAAATAACAAAATTTCACGGGACGGGGTTATAACAAAATTATATGTTTAATTTCACGGGACGGGGTTATATAGTGGGACGAGTTTGGATCGATATTAATACGGGACGGTATTAATATCATAGATGAAATCTTAAAATTAACAATCAAAATACAATTATACAATCTTAAACACTTGACAAAATAAACAATATTAAAAATACAATTTAAAATTTATTTTTTAGTTAAAAAATCGACCCGCAGTGTACCGCGGGATAAAATCTAGTGTTATTTATTTTCCAATGATTCCCAATTAATAGTATAGATTATTACTTTTATAATTTATAATATAATATAATATTCAACAGTTTTTATCTTATTTCTCCAATTTCTCTTATACTAGATTTTGTACCCGCGCATTGCGCGGGATTTTAATTTTTAAAATTTCTTTTACTAATAGTAAATTTGAGCATAAAATAATGTGAATATACCCAGTTTTATGAACATTATTTAGTGTAAAATACATCTATAATATCATGTTACTAGAACCGTTTGAGCAAAGCTTTTTTTACCCACTGAAGCAAGTGCATGGTGCCATAAGAGAATTCTCGACTAAGTTATCAATGTGCCTATTTTATCTAACTTCTTATGATTACACGACCAAACGGTTAATCCCAACTTTGAATCTAATAATCTGTTTAATAATGTGTGTCATGTATTTTTTAAAAAACTCATTCGTTTCACGCAATGCATGGGATCTCAAAGAATTTGACCTTATTCATGTGCATTATATTTCTAAGCTTTAGAAATTTATTTTCAAACACTTTTAACTACCAATTCTTTCGTCATCTTCTATGATGCAATTGTTGACTCTCGACATATACTTTCTTTTCACCTTCTATTGACTCATATATTATATATATTGGACTATAAATTAATTTTCAAGACAGATCATTAACTATTTTCTCCTTAATTACTATCTTTCAATACTCAAATTTTTGGGTTAAAAGCATTTGATTCAATTGATGAAATATCAATCTTGTTTTTCTTTTTGATCATGTTGTAAAGTTGTAGTTGCACTTGAGAATATGCTATACAAATTACATATCACTTTTTTAATGGCTTATATTTCATTTTCTGTATAGTTTGTGTAGAACTCATGAATAATGTGATTCATAAATTAGAGTTGAGTTTAGTAATCTTTTATTTTTCTTTAAGTAAAAATTTAATACTAAATAAAAATATGTAGTATATTTATTTAGAAACTAATGGTTCACTTTAAATTTTATTTTCTTGTTTAAAATCTTTTTTTTTTGTCATCTGTTTAAAATCTTACATATAGAATTACATAGATTTTTTTTATTCTACCATGTATTTAAAATTTACTTCTATTCTAAAACTCATTAACACATTTAAAGATTTGAAGTATGATCATTTGTAATTTTTATCTATTAAAAGTGGAAGTATATTATTACTACTAATAATATTTTTGTAGTTTTTTTTATTATTTTAACATCTCATTTATTTTACATAATTCGTTTTTTATTTATTTATTTATTTTTTATTAATTATAAGGAACATAAATATGCACTAAATGAATGTTTAAAGTGTATTTTAATGTAAAATAAACAGTATTGCTTAGGTGGATGCTTAGGTGGATAGGTTAGATGGAGAGATCTCCCATTATATATATATATATATTTTTTTTCTCTAAGTCTTATATTATTGCATCACTTTCCAAAAAGGTACAACAGTGGAAACATCCACCACATAACTTAAGAGTTGCTGAAATATTACAAACTTTGGATTATCAAACGAAAATTGATAATCTCTTAAGAAACTGCGAGAATTTAAAAGCACAAACTAAGACATTGAACTAATTCATAAGCAGAAGCTTAGAACAGCCAAAATGCTTAGTTTGTCAAAAGTTAACAGTTGTATTCTTGCACGTTAAGAGTTGTATTCTTGCGCAAAGATACTGCAAGAGCCAAAAAGCCTTTGCTTGAAACCTGCAATATATTCAAAAAGTGTGACAGAAATTGCAGAGTGTTTTAACGCTTCTTTGGAGGCATCTGATTCCCTCCTTTCTTATATTCTTGACCTTTGGAACTTTCTCCAACTTCGAATTGCTTAGAGATTGGTGAGATGGCTTCATTCACGGAGTGTGAAGAGCTGCTAGATCCATCTGATGAGTAACGCCTTGAAGGATACTGTGGAATTGGCTTGTCCAAGTGTCTCACATTTTGAAAACTTGATGATTGAAAATGTGGACAAGCAGCTTCTAATTCTTCAGTATTCAGTGATGGTCTATTAACTCTTGGTGGTGGTGTAACAGCTCTTGGATATTGAGAGATTGGAGCTGGAATTTTGTGATTGAGAGTTCATATCAGATCTATGAAACTCATCATTCAAACCATCTCTGCAATGACCAATTCTTTCTGATTCAGGAGCATTAACCCTGTTCACTGGAATTCTTGGAAGAAAAGGGCAAAACTCTCTATGGTGAGTCATTCTAAAACAGTTACTGCAAAGCCTTCTGAGTCTTTCATATTGAAATCTGATTATTGCAGTTTCTCCTGATCTAAAACTAAAACGACTAAAGAACCTAAGGCTGTCAGTGATTTCAAACCTGATCCTTACACGAATGAAAGATATCTGAGTCGATGTAGTTTCATTAAACTCTGTTTCAACAAACTCACCTAGCACTTCTGCAATAAGTCTAACGGTCATATTTGAGACATAGGGTAAAGGGATACCTCTAAACTGAACCCATAGGTCTATTGTTGTGAGAAAGTCAATATCTGGGATATCCTCCCACCTTTGCATCGCAACAAACCAGTTGTTGAACACCCATGGTTCCCTTCTTTGTATGGAGAGTAAGTCAACTTCTGATTGAAAGAGGAACTGAACATAAGTTAGTAAGAGAGAAAGGATTAAAGAAAACTAAATTATCTCATCGTAAACACTAGCCAACAAAAAGAAGTTGATTAGTTCAATGAGATAAAAGTAAAAACTTCAAGAAAAGGTAAGTCAAAGAAATAAAAAAGAAAACTTTCACCAAAGGAAATCAAATTTCCAAAAACAACTGATTAGTGGCAGCCCTCTCAGCGATAAATAATGATTCAAGCCACCTAGGATGACTACTGGCAACGTATGATTGCAATCTTGAACCTGTGAGCACACTATTAGCTATTTCAAAAGCAGGACGATTAGCAGCAGGATCTTCCATTAGAGAAAACCAATTCGGTTTGTCTTTTGTGAAACTTAATAGTTCAGCAATGTGTCCTGTAATAGCTGGCCAATCTTTGGGGTTGGTAAGAGCTTGAATGATTTCAAAAGAGGAAGCTCCAAAAGTGACATGCTGCAGGTTATGCCATGACATACTTTCTAAAGCCCAATGCCAGCTTTTAACTTTGGCTTCAAAGAGGGAATGTACCTGTGTGTATGCCCTGCGACTATGGAGCAAGACTATACCAGAGGAATCTCTCACCACCCAAGCTGCTCCAGATAAAGCTCTTTTGCGAGAAAAAGCATAACCAATGTTGCATTTTAACTCACCTGATATAGGAGGATTCCAACTATGATTTGGATTCGGTTTCTAAACTTCATCCAAATGTGATTCATTGTGATGAGCTACCCACCAATTATTTCCATCTTCAAAAGCTTTAGCCACAATTTTAGTGGTCCAATCACTTTGACCTTCAAACATTGTTTTGTTCCTGTTTTTCCATAAAATCCATAGAATCCAAGGATTGACAAATCTTATGTCTTGAGGAACAGTCTTGACTTGTGAGAACTGAACCAAATGATTGATATTGGTAAAGATTGAGTTTCCAAAACCATGCACCGGAAATGGTATATTAGACAAAGCCCAAACTTGTCTAGCCAGTGGGCATTGAAATAATATGTGGTTTACTGTTTCAGTGTCTTCATCACACATCAAGCAACCATCCTTTGCAAATATGCCTCTAGTTTTTAATCTTTCCTCTACTGCCAGAGGTCCTTTTAAAGCTTTCCAGATGAACACTTTGATTTTCGGAGCTGTTTGAATTTTCCATACTTGCATAAAGAGAGGACTTAAAGATGGCTCTGTTTCAGCTTCTTTGAAAAGATTATGATGCACTTTTCTGCTACTCAACTCATATCCTGATTTCACTGTGTATAGGCCATGTCTGGTTTTTGACCAACAAAAAGAGTCTTTCTGAGATACTGCAGGACGTTGACGAGAAATGATCTCAATCTCATCTAAAAGAAATAACTCTTTAAGTCTATCCCAATTCCAATTCCTAGTATCTGAATCTATCAGAATTTGAACTGTTAAGTTAATATTCAACAGAGAATGAAGAGCAAGAGCTCTCCTTGGCTTTTCATCAAAAATCCAGTTATCTATCCAGACATTAGTATTTGCACCATTGCCAATAACTCTTTTCAAACCTTCTTTTAGTAAACTTCGACCATGGAGAATGCTTCTCCAAGCATATGACGGTCTAGTTCCAAAAGGAGCATTTAGAAAATCTGAATTTTGAAAGTACCTGCTTTTGAAGACTTTAAAAAAACAGACTATCCTTGTCATGAAGCAATCTCCAAGCCTGCTTAGCCAATAAAGCCTGATTAAAGCTTTGTAGATCCCTGAAACCAATTCCTCCAAGCATTTTAGGCATTGCCAACTTAACCAATGGATTTTCCTTGTATCCTGAAGATTGTTCCACCAGAAATTCATCATAATACTTGTTAAGCTTTTACAGAGACTAATAGGTAGCTTGAAACATGTCATTGCGTATACAGGTAAAGCCATTGCTATTGATTTCAACAAGATTTCTTTTCCACCTTGTGATAGTGTTTTTGCAAACCAGCTTGACATTCTAGTCTGAAGCCTGTCTTTAATAAAGCCTAGAAGTTGTTGCTTGGATCCACTCAAACATTCTGGAAGGCCTAAATATTTTCATCTGCCTCCTTCAGTCTTAATACTAGATCTCATCTTGACCCAATTCTTGATTTCTGGATTAACATTGATTCCAAAAGTGATTGCTGACTTATCCAAATTTATCATTTGACCTGATAAACGTTCATATTTAGATAAGCATAGCAAGATCTCTTCACATTCTTCTTTATTAGCTTTACACATTAAGAGTGTATCATCAGCAAAGAGAATATGATTGATAGATGGACCTGCATTATTGAATTGGATTCCTTCAACTTTATTTTCTCTTTTTGCTTGCTCAAGGAGATGAATCAAAGCTTCTGTACACAACACAAAGAGAAAGGGAGATAGGGGATCTCCTTGACGAATGCCTCTTTCAGGTTTGATAAAGCCATAAGGAGTTCCATTTATCAAAACTGAGTAAGTGACTGAAGATACACAACCCATGATCCATGAAATCCACTTTGAATCAAAACCTTACGCAGTGAGAATTCCTTTAAGAAAAGTCCATTCTACTCTATCAAAAGCCTTAGACATATCTGTTTTAAAGACCATAAAATCCGTAGACATCTTCTCATTAGTTCTCAAACTATGCATTATTTCATGAGCAATCAGGATGTTATCAGAGACTAACCTCTTCTCCACGTAAGCTGATTGTGTTGATGAGACAATGAAAGGGAGTTGGGTTTTGAGTCGGCTAGAAAGGATTTTTGAGATAATTTTATATAGAATAGAACAAAGGCTTATTGGTCTAACCTCAGTCATCTTCGTAGGATTTGGAATCTTTGGAATGAGGCAAATATGAGTATGATTCCATTCTTCAGGGAGCACACCTGTTTTGAAGAAACCCTGTATTTCTGAAATAACCTGAGTCTTCACCAGAGACCAATATTTCTGAAAAAAGAGAGCTGTAAAACCGTCTGGACCAGGAGCACTTTCACTGTTTATTGAAAAAACTGCTCTGTAGATCTCTTGCTCTGTGACTTCTTTTGTCAATTCTGAATTCATTGAAATTGAAACTCTAGGCTGCAAGTCTCCTAAGTAGTCATTCACATTGCAAGGATTTGATGACTGAAAGAGCTTTTCAAAGAAACTTGAGGCTAGCTGACCTTTCTCTCTATTGAGAGAATGTTCTATTCCATTGTCATCCATTAGAACATTCAAGGCATTTCTAATTCTCTTGGATTTAACAGTTGCGTGAAAGAATTCTGTGTTTTTATCTCCATCCAGTAGCCATTTTTCTGAACTTTTTTTGTCTCCAGAAACTTTCTTCTTCATGAAAAGCAATACCTAATTGCTCCTTAAGCATCCTTATTCTCTCCCAACAAGGAAATTGAAGACTCATCTGATAGTCTAATTCTTTCCTTAATCTCTGAATTTTATTTTTAGCATTGTATTCAGAGGACTGTTTCCAATCATGAATAACTCTTCTACATTGAGCTATGCTAAAAATAGAAGAATGCTTACCTTTGGAAATTTCACTGTTCCAGGAACTGTGAATAGCATTCCAGAGCAAAGGATTATCAGCCATTCTTTTATCAAAACGAAACTGTCCTCTAAAGAGCTCTTGATCCTTAATAAATTTCACTAGAACAGGACGATGATCTGATCCAAGCTTTTCGAGAAACCATTGATGAGAATTGGGAAACATTGAAAACCAAGCTGAGTTTCCAAAACTTCTATCAAGCTTGCATTGAATCCATTGATAATTTCTTTTCCCTCCCCATGTAAAACTATTTCCAGTACTGCCTAATTCATGCATATCACAAGTATTCAACATGTCTTTAAAAGGTCTAAAAGAAGATAGCAATCTCAAAGGACCACCTAACTTATCTTTATTAGACAGCATATCATTGAAGTCTCCTATCATACACCAAGGCTCTTTTCTATTCATACCTAAAGCACTAATTCTGTCCCAAAGTAGAGAACGAAGATTCAACACTGGATTCCCATAGACACAAGATACAAGGGACGATTTGGTGAGAGTGAAAAATGGGCAAATAAATAAGGTCAGAGATAATCTGTTTGTCTACCTAGGAAGGACGATATAAATCATCAAAAATTAGGTCTGCAAATCAATCTATTTACGGAAAAACCATGAGGCGCGCGTATGCAAAAAAGTTGACTTCCGAAGCTTCAGCATTTAATGCACCGCAGGTGAAAGGACACTTATGCGGCGACAGAAGGAATGAATTGACGATGATGTGATGACTGCGCACGCATTTAATACTCATGTCGCCTGTTTGAAGTGAAGCAAACGGGCGGGAATTTAAAATTTTGAAGCCCTAACCTCGAAGCGTGGATGTTCAATAAATAGGGGAACAACGCCGGGCTATTTGGGTGTGCTACCGAGGAAAAAAAAAGCAAAAGAAAAAAAAGTGTAAGTCTCTACATCGGCAAGATAGATCAATAACAGAGATAGAGGTAGTGCTTCTTCATAAACAATTATAGAGTCAAATATTTTCCCAAGTTAGTAAGTCGGTTGTTATTGGTATATACAGGTGATTTACAAATGGAGGTGACAGACGAATCATATTCCGGTGAGGTTCGAGTTCAGCAAGGATGGTGGATGAAAGATGGAGGCGGTGTGTGGAGGTTCGTGGAGTTCTCGGACAGGCCATCCAAATACGTGCGGTTAAGGGAGGGTGCTGGCGTGGAGGCAACCAAAACGAAGGTTATGACGGATCTCAGCATTGACACGATGAAGGAGAAGATTGAGATGACGTACCAGATGCCGGAATGGATGGATGTTGATGGGATGGTGAAGCCAGTTCCGATACACATCGTCAGCGACGATGATATGGACATGTTCTTGGCGATCCGTGTGGATATCCATGATATGACACTGCTAGCAGTTCCAATGCCTCTAAACATGAGCCTCGAGATTGACGGCTTCAAAGTTGTTCCAGTTGTAACTGACCACAGCTTTGGGGAGGTGATGAGCAAGGATGAGGTAGCCAAGGAAATGGAGCGTAGAGCTGCAAAAGAGGTGATTGACGGCGTCATCTGTAGCCACCTACCACGGAATGACGGAGGAAGTAGCAGTGCACCCGGATGGATAGGGAGTACATACCTAGCACGAGGGTTCCCAACACTAACCGCAGCAGCTAGGCATTTCAGGTATACTGGAAATGAGCAAACCGTGAATAGGTCTCCAGTGAGTGTCCTACACCCATCTGAAAGTTCAGACGGTGAGGAGGCCAACCTCCGGGTGACGCGTTTGACTAGGAATCTGTTCAAAGAATTTGAAAAAGGTAAGCGAATTTAAATATAGTGCTCTATCATTCTAAGTAAATATCTATCTGTCCTAACAACCCATAAATTACCTAGAGGGCGAAGGAGACAGCTCAGAGCAGGCACATGGAAGTGAAAACACGGGTTCTACACCGGTACCTGGGACGGAGAATGTATCGCAACAGAAAGGAGGTATCGGGAACGGTTATCCCATGTAAATTTTTGTGCAGCGGATATTATTAATATGTAGAGCTATATATTTTAATGTTTTGCATAATCTATATTTGTAGGGGGTGATGCGATTTCTGAAACATCAAACCGCCAATCTGCAAGCAATCCAACTGAAGGCTTGTTCCGATATCTAAACATGCCAGATACGACCTTCGCTAGGGACGCAGCACCAGTAATCGATGATACAGACCCAGAAAGTAAGGGTTAAATAATTTTGTAGAGATCTATAAAAACATGTAGGTTACGTGCAACACAACATCTAGCAGACTAAATAGATATTTATATGGAATTTTTATGTTACATTTGCACTTAGGCGGGGATAGAACGAGGATGGTTGTGCTTGATGGGGACTACGAAGGAGATGAGCTCTTCATCGGACGGGTATTTAAGAACAGAGACGACTGCAGGGTGAAGATAGCAATCCATGCGATTAATCGAAGGTTTAGCTTCCGTAATGATAGGACCACCAATGACGTGGTCATAGTCCGGTGTGTGTCTGACGCGTGTCGCTGGAGGGTTTACGTGGTCCGCCTGGACGACACAGACTATTTCCAAATCCGAACGGCTGAACTAGAAAATACATGCCCAATTGAGGCAAGAAACATGTTTCAAAGGCAAGCCACCACTTCAGTCATATCCGAAATAATGAGATCAAGATACAGTGGTGTTGGGGTTGGTCCAAGCCCCATTGCACTCCGCCAGGCCTTGCGAGACGAGCATAGTGTGAATGTCTCGTATTGGAAGGCGTGGAGGGCGAGGGAGCTAGCAATGGATATGGCGAAGGGTTCGACAGCAGGGAGTTTCCGTCTACTTCCCACATACTTCCACATGCTAGAGCAAGCAAACACGGGGACTATAACAGAGCTACAGACAGAGGTTGATGTCAACGGGGATGAGAGGTTCAAGTATTGCTTTGTGGCGCTTGGGGCCAGTGTGAAGGGGTGGAGGTTCATGAGAAATGTACTGATAATAGATGGGGCTCATTTGCGAGGTTGTTATGCGGGCTGCCTTCTTACGGCTAGTGCGCAAGACGGTAACTTCCAAATTTTTCCCATCGCGTTCGCAATCGTGAACAGTGAAAATGACAAGGCGTGGGAATGGTTCTTAAGCTGCCTAAAAAAATTCATTCCGGACGATGAAACCCTGACTTTTGTCTCTGACCGTCACTCATCAATTCATAGCGGCATCGACAAGGTATGTCTACTTAATGAAATAACGCCCCAAAAAAATACTTATATCCTTATTTGCGTATGTACTTGACTATGTTTAATATCAGTAGTTACAATAATAAATAAAAATGTCTAATTTCAAAAACATCTACAGGTGTATCCCGCGGCCTCTCATGGTGCTTGTATCGTACATCTACAAAGAAACGTAGCGGCGAAGTTTAAGATACGCGTCCTAGCAGCCCTGATCTCAAAGGCAGCTAGAGCTTTCCGGAAAACTACATTCCACGAATACTTTGCGGAAATAGAGCGTGTATCTCCTGAATGCGCTGAGTACTTGATGTCAATTGGATTGCACCAGTGGACAAGGTCACACTGCGATGGCGATCGGTACAACATAATGACCTTCAACGTCGCGGAGTCACTCAATACCGTGCTAAAGGAGGCGAGAGAGATGCCTCTTGTGTCCATTCTCGAGTACATCAGAGGTACACTTACGTCATGGTTTACAAAGAGGCGGGATAAGGCAATGCGTCATGATAGTGCCCTAACGCCGAAAGTGGAGGAGATTGTTAACAAAAGTTACGTGAGATCAACAGCGTATGAAGTGCTACAAATCAGCAAGGATGTCTATGAAGTGAAAACTCCAACATGGTTATCTTATATTGTGGACCTCCAAAATAAATCTTGCACATGTGAAGAGTTCACTCTGCTCAAAATACCTTGCAGCCACGCTATAGCAGCTGCTGGACAGACAGACATCAAAGTTGAGGAGCTGGCTGCTCCCCACTACGGTACGTTTTTCTGGAGCTTAGCCTACAATGGCAGCATATATCCGGTGCCCGACATGAGCACTCTCCGCGACATACCAAATACAATTGCGACAAGGACAGTTCACCCTCCCCTGACCAAAAGGCCACCAGGTAGGCCAAAGCGTTCTAGATACCTATCAAGTGGAGAGTTTAAGGTAGTTAGTTGGTAGTAAGACGTATTATAGCAATGTACAAATTATGATACAGTGCTACAATTGACAGTTGTTGTGAATTAATATGCAGCTGACGAGGAAGAAGGCGAAACGGAGCTGTACCCGTTGCCGTGGGCCTGGGCATAACCGGGCGACTTGCAAGATGCCAATCTAAGGGTTCAAGAGGCCTATGTAAGGTAAACCATCCTAAGTTAACAAACATACTATTTGAATACTAATTAATCAAATAGCGAATAATAACCAAATATAAACGCTTATGCAGATATATGGAGCTGCATATTTTCAATGTGTAAAGTAGCTAGACGGATGTTTGCTTGAAGTATCGGGGTTTATGAGTCGGAAGCTTTTGTGTTTTGTTTATAAGATAGTGAAGTAGATCCCCTCCGTTTAAGTTGTATTAGTATGGGTGCGAACATGCCTTCCACCATTGTCTTCAAATTATGTTGAACTTCTCCTAACAAGGTGTAATGCGTCGATCGTTTGAGTCCGCACGCCTTGTAATGTAATATATTTATGAATTCAGTTATGATTCTCGTTTAAAAACCGACTTCATATATAACCTACCTACGGCAAACATAAATATAACTGGAGACCTTAAGTAATAGCAACGACGGCCTATATTTGATATCAGTGACAATCCACCCAATAAAATACCATTATACAAAATCGCATACAATTGTATATATATATTTGGAGGGCTATCCCAGTGGAAAGCAAACCTAATTTCGGAAATTAGGTTCGACAGACAACAACTAATCCCCACTGTGTGGGCCACATAAAGTCGAGGAGCCGCCATAAATACTAGCTACCCAACCAAGCCCCCAACCAAAAATACACAATCTAACCTAGATCTAGAAAAAATGATTAGCGAAACTTCTGGAAATTCTTCAAGCTTTACGAGAATGACACAGACCACCATGCCGCCGGACCAAGGGTTTCTCTGCGACTGCGGTAAACCAGCAACGATCCGGCAAGCGTGGACCGATGCAAACCCAGGGAGACGTTTCTACCGCTGCGGTGCCGCGTGGAGAAGCGTTTGCGACTTCTTCCAGTGGCGCGACCTCGAAAAACCACACGGCTGGCAGAAAACAGCTTTACTGGAGGCGCGGGATGTGATAAGAGGAAGAAGGAAACGATAAAGCTTCTTCAAGAAGCCGCAAAAGAGGAACCGAAAACCGAGGCAGACATTGCAAAAGAAGAGGGAGAAAGCTCGATAGAGAAGTTGGAGAAGGAAAACATAATCCTTAGGAGTGAACTTCAGGCAAGCCACCAAGCTGAACAAACGCTCCGCCACTTTGTTCTAATATCGTGGGTTGGGTTTATTTGTGTAGTGGCGACGGTCGTCCATGGATTAAGGTAAGACGAACAACAAACTCCGACATAAAGGCGGGGCAGATTGATGTACTTATGTCTATAGCTAGCGAAATTACTAAGTAGAGTTCTATTTCGCTGTATCTCCATCAAGTACAAGTATCGATGTATTTTAATCTGTAGGTAGCAAACCTATTGTGCATTGGTCTGTTTCTTCGTATCTACTTCAAGAACCATCGCTAATATAAATTAATTATCTGGCATATTTTGTAAAAAAATGTTCTAATTTTAGTGTAATGTATAAGATATCATGTGCAAATGGTTTTATAAATGCTACACATAAAGCCGAACTTGTCTATGCTGCGTAAAAAAGTAGAAGTGAAAACACATAATAGCATTTGACCAAAAAAAAAAGAAAACACATACCAGCATAAGTGCCCGAAAACAGAAAAAACCTCTAAAAGATAGTCACGCGAATAGAGGGCAACCAAAAAAATAGACAGTTATATAATCTAAAATATATGCCTACAAAAAAAATTGCATGTATACAAGCAAACATAGATGGATAATAACATACATAATGCTTTAAGATTGACAAATTAAATGGAAGCAATTATATAGTAATTAATATGTAGCTTAGGGGGTAAAGAGTACATGGATAGCATCCGCAACATTGAAAACTAATTAGCAGCAAAACCAAAAAACATCGCGAATAAGGGAAATGTCCAAAAACACACAGCGTTGATAGAGAACATAGTTGAAGATAAAAAGCAACAAAACAGACAGAAGAGTCGTCTACTTATTCAACAACGAGCTCACCGCAGCAGTGCTCATAAAGCTCAACCGCCAAGCTTTCAGCCCACGAACGGATAGCAGACTCGTTGACCTTGTACACCTTCTCCAACCCACCGAAGGCATGAGCCTCCATAAACAGAAGAGATAAGATCCCAGTATTGGAACGAACAGAAGCTTGGAAAACAGAGGTATCGCGGTGGAATGCCAACGGCTCCAATGAAAAAGATGACATCATGTCATTGAGACCAACTTTACGCACAAAGTAGGGAAACATCTCGCAGACGAAATCGAGCTGGGGTTTCAATCGGGAGCCACGGCAAGCATCAGCATTGGGATCAAAGACTGTGAGCACATGATTACGCAAGTTGACCATGACAGCAATCCATCGATTCTTATCGATATTAAACGGGAAGTACAAGAAATCAATGTCAGTGATGCACTCCCGACCATTAAACTTAGACCTGTCAATGACCGCTGCCAGAACTTCAGGGTCAAAATCAAACAATTCTTTCCGAGAAGTCTTCTTAAACTTTGCATAGAGAACAGCAAAGGAGCCAGGGAAGTTAGACCGCATAAACTCGGCTCTAGGATCAGAGGCAGGATCAACATTGTTGAAGAGAGAGTCTCTCAGGACAAGAACACAAGAATCCATGACCTACAGGTAGAGCAAATAAGTAATAAAGTATGAAAATAATAAGGGAAGGAGAAACAGACATTGGTGCAGACCTGGGGAGAGTCTGGTGGAATAATGATGGGTATGTTAAGAACATCTTTGTCTTTAAGGACTAAACCCTCGCCAACCGATAATTCCCTACACAACAAAATATATGAAATCATAACCATTAACAAATGAACATACATCCCCATATGCAGAGTTGAATGTTGAATTAGAATAATAGATACCCAAAAAAGTGAACATTTAAAACCAAGGAAAGGCATACTTACATAGTCGGAACCAGATGCGTGATTAGGAGTTTGAACTTATCAGAAGAAGGGTCAACCTCAGTAGCAGAATCGGGGAGTTGTTCAGAGAATTGCACAACAGTATCACCTCCGGATGACTACAAATATAATAGTTACAAATCTATGAAATTTGGACTAAATATAAAGAACATTATAAGGGAAAGAAAACAAACCTTCTCCCCGCTTGCAGCCGCAGAGGAGCCAGTTTCACCTTGGAAAGTTGGAGTAGTATCCTTGAAAAATAGAAAGGATTAAGAAAAGAATGACAAGGAAGCAATGGTGTAATTAAATAGCTTTAGGCAACATCCAGCTAACCTTTGGAGATGAGAGTTTAGCGGGTGCGTAAGGGTCAGAAAGCAGAGGATCAGGTTGAACCGGGTCCTGGTTTAGGTGGGAAACAGGATGGCCTCCTCCAGACCCAAGAGCGTCTACTACAGTGTTGAAAGTGTCTTTGGCAGCTAAGTATTCAGCGACAACAGAGAAAATGTTTTGTTTGAAACTTTGCTGGAGGCGCAACTCCATCTCTTTGATATCAATACAGAGGTTTGCGTAAATAGCGGATTGAGATTCTTTCAGACCAGCCCGAATTTGGGAAGATACAGCAGCAAGCAACTTAGAATTTGGGTCGACACTATCAAACTTGGCACGCTGGGACCGCATCTTCAGTTTCTTAAATGAAGAAGCCTCACCATTTGACATCTCTTTAGGCAACAACTTGGCATTACATTTGCGTTTCCCTTTCTTGACAACACGAGAAGGGGGCTGCGCAGGAGCAGCGAGACCTCTAAAACCACCTAAAAACATGTCACGCTTAAACACAACCCCTTCCTCCAACTGGTGAAGCATGAATTCAACACTGGGATCGCCAACTTCATCCGGCCAACTGCAATCCGCAAGACCCTCATCAACAACATCACCTTCCTCATTGGCAGGAATAATTGGAAGAACTTGGACCTAAGGGAAATTAGATGAAAAACAAGGTAAGATTAGATATAAATATGACTATATGGAGTGCTATAATATCAATTAAAGGTGTAAAGATATAAATAGATATGAACAGACCTCCCCTTGAGCATCTAAATCCCAGACCTTATCCAGCTTCAACGAAATAACAGGAAACACTTCTTCACCACCAGACTCAGGATCTGTCGCATCGCCAACAGCATCTAGGACATCTGGAACAGCCTCGACAAAAACAAGCTGTAGAGCATGGATAAAACCTTGGATAGCGACTGTTGCCTGCACCAATTGATTAACCGCCCTGGACTTGATGCATTGCATCGTCATGTCAAAGCTGTATCGACCCCAGGGATAGTTCAAAAAAACATCAAGGCTGCGAATCATCTCAACATGTTCTTTAGGAATTTTCATGTTAAACGACCGGCGGCATAAAAGACCATCAACGAGCAGAAGACATGCGTACTTAACCCTTAACTCACTGGTCAGCGCCCGCGGCCTCCGAAGCTTCGCCTGTAACATCTCCGCGGTGACAAACTCTTCGCCTCCAAATAGCGTGAACCAGTAAGGCGTAACACCAGGCGGACACTTGACCAGAGACTGATTAATCGGCGGAAGAGGCCTACAGTTTAGACCGGTTACAATTCCGAACTCCCTCAGGGAAAACCTAAACGGTTTCCCAGCGAAAACAACCCAGATCTCGTGCCGCTTGACCACATCCAACTGCCGCGTAAGCAGAAAATGAGTCAGTTTGCCAGAAAAGACGGGTTTAGCGTACATCTCAAGCAGTTTCCCAAAAAACGGACGGATTTGGTCAAGTTCTTCAGGCTGAAGAGCCCTCAGAACAACCCGAATGGTATTAAGCTTGAAATACTGATTGACCCTATCACCAGCAGGTTCTTCCAAATCAGCGAATATACGAGATGGTAGGCCACGGTTTTCCATATCTGACAAGCAAAAAAGATAGGGTTAGATATATGTTTGAAAACGGAAACAAATCTATATCAAAAAGATCCAGCCGTAAGTTGTTTTGTAGAGTGCGAATTGAAAAAAGGATGTCTAATAATAAATGTAGATCTGGAAGAGAAACCCAAACCAAAACCAAAACCCAAAGAGATATGCATGCGAGAATGGAAAATTTAGTGACAATAATTAACAAGAGAAAACCGAAAGAAAGAGGGCGAGTCGAAAACAAAAAATTTAGAAACAATTTCGGTAAAGAGAAGCAATTCTGATCTACCACCGACCGGACAAGACTGAGGACGGATGCGAGGACTTCCGATTAAAGCAAAGAATCCGACTAAAACTATTTTAACTGATGTGCGAAATTGAGAGCTACAGAGGATTTAGAAAAAGAAGAATGGAGAATAAAGAAGAAGGTTTATCGGTGCAATGAATAGTATTGCCCAGACAGATGACAGTAGAAATAGGGTTAGGGTGCGAGAAGGCGGGATATCGAAGGGTTGGACAGATAGACACCCAAACGTCCCGTCTCAAAAATAATAAAGTAACAAAAACATAATGCAATGTTTGAAAATAACACGCTATTCGACTGGGAATTTACGCAGCATTAATTCGTCTGACATAAATGAAGACTCATTTCCGAAGGCGCGTGGGGGTAAAGTCGGAGAGTTTGGTGGCAAAATATATATGTTGTTTGGGCCTTTAAACGATTAGCGAGAAATTTAATTTGGGCTTAGAATTCTATTTTACACCTAATTATCTCAAGATACAAACCATCTTTTTTTACCTTTGGTGATTTGCATATCAAGAAGGTTTTTGTCAGCCACCAAAAAGTTTATATCCAGTTGATCTTTCCAAAAGATTGCCAATCCTCCACTCATACCTTCTGGTTCGATCATATGAAATTTATCATAGCCTAGCCAAGAAAAAACTTTTAAAACAAAAGCGTCAGAATTTTTTGTCTCCATGAGGAATAGGATGTCTGGGAAATGATCCTTTTTATTCCCTTTAGATTACGAATTGTCCAGGGATTCCTCAACCCTTGACAATTCCAGCTTAAAATGTCTTATTGATACAACGGTGGCTCATCTGGAACCACCGTGGAGTTATCTGTCTTGAGACTTTTTGAAGCTTGAGATTCTTGTATCTGAGTTTTTCTCTTGAAGACTTTATTAAACTGCGGTTATTTTTCAGACATACTAACCTTCTTTGCTTCTGATAAGACTGATTTAGCTTGTTGAGTTTTTGAAATTGGAGCTTTCTGTTTTCGAGGATTCTTCTGTCTCAGACTTAAACCTGAGGAACCAGCATCAGAAGAACCTTCCTTTAAACCTTTGAAGAAATCAGAATCTTGAAAACCCGAAAAGGATTCATCATCATTAAGTTTTAGAAGTAGAAGTTGTTTTTGGGATGAAACTTCTTTCATGGCATCAGCTAATAACTTGGGAGAATTCTGATTTGAAATCGGATTTGCACTATCCGAAAGCAACAAACCTTTCTTCTTATCTTTGTTTTCAGGTGTAGGAGATGATACTGAAACATTATCTGACTTTAAGAACGGACACATATTCTTTTCATGTGTTAACCTTTGGCAATGAAAACAACGTTTTCGAATCCTCTCATAATCAAAACTGATTAAGACTATCTCCCATGTAGGAAGCTGCAGTTCTTTAGAGTTCCTTAGAGGATTGCGAACATCCAGAAGAACATTCACTCTCACATAATCTTGAGCTTGTGATTTTTCAAGATCAAAAAGGACTTGAATTACCTCTCCGGCACACTTTGCAATTTCTCTGATAGTTTCCTCTGTGTAATAGTTGACTGGAATGTTTTGGAGACGAATCCAGATTGACAAAAACATCAAGTAATCAGGTGGAGGTCTTTCTATCCATCTTTCCATTACTACACACCAATCATCTTGAGTCCAAACGCCTGTCTTTAAGATTTCAATTAAGTCACCTTCAGATTTGAAAATAAACTGAAACCTTTCTTGAGATAAAGCCACCCCATGAACCCTATTATTTAACCTCCAAATTCTGGGCATGTCTAAAATCCAGTTAGACATCCGTTGATTGGTAGGATTTAGAAATCGACCCATAATACTGCAGTGATTCTTCTCCGTAGAGCAGAACTTAGCTTGATTTGGGAGAATGAGAGGTTTATCATCTGAAATTGACATCTTTTGTATAGCTATGTTGAGATCCATGTCCATACTCAAGAAGAGAACACAAAGATACTTTGATTCACAGTGAACCTGAAGCCCTTTGTATAATCCTGTAAGCAATAAGAAGAGTACCAGACTTGACAGCAACTGAGCCGAAGAAAAACCAACTAGATTAGAACTGGAGTCAATTGCGAAAGGAGAGAACTTTGGAACAACACAATGGTTTGCCAATTGAAGATTAAGCCAATCTTCAAGAGAAAACCAACATCAGAATCCAGAAACTGTGATGATATATCCGAATAGAAAAGCTAGCACCAGACTGAAAACGAGGAAATCTCCGGTCTAAAGCTCCGCTCAGAAAGAGATCTTACTGAGGAAGAAGTTCTTATGCCTAAGTGGATTCGGGACGGCAAGAAAAAACAACAGCGATGAAATCGTCAAAAAACACCTAGTAAGAGAGAGAAGAGAGCTTTCCTCAACGGCTAGGAAAGAGTATTTTCAATATTTTTATTTATATCTCCCATTATATATATATAGATTTTATGAACAATTTTCATCCCAAACATGATATTTTCTCTAGTACATATTTGACCTCACTTGACCAAATTGGGCCCATGATTGAAAGTGAAGCCCATTTGTAAAAGAAATGTCAGTCATCACACAAAAACCCTAAAAATCATTTCTGTCTTCTCGAAGGTTTTTGAAATTTCTCTCTTCCATTTCCATCTGATGAATCTCTGACTGACGATGTCTTTGAGAACTCGAGCATCGTCCTGGCCTCGTCTTCTACTTCGCCGGAACCCTAGATCTTCATTTTCCCGTCAAATCTCTACTCTTGATTCCTCAACATCCACATTTCCCAGAAGAATCTCCGGTTACTCCTCCTCCTCCTTCCCCGTAAATCAAACGCCATGGATCTCATCTCAGAGGTACCGTTTCTTCTCCTCATTCACAATGTCACCATCGGAAGCTGATAGAGTAGTGAGAGATCTTATAGCGGAGGTTGAGAAAGAGAAGCAGCGTGAGAGAGAGGAGAGGCAAAGACAAGGACTTGATTACAAAGACATTGATGCCGAAGACGAAGAGGATTACTTAGGGATTGAGCCGTTTATCGAGAAGCTTAAGAAGCAGAATTTGAAAGATGATGGTGAATTAAACAGGCGTGAAGAGTCGTCTGATTCTGATAGTGAATATGATGAGATTGATTTGGATGAAGAAAGGAAGAAAGAAGATATCTTTAATAAGAAGTTTCAGAGGCATAAGGAGCTTCTTCAGACTCTTACCAAGTCAGGTATATGAACATTTTTTATGGCTTAGAAATGGTTTTTGATTGTTTGTGATTTGTTCTAAGTTGTTGTATGATTGTTTTTGGCAGAGACACTTGATGAGACGTTTAGGTGGATGAACAAATTAGACAAATTTGAGGAGAAGCATTTCAAGCTTAGACCTGAGTATAGGGTTATTGGTGAGCTGATGAATCGTTTGAAGGTAGCTGAAGGGAAAGAAAAGTTTGTTCTACAGCAGAAATTGAATAGAGCTATGAGGTTGGTTGAGTGGAAAGAGGCTTTTGATCCAAACAATCCTGCTAATTATGGAGTTATCGAACGTGATAATGTTCAAGGTGGTGGTGAGGAAAGAGAAGAGCGTCTTGTTGTTGATGGGTCTAAGGATGACAATGATGATGATGATGATGAAGAGGAGTTTGATGATATGAAAGAAAGGGACGATATTCTTTTGGAGAAGCTGAATGCAATTGACAAGAAACTTGAGCTTAAGCTTTCTGAGCTTGATCATACATTTGGAAAGAAGGGGAAACGGTTGGAAGAGGAGATTAGAGAACTGGCTGAAGACAGAAATGCTTTGACAGAGAAGAAAAGACAACCGTTATACAGAAAAGTAAGTGGATTCTCTATTTATTCACATCTCTCAGTTGTGCTGTTTTTTTGCGGTGCAAAAACTAAAAACCCCAAAACATATTAATGCAGTGAAATTAGTTGACATAAGTTTTGTCACGATCTGTGTTACATAGATTAAAAGTGTCTAGAAGTTTGAAATAAAGATGCTAGAGGTACAGTGAACAAATTTGCTTCTAACATTTTGGAACAGGAAGCAGACTCAATAGGTCAGACATGCTAAGCAATAGAGTTTGCTGGAGGCACCTTGATTTAGAAATTTTCATGAAAACCATTGTAGCTGTACTGCTGTACTGGCTCTTTCAAAGAAGTTCATAGCCAAAAAATTCATGTTTTGTGTTGCTTTAAAATGCTTTCTGTGCTAGTAACAATGCGGCATATCTATATTAAAATATGTTTGCATTTTTCCACGTTGTTACCTTAAATTTCTAATAAGTTTAACCATACATTCTATTAGATAATAACAATAATTAAGATATGGGATCAATATACTTTGATGTTGTCAGTGTCAAATACATATGAGTACTTAAGAAGGCCAGTAGTCTAATAGCTACATGCCTACATGAGTTTTAGTTTGCTTATACGTTAAGTTTTATGATACATTTTGTTTGGTATGTTCTGAAGTTTTCTTTTCTTTGACCATGGTGGATATGGCCATACATCTTTTCTCTCAATCCATTACTAAAATTATTAGCCTAGTTTTCTTATTATTCGTAATGCTGATCAGGTTATTTCTTATTTTTTGCAGGGGTATGATGTGCATGTGATAGATGTTAAAAAAGTTGCCAAGGTCACAAAGGTATAGTTGTATGACATTCTCTCTTTTGTATCTCTTAAGTCAATTGCTCGGCTATAATAAAAAGACATGTGTTTTTAGGGTGGCAGGGTTGAAAGGTACACTGCATTGATGGTTTGCGGAAATTATGAAGGTGTCATTGGGTATGCGAAAGCAAAAGCTGAGACTGGCCAATCTGCAATGCAGAAGGTAATCTCACATTACTATTTGTCATTTTGATGGAAGAAACAAGTTTGGTGGTGTCTTATAAAGATGGATACTACAGGTCTCGACACTACGTTCATTTGTGACTAATGGCAGGATCTAATTATAGCAAAGATAGGCAAATAAGTGATTCTGATAGAAAGCTAATTTGATTTGTTTGTACTGCTAAGCGTTGGGGACATGAGATGTTCTAAAAGCTTGAGTTTAGGTCAACTGAAATTTAATTTACGACTACCGTAGGTCCCCTCAAATTTCAGCTTTTATTGGCATAGAAATCTTAAAAACAGCTTTTAGTAGGTAAGGACGAGAATACATAGTATGCATCTTTTTGTAAAAATTTGATGTTCTTTTGTGCATAAAGGCTTTAATTCAACTAGATTGATGCCGTTCCCCAAATGCACCAATGAAAAGCTTCTGTTCAACTTTAGGTTGTTTGACAAGATTCTTTCCTATTGGTTTGTGCATGAATGTCTACATTTCTATATTGATTTTGATCTTTGAAATGGTCAAAGGAGACATAAAACATAGAATTTGTTGTAAACTAGCCTTGTTCTGTTATGATGCCTTTATATGCCTTTCTATAACCTTCTTTAGTTAGTTCTCATGGTCTCATTTCTAACAACCTACAAAACAGGCGTATGAGAAATGCTTTCAGAATCTTCATTACGTAGAGCGGCATGAGGAGCACACCATTGCACACGCAATACAGACTTCTTACAAGAAAACCAAGGTATCTATTTGAGTTTCCTTTTGACAGTATGATCTATTGATGCCACTTATCTGTTTAGATGTCTTTAATAAACTTGAATCTGCAACTAGTTATATCTATGGCCTGCACCAACAACGACGGGAATGAAAGCTGGGAGAGTTGTCAAAACAATCTTGCTCCTGGCAGGGTTCAAAAACATCAAATCAAAGGTGCATTATTGCTTCCTACTGATATAACATCGATTCTTGTTTTTTGTTGGAGTTAAAGTATGGTTGTGGTCCAAACTTTCAGGTGATTGGTTCAAGGAACTCATACAACACCGTTAAGGCAGTTTTGAAGGCTTTGAATGCGGTGAGTGGTCTGAGCTGATGAAAAAAAAGTCAATAAAAGGGGAATTTAGTGAAAACCTTACAATCCCTTTTTTCTTTTGTCAGGTCGAAACGCCAAAGGATGTTCAGGAGAAGTTTGGCCGGACAGTTGTTGAGAAATATCTGCTTTGAGATCTGCATTCACGCTATTGGTATGTATTTGCTGAGTTTTGGATGAAGTTTAATTTTTGACTGTAGATTAGTAGTGTATTTCTTACTCTACAGTTGAATCCATCCTTTTAAGATGTTGGGGAAAAATAAAATAGTTAAGAATACACTATCCTTTCACCAATGCTATTAGTTTTAGTTTTGGTTCTGGTTCCTCATATATGTCGGTTCTTCGTAATCTTGGTTGATCTTTTTAGGAACTCTTATTCAGTTTGGTTGTATTGGTACTCAAAATTTTAAAATCCCTTGAATCAATTGAGCTTAAATTCCGAAAGGTCTTGTAACATCGGAACAATAAGATATCCATTATTTGTTTTAGTCGGTCCTCTTTACTGTACATTCTATTGATGATCCTGTATTCTAGATCTTAATACTAGATCGTGTAGATTCAGTTAGGTTGGTTCATGTTCTATAGTTTGGTTGGTTTGTCCAAGGTAATGAGGAGACTTCGTCGATATTGTTGGGATTATTGATTTATTTGCCAGATTTTTAAGGAAGGTCTCAATTAAACCACTACACCAAATTTGTAAACTATAGACGGATTAGACGATGGATGTCATCGTCACAAGATACTTTCAGTGCATTAAACTAGCCTGTAGCGGCTGATTGGTCCCGAGATATTTTGGAACCATATAAATAATACGTGATAGTCTCGTATCCATTACTTTTTTCCATACCGAATTCGAAAATTTAAATTTCTAGCTACAAGTAAAATATCACCAAGAAATTGACAAAATAACTTTTGATCACTTTCTTTGGTAATCTTTGGGTAGGATGAAAAAAATACAAAATTAAGAAAGTAATGTAATACGAGGTAGGGCCTGGGCATCGATTCCGTTTGGGTCAAATCAGGTCTGTTCGAGCTGGTTGGGACAAATGTTACCGAATAAACCCAAAAAAAAAATTAGTTCGGATGTGCTATGGCCTCTTTGTTTCATCATTTGACATTTGCATCCAAATGATCCACATCTAATAAATGATTCATTTGGATGATGCATTTCAATGATGTTTATTTGATCAGTTGGTAGTTTATCTAAATGATGCATTTAAATGAATTTTTGTTTGTTTGATCATTTTGTAGTTCATCCACATTCTCGTCTAGACAAAAATGACAAAAATAGTCATGCTTTCATTTTAACAAATATCAACATCATTACCAAATATCAATACCAAACAAATCTCGAACATATCAATACCAAACAAATATCAAACATATCATATTTTTAATGGGAAAAATGTCGAAAAATTCGCCAACTTTTAAATTTGGGACGATTAAAGCATGAACTCTCGAAATGTCTCTTTAATCACAAAGTTTCTGTTGACCAGTCTAAAAATAACAAAGTTTGAGTTGACCTGGCCAAATTAGGCATCACGTTAAGTCTCCGTTAGAACGATTTTGACACTATTAACATGCCATCTACGGTCTCCGTTTAACCAAAACGATGACGTTTCTCTAAAACGAAAACGTCATCGTTTTACTCAGAGAATGAAAGTCAAAGGCCCCAAATCGAAAACCCCCAAATCGATTTCATTCAATCCCTAACGCTAGAAAAATTGAAAATCAAATTCTCTCTCGTGCTCTTGCCTATTGATTCCGATGGCGAAGACTCGTGGAGGTAATTGGAATCCTCGTCGGTCGCGGAGGCTGCTGGCTACGGTAGATGAAGAAGGTAGAGCAAACGATCAAGAACCCGAGACGATCGAGATCCCAGAAGAATCAGAGACAATTCCAGACCCGTCGAAGAGTGAGGCTGCGTTGATACCGTCGGAGAAGAGCACAGCTGAAGTCGCGAAGGAGACGGTTCCCCAACCTCAACAGAAACAAAAACAAAAGCGTGGAGAAAATTGGAGCCCTCGTCGGTCGCGGAGGCTGCTGGCAATGGTAGTGGAAGAAGGTAGAGCAAACGATCAAGAACCTGAGACGATCGAGATCCCAGAAGAATCAGAGACAATTCCAGACCCGTCGGAGAGTGAGGCTGCGTCTAAACCGTCGGAGAAGAGCACAGCTGAAGTCGCGAAGGAGACGGTTCCCCAACCTCAACAGAAACAAAAACAAAAGCGTGGAGAAAATTGGAGCCCTCGTCGGTCGCGGAGGCTGCTGGCAATGGTAGAGGAAGAAGGTAGAGTAAACGATCCAGAAGCTGAAAGGATTGAGATCCCAGAAGAGAGGGATATAATTCGAGACCCGTCAGAGAAGAGCCCAGTAGAAGCAGTCAATGAGACGGTTCCTCAACAGAAAGGGAAGAAAGGGAAAAAAAAAGAAGAAGCTATATTAATTTAATTATTGCTCTAAAATATATTTACAACTAAATAAATTATTATTTTAACATATAAAAACTAATTTTTACGTTTTTGGCTGGCAAACATGAATTCGTGCGTTTGGCAGGAAAAACATGATTTTGCGGTTTTGGCGGAATACATGAAATAATTAAATTTTTGGCCAAAATCAGGAATTTTATAGTTTTGGCAAGAAAATACGGTTTTGCGGTTTAGCAAAAAAAAACAAGTCCGCAATTTCCCGCCAAAACCTTGTTTTAGAATTTTGGCTGAAAAATACGATTTTACGGTTTTGGCGGAAAAACAATTCTGCAATTTCTCAGTTTTGGCGGGAAAGCATATTTCCCAATATTCTCTCCAAAATCGTGATTTTTATAGTTTTGGCAGGAAAAAATATTTTCAGAATTTTACGATTTTACAGTTTTGGTGGAATAGCGCATTTCCACAGTTTCACCGTTTTGGCAGGAAAAAAAACTCAATTCCACAATTTTACGATTTTGACATAAATAATAATCCATGATTTCATGATTTTTAGAGTTTGTTTTGGGTACGAATATGTAATTTTAAAAATATTAAATAAGAAATCTATAGAAAATTAACATTTTTAAGATATGTCTGTAAAAGCGGGTATATTTGTCATTTGTTTTTTACTGAAACCATCTCCATACAAATGGTCCAATCAAGTTCATTCAAATGAGTTTGACAATGGAGAAACAATGAGGGCCTAAATTTTGGTGCGGTTTAAGAGAAAATAATTGTTGCCGAATTTGAACCGAAATTTTAAAATTTTTAGTTTGTTCGGGTTTGGGTTCTAATTTATTTGGGGTACAAGCCCACAAAATTACAATTTTAATAAATTTGATTATCTATACTAGTATTTTTTAAGTACATTTTTAGCGGGTGGGGTAAAATGCATTTGAATACAATAGGTATCCGACCGTTTACAAATTTTGGTCATAAAAAGTTTGTTGAGTCGGGTTATATTTAACCCAACTCATACACCGGATATTCTATATTTAATATTTTAGATATTTAGAAGATTTGATTAAGATTTAGAATTATGATTCTCCTATCATCTTTGTTCAATTTGTTTTTAACTGTTTTGAATAATCATGTAATACATGAAATAAACAAAAATCATTTTTTTTTCTGCATATATTGTGATTCAAAATTTTAAAAACGGACATATATTATCTAATTGACGAAAAATATGTTCAACGTACCACATCGACTAAAATATTTAGACAATGATTCAGAATCATATCATAAACAAGATTAATAAAACAAATGAGTTTTTTAGCGGGAGGGTTTGGCGGGACAAGTTTTTGAATCAACAATAATTAAAAAATTAAAATATCATTAATCCGCCGCTTCAATACGGATTAAATCCTTAATTTTTTTTAAATACCACCAATATTAGACATATCAAATCAATCTTATTTAGAAAAGATTGTATAAAACCAAAAATTGTCTCGTGGTATAATGTTACTTAATAACAATGTAACTATAAAATATAAATGTCTTAGAGAATAATACAATTTGCAAACTTTTATATATAATAAATAATCGTTAAATTTTTAAAATTACTACTTTTATAAAACAAATCACGGGCAGAGGTTAAGAATTTACAGGACGGGTTATATTTTGGAACGGGGTTATATTGTGGACGAGTTTGAATCAATATTTATAAAAATTTTAAATATCATTAATATGCCGCTTTAATACAGATTAAATCCTGAGTTTATGAAAATATAAATCCTGAGTTCATCAAAAAAAAAAATATATAAATGTCTTAAGGAATGATACAATTTGTAAACTTTTATCTATGTTAAATAATCATTAAATTTTAAAATCACTACTTTTAGAAAACAAATCACGGGACGGGTTATGAAATTACGGGACGAGTTATATATATTTCCGAACGAGTTTATATGATGGACGGGTTTGAATAATATTTATAAAATTTTAAAATATCATTAATATGCCGCTTTAATAAGGGTTAAATCCACAGTTTATTAACAATTGTTCTGTGGACTCGTAGTATACCGTTACTTAATAACAATTGTAAACTATAAAAAATAAATCTAGTGATGCCGTCTCATGGTGGTTTCACCATAATCCGGTCCGATCATGTTTTAATCGATCTATAAACGATTAGGTAATTGAAACTAAAAATAAAGATTTGGTAATTCAATACCATAAATTATTTTTTCTTCCTTTTCGATAATTTTTTGCGATGTTTTTATCTTTCTACAGTTTAATTATTATCGTTATTGAACGATTATATATTTTCTATTGGGAAAAATGTCATTTAAATAATCGGTTTACCATTTTCGTTAGTTTAAAACATGAACTCTAGACCTAGTGATTTAAATCCTTAATTTTATGTTGATTTTTATTTTAATCATAAATTTTCGTTGACAAAGCTAATTGAAGCATTGTTAACTGGCTAAACGGATCAATAAGACGATATCATCGCATAACTTGCACCATCGCATAATTTTTCTTTTACACCAAGGTTTCTATCTTCCTCTTCAAAAACTATGCGATGACATCGTCTGATTGCTCCATTTAGCCGATTAACGATTACCTCAATTGGATTAGTTAACGAGAATTCGTGATTAAATTGAAAATCAACATAAAATTGAGGATTTAAATCACCAAATCCACATAAAATTGAAGATTTAAATCACTAGATCCATAATTTATGCTTTAAATCAACAAAAATGATAAACTGATGATTTAAATGATATTTTTCCCATTTTTTATTCAATCCACTCGATAAAACTAAAATAAGGTTAGGCCAATAATATTTCAAATTATTCTCGGCGTTATAAGATTCCATCCAATGTATTCTCGATGATGTAAGATTCCTAATGTCATCTATATTTATTATGTCATTTGATATTTTTGTTATCTAAAATCTCTATAGAAACTCCCTTATCTTTTAATGATACTAGGTGAGTACCCGTTCTACGAGCGGGCTTTCGTCTTTACTGATTTCTAATTATGTCTATAATTTAAGCAATATAAGTTTTGGTTTGAAAACGGGTTTGTCTTCACTAATTTAATTATGTATATGATTTAACTATTTAAGCAATATAAGTTTTGGTTAGAAAGCGGGCTTTCGTCTTCACTAATTTCTAATTATATCTATGATTTAAGCAATATAAGTTTTGGTTAGAAAGAAGTTTACTTCAACTCGAACTTCTTTTTTTCCTATTGGAACATGTTACATGTGGGGGAGAGAAACGAAAAGCCGACGGAAGGGTTGTCTTTTGACTTAGATCACACCAACTCCACCTTCACATGCACCTGCATCCGCATGCCCGCTCCAGCGATCCATTCAATCTCTAGCTTTCTAATGTGGTCAGGATGTAGTTTTTTGGGGTTTAAAACTAAAATATAGGACACATCAATTGAGTAGACCTAAAGTTTAGAACATACAACTGTTTAGATTTTCTATTGGCAAAACAGAAAATCTAAGTTATTTTTTTGAAAACGTATTTTATTGTCCTAAGGAAAATCGATCATGGCCAAAATTACAATTAGAGAGTTTTGATTGCCATTAGTGACGATGATCACTTAGCAAAATAGATGAAAGCTGAGAAGATTAGATGGGTTTTTATTAGACTTACAATTACACAATGGTAAAGAACTAAAAACTCAGTACACGTTAGAATCATTGCCAACTTCTGCTATTCTTTATTACGCTATGAAATTTCTCAAGTGCTAAATTACTGAAAAATCGCTTAACTATAGACTATTAGAAAGGAAAGAAACAACATTTAATCAATAAAAGAATTAATGAAAAGAAAAAGATCGGTAAAAATATATAGCATCAGATGGCGTGACTTGTACATAAACCTGCAAACAACGAATAAGGCACACCAAGACAGTGACAACCACAACTTGAACAACAATTTTAGGGTTAGAAGCTGAAAAACTGTCAAGTCTATTTCTAATCCAGTTTTAGCTTGAAAGTAGACACTGCTCAAACAATATCCTTTTTACCTTTTCAGCACTTGCCCGACAGATTCACAAAAAGGAGAACTCCACAAAAAGCTTAACAGTTACGATTTACGAAAGTAAGAGATTCCTAAGAAGGTTACCCTATGAAATGCCAAAATGTTCGATGTTATCAATGTAGGTAGAAAAGCATAAACTCTCAAAGCCATCCTCTTATGGAAGCGATCACAAAGCCTCCGGCAGTTAATAAAAGTTGTATAGCTTTCCCACCTGCCAAAAAATGTCATCATTTCAGCCAAGAAGATTACTCTTAACAATGTTTAATTGTGTTATAGAATTTACCTTCTCTCCCATGGCGTCTTGGTAACATTAGAAGAGTGTCACCAGACATTTTTGCAAATACTGTGCCGGTATTTGTATCAACTTAAAGAAATCGATAAAAATCTTACTAATTTTTGAAGATATGAACTCCTAGTTCTTGCTGTTTTTCCTTGTAACTGCTCAGACATTCATAGACGACATGAAGAACGTTAAGACATTTGTTTTTAAAAATCTTTACAAAGTTTAAAAATTTAACAGATCCAATAACTTACAGAGAAAAACAGCCACAAAAATAACTACTCCACGAGCCATTCAAACTTCTGGGCTACATGTGAGTGAGTTGAAAGAGTATTGTTAACAAGTAATCTAGGAATTGATCATTAGATTTCATCTTCCCTATTTGATACTATTTTCATACACAGATTGTTGGCTTCAAGTCCTCAAAAGCAGGTGTCACTATGAAATACAAAACCTAGCTGTAGCATAACACAAAGCAAAACTACATAAAGAATTAGAAGGAGATATTTGTTGTGCACAAATAATAACAGGAGGCGGAAATGTTTAACCCAAATTCGCTTATATACATTAGTCAAAACTTAATTATCAAACAAAACTGCTATATGTGAGCGTCCAAAAAACATTAATAGTAGCCAAAATTTTGTAAAATAACGTTGAGATGTTTGATAAATTGCTTTTGAAGCTAATATTAGGATATACAATAGCGGAAAAAAGTAGAATGAGAAGATATATATTTTTTTATAAAATCATTTGGGCGAAAACGGTTTGAACGTGGAACGAAGGTAAATGAAACAGAGAGTCGCCGAATCCGATTGAGATCGAGTACGAATGTCAAGCAAAAAAGAAAACAAATGCAGGATTAAATATAGAAGAGAAGAGACGGTACTGAAAATGCTTACGTTTCTAAACTTTGAATATGATAGAGAAGACGAAGAGGGAGGGACGCTTCTGCTTAAATTTTTTCACATGGATAATCGGGCCGTGGGTTCGTTTCGAACAACAATGTTATCATTTAACAGCCAGTATACAAATACAAGTATAGAACCATACCTCGATAATGCATGTAATAGAATCCCCTTCTTCAGAATTTCATGGATGCCGCTTCTGCAAAACAACCAAAATAATACGAACGCAATCACTAAAGAACCCAATAACACTGTTTTAAATTGAGTAACATTATTGACAAAACCAAAAGGGGACAAAAAGAGAAGAACCAGGGCAGAGCGTAGGCTTGAGGCGTCATAGTTTCACCCAATTCACCTAAACCCACTGTTAGAATCCTAAACTGAACATATTATTTGAACAATTAAAAACTGTAACAGATTAAGTATAAACATTGTCGAATTTTATTGTTTTCTACCTTATCGGCAATCAATGGCACCATATGTAACTATGGAAGTGGTGAAGACGAAGGCGGCGAACATACCTCGATTATTGATCTTCGACCTTGAGAAAGAGATTAAAGGAAGGGAGGACAATTTTTCGTTTTTTTCTTTTATTTTTTTTATCAAGAAAATTTTTAGTTTGGAAATCTAGCAAAACGCTTACACGGAAAATAAAGCGTCATCGAGCATCACCTAATAAATGAAGGATTTTTTTTTTTGACACTTGTCATTCACTCTGATGCTGACGTGTCATATAGCTCTTGTTCAAAAAATCGCTAGGCGTTAATCGCTAGGCGTTAATCGGTTAATCGGAGATTACACGGAAATTAATTGAAATTAGTTTTAGGGTTTTTATCGAGTTTTGTGGGTATATATGAATTATTTGCTGATAAAGAATATAAAGTCGGCTTGGTGTAGTGGTTTCAGCAGTCTAAATGCCTTTGTACGCCTGAGTTCGAGTCCCCAGATCTTGTTTTTTGCTCTCTTTTTAACCCTTCTTTTAATGAAGGGTAAAACAGATATTTTATCATCGTCTTCTTCACAGACCTTGACGACTTTCTAAACCTAATAATGGCGGCTGCCCGTTTTTTTATACATTTGCATCATTTTTAACTCATTTTTGTTCTTGTTTTTCTCCAAATATGATAGATCTGACATGTATCATAGAATATTTAACCATAAACTACAAAAAATTGTTGTTCTCCGATTAATTCTCCGATTTGGACAAATCCCGGCGGTTACCTACCGCCGAGCGCTTAACCGGCGCTTAGGCGGCCGCGGAGGCCGCATTTTCGAACAGGGCATATAGCTGGAGAGAGTTCAGCTACTTTTTTTTTTTTATGATTTCTTCATATTCTTATTCATATAAAGTTTTTGGTGGTTCACTAACATTCTCTTTTATGATTGATCTTCCCACCCCAAATCAAAAAACAAACTTTATGTAATTAGTTACGCACTTGTTGGGTAAATTATACATTTTTGTACCATTTTTGTATCTGACATCACATCATCTTTAGGCTTGGTAATTAGATGTAATCTCCTATGATTCTCGCACACATCTTGATTGTTTCTGGAAATGGAGATTTCAATGATATATATAGCAGAGCATCTTAGAGTCAGAGGGCACAACGTCATGGTGGTACTGATTCTCAAGGGTAGTAACCTAGATTTAAAGGTTTCAGCTTCCAAAGTTTGGGAGTAGAGTTCCTTAGTAACATGAGTAAGACAAATCAGCCAAGAAGAGAAGAAAAGAATCAGAAAAAAGTATGATGAGGTGAGAGAGGAGCATAGGAGATCACTTACGAAGCCGACTAAAGATGTGATTTTAGGTAATGCTCATTTCATTAAATGTCAAATCTGCTATCAGTTTCTTCAAGTGCCAAGCGGCAGACAAAAAGTGATTTGCGGCTCTTGCTCATGTTGGACGGATTTGACCTCAGCCAAGCCACTATGGGAACAACATCTGGATTCATCCGTCTGAGAATTTAGCAGTTCAAGACTTTTACTTTTTCCTTATTAGAATTTTCTTATGGTTTGCCCGACTCGTAATTCTTCAGCTTTATCTACTTAGTTTCTCTTGGTAGGCTTCCCGGTTGATTGAAACAGGAAAAGTCAAATTATACATTTTTTTACCCATTTTTGTATTTGACATCACATCATCTTTAGGCTTGGTAATTAGATGTAATCTCCTGTGATTCTCGCAGATCTATAAACGGAGCATAAAAATTGGTTTATTATAGTGATCGATCGGATTTTAATTTCACGAATCGAATCGGTTTAAGTCATATACATCTTGACTGCTTACGATCTCATATATTTTAATTTATATATATGATCTGTTTTTTACTGCTTACGAAAATGTTGTGGTGGCCTGTTGGTATCTTGTAATGCCATCTACCTTTTTATTTTTATTTTTCTTATAGTGATATTTCTTCATATTCTTATTCATATAAAGTTTTTGGTGGTTCGTTAACATTTTCTTTTATGTTTAATCTTCCCACCCCAAATCAAAAAACAAACTTTGTGTAATTTATATTTTTTTTTATCCATACACCTATATCTACTAAATCAATAGTCACTTTCAAATAATTGCAGCTTTCTCTATTTGCCGCATGTTATAGGTCTCAAATTCTTTACTTTTAGTTGTTTACATCAATTTACTTATTTATTTTTAAAACAAAATATTAACTTTTTTCCATGATTTTCTCTTTTTTATTTCTCATAACTAATTAAATTCACTAATAATCAAAAGTATACAAATTTTATTCATTTTTTCTTCCACTTTCCATTTACTTATTTATTTGAGATTTTTTTTTTCTCCCACAATTTTTTTTCTCTTAACTAATTAAATTCACTATTAATCAAAAGTAAAAAAAAAAAACATTTCCATTATCTGATTTGGGTCTAAAATAATGATTGTGATTTTAATCAAACAATGAATTTTTTTAAATCAATAAATCAAACAATTAAAAATTTGTTGGGCCTTAATACTAGTAATTCTAGATCTATACTTGTATTTTTGAAGTACATTTTTAGCAGGTGTGACAAAATGCATTTGGATACAATGGGTATCCGACCCGTTTACAAATTTTGTTCATAAAAAGTTTGTTGGGTCGTGTTATATTTAACTCAACTCATACACCGGATATTCCATATTTAATAATTTAGATATTTAGAATATTTGATTAAGATTTAAAATTATGATTCTCCTATCATCTTTGTTTGATTTGTTTTTAACTGGTTTGAATCATCATATAATACATACAATAAAATAAAAAAATCAATTTTTTTTGCATATACTGTGATTCGAAATTTTAAAAACGGACGTATATTATCCAATTGACAAAAAATGTGTGTTCAACATTCCACATCGACTAAAATATTTAGACAATGATTCAGAATCATATCATAAATAAAATCAACATTAATAAAATAAATGGGTTTTTTGGCCGGACGGGTTTGGCGGGACATGTTTTTGAATCAACAAGAATAAAAAAATATATCATTAATCCGCCACTTCAATACGGATTAAATCTTTTTTTTAATACCACTAATATTAGACATATCAAATCAGTCTCATTTAGAAAAGATAGTATAAAACCAAAAATTGTCTCGTGGTATAATGTTACTTAATAACAATTGTAACTATAAAATATAAATGTCTTAGAGAATAATACAATTTGCAAACTTTTATATATAATAAATAACCGTTAAATTTTTAAAAGTACTACTTTTATAAAACAAATCACGGGAGGGGTTAAGAATTTACAGGACTGATTATATTTTGGAACGGGGTTATATGGTAGACGAGTTTGAATCAATATTTATAAAATTTTAAAATATCATTAACATGCCGCTTTAATACAGATTAAATCCTGAGTTTATGAAAATATAAATATCTTAAAAAATGATACAATTTATAAACTTTTATATATGTTAAATAATCATTAAATTTTAAAATCACTACATTTAGAAAACAAATCACGGGACGGGTTATGAAATTACGGGACGAGTTATATTTCGGAACGGATTTATATAGGGATGGGTTTGAATAAATATTTATAAAATTTTAATATCATTAACATGCTGCTTTAATACGGATGAAATTTTTAGTTTATTAACAATTATCTTGTAGACTCATGGTATACTAATTGTAAACTAAAAAATATTTATTTTTAAAAAAATAAATTATTTCGTGGTGTAGGCGGGTGAAAATCTAGTTATGAAGTTAAAATAATAATGGTCGTGGGTCGTGACTCGTGACTAAAGTCAACAAATAGGAAAGTTCCATAAAGTTGCATCAGAAAAATCGGAGAAAATATGTGAAATTGCTACTCACCAGTCACCACTGGCCAGTTTCTCGTCTGGCTTTCTCTTTCTCGTCAGATTCTGAGACACAAAGTCGTTCTTCTTCTAAAATTACTTTCTTTCACTCTCTCTCAATGGTTTATACATCTTCTTCTTCTTCGAGCTCCTCTCGCAATTGGGTATATGATATCTTTCCCAGTTTCAGAGGCGAAGATGTCCGCAAAAACTTCGTCTGTCACTTTATAAAAGAGCTTGATCGGAAATTGATTACTGCATTCAAAGACAATCAAATCGAGAGAAGCCGATCGCTCGATCCTGAGCTTAAACAAGCGATTAGGGATTCACGAATAGCGGTGGTCGTGTTCTCTAAAAACTACGCTTCTTCGAGCTGGTGTCTTGACGAGTTGCTGGAGATCGTTAGATGCAAGAAAGAGTACGGTCAATTGGTGATTCCAATTTTTTACCGTTTGGATCCTTCACATGTGAGGAAACAGACCGGCGAATTTGGGAAGATCTTTGAGAAGACATGTCAACACAAAACAAAGCAAGTGCAAAATCGATGGAGCCGAGCTTTGAGTCATGTTTCCAATATCCTTGGTTATCATTCTGTGACCTGGTACGACATTTTTGAATCAGTTATTTGCGACTATTTGGAACTATTGTTTGATCTGTGAAATCATTTTTCTTGTTAGGGAAAATGAAGCAAAAATGATTGAAGAAATAACGAATGATGTTTTGGGTAAATTGAATATAACTCCATCAAAGGATTTTGATGACTTTGTTGGAATGGAAGGTCATATAGCAGAGATGAGTTCACGGTTGTGCTTAGAATCCGAGGAAGTTAGGATGGTAGGGATATGGGGTCCCTCTGGAATTGGCAAGACTACCATTGCGAGGGCTCTCTTTAATAGACTCGCTCGTCACTTCCGAGGTAGCATTTTCATAGACAGGTCTTTCTTGTGTAAGAGTACGAAAATTTATAGTAAAGCCAACCCGGATGACTATAACATGAGGTTGCATTTGCAAAGCAATTTCCTCCCTGAAATTTTAGGCCAAAAGCACATCAGAATAGATCACTTGGGTGCAGTGAGAGAGAGGCTAAAGCACCAGAAAGTTCTTATTCTTCTTGATGATTTGGATGATCAAGTAGTGTTAGATACCTTGGTTGGACAAACACAGTGGTTTGGACGTGGGAGCAGAATTATTGTGATTACGAAAAATAAGCATCTCCTTAGGGCCCACGGGATTTGTTCTTTTTACGAGGTAGGCCTACCATCCGATCAGCTAGCTCTAGAGATGTTCAGCCGGTATGCTTTCAGGCAAAACTGTCCTCTTCCTGGTTTTATTGAGTTCTCAGTTGAAGTTGCAAAACTTGTGGGCAATCTTCCTTTGGGTCTTAACATCTTGGGTTCGTACTTGCGAGGGAGGATCAAGGAAGATTGGATCCATAGACTGCATAGGCTGCGGAAAGGTCTGAACAAACAAATTGAGGAAGCACTAAGAGTTGAATACGAAGGGTTAGGTAGCAGGAAAGATAAGGCGATATTCCGTCACATCGCATGTCTATTCAATGAAGTGGAAATCAATGACATCAAACTGCTGCTCGAAGATAGTGACTTAGATGTTATTACTGGTCTTCACAACCTACTTGATAATTCCCTAATACACGAAAGACGGAAAACTGTGCAGATGCACTGTTTGGTACAAGAAATGGGGAAGGAAATGGTACGTATACAGTCAAAGAACCCTGCGAAACGGGAATTCCTCGTGGACTCAAAGGATATTTACGATGTACTTAATGGTAACGCTGTAAGTGCTCCTTTTAATCCTCTATGATGAAAGTCTTTGGTTTATAATTAACTTATAGTCGCTTGTTCAGATAAGAACTTTACATCTTCAATTTTATTTTCAGAATGCTGAAAAAGTTAAGGGTATATCATGGAATCTAGCAGATCTAGATGAGTTGCACATCCATAAGAGAGCTTTTGAAAGGATGAAAAATCTCGATTTTATAAGAATCTACGATGATTCATTGGCATTGCATATACAAGAAAAATTGCACTTCCCACAAGGGCTCGACTATTTACCCCCTAAACTAAGATTTCTTAGTTGGGACGGATACCCAATGAGATGTTTACCTTCTAACTTTCTTCCTGAACATTTGGTTGTGCTGAGAATGCGGAACAGCAAGCTAGAGAAGCTGTGGAACGGAGTTCATGTAAAATTTGATACTTATTGTTTATTAGTGGGAAAATTATGCATGCTATTATTTTAGTTTTGGGATGACAATCCTTTCACGTGATGTGTAACTTACTTTCTGTTTGTTCTGTGTTTCTTCTCTTCAGTTGCCTAGATTACTCGAGGATATGGATATGGAGGGGTCTAGTAACCTGACAGAACTCCCAGATCTATCATGGGCGCCCAATCTGACGACACTGAATCTCCGCAATTGTCCAAGTTTGGCGGAGATACCTTCATCTATCATGAATCTCCATTGCCTGAAGACATTGACTCTTGAAGATTGCACGAGTTTGGTGTCTCTTCCAGTCAACATCGACCTGATATCTCTCTATCGACTTGATCTCAGTGGATGCTCACGGTTTAGTAGATTTCCTGATATCTCGAGGAACATCTCATTTCTCATTCTAAACCAAACAGCGATCGAAGAAGTTCCTTGGTGGATCAATAAGTTTCCTAAGCTCATATGCATTGAAATGTGGGAATGCACAAAGTTAAAATATATATCCGGAAACATTTCTGAGCTGAAACTCCTTGAGAAAGCTGACTTTTCAAACTGCGAGGCACTTACCAAAGCTAGCTGGATTGGCCGTACAACTGTGGTAGCAATGGTGGCAGAAAATAATCACACTAAGTTACCAGTGCTCAATTTCATCAACTGCTTCAAGTTAGATCAAGAAACTCTCATTCAACAATCAGTTTTCAAGCACCTGATCTTGCCAGGTGAAAAAGTGCCTTCATATTTCACAAACCAAGCTACCGGAAACTCTCTAGTTATCCATTTACTTCAGAGCTCTTTCTCTCAAGAATTCTTAAGATTTAGAGTTTGTCTCGTGGTTGATGCTGACAAACCTAACCGCTCTGAGAATGGCTCTATTGCGTCTACCTGGGTAAGTTGTCACTTTACATGCAAAGATGGAAACTGTTATGGTTCGGCTGATTCTCGAATAGCCATTGACTTGCCACGTCAGATAGATAATCATTTGATTATATTCGACTGTCATTTCCCACTAAGCAAAGACAATGGTTCTCTAGTTAATCTGAATTACGATCAGGTGGATTTAGAGTTTCATTTCGCCAGTGACCCTTTGTGCAAAATAAAAGAATGTGGTATACGGCTTTCTGAGGTTTGTCCATCCCCGGAGTACCGACCGTGTAATCTAAATGTTCGTGCACATGTTTGGGAAGGCAATGAGAACAAAGCTGATAGTGATCTAGACAATGAGACTGAAAACGGTGAAGAGACAGAGAGAAGCAGGAAACGAATCAAGGTAACTAACCATTGGTAGCTGAACTTAGTAAATTCTTGGTATCTCTATTCACTTAATGTCTCAAGATTGAATCAAAACTGTTTTCCTACAATAAGATTACACTGGATTGTTCTTTTTTTGTAGATAACGTGAAGGATTAATCAAAAAAAGCCAAACTACAAGAAACGCAGGATACCACGTTTAACCTTCTGCTGCAAGTTTTGAGATTCCGTAAAGCCCTGGTGAGATTTTCGCTTCAGAATCCTCTGTCAACATTAAATGCATACTCTAGGCCATTTTAAGTTCACTTGTAAGTCAGAGCTTTTTGTCACTCTTAAGATTGGCAGTCATCTGTTAATTTATAACTGTCCTTTCGATATAAACAAAGACTATGATCACTTGGATATAGAGTTTAGTACTTGTGAGAGCTAAATAAAACGATGCGGTATATGTCCTCCCTTCTGATAACTGATGTTTGTAATCATATAATATTTGCAAATGTTTATGAAGCGGATTAAAGTAATTTCTTTGGAAGCCATACTGCCATATTGATTATAGTGACTGTCTCTCCACAGCCTGTCAAGAAGTTTTCAGGTAATCGAAAAATCTCGCAAACACATCTCATTATTTTATAATAAAACATCAATTGTGAGATTCTGCATATGAACATATGCTTAAAAGAATCTCTAAATGAAGTTTCCAGCACTATTATTAATGCAGACTGCAGTTCCAATATGGTTCTTGGCCTCCTCTCATTGTCCTCTTTTTCCTCTCTTGCTATGCTATTATCTTAATTAGGATCTTTGAGCAGATTGTTTTAAGTCTACTATATCACCAGTAGTTTTTGTTTGTTCAATTTTTACTCTATTATAATGTTCTTAAGTTATTTGTCTTCTCTTCTCTTTCTTAACCTGTTACATATTTCTGAGATTTTCACTAGAAGAAACGATCTGTTATTCTGAAAACGTTTTTGCCTTCACTATTGAACCAGTTGGACAACATACAGTCAGGTGGTTTTGTGCATTTCTCATTGCAGATGTGGGGGCTGTAGAAACTAAGCAAACACACGAGATCACTTCCAACTGATCTGTGTTAGTTAAAAATGTCCAAAAGCTTTAAATAAAGATGCTAGAGTTACAGTGAAATTCCTGAAGAAGTCTCAATATGTCAGATGATTTCCAGGCTTTCTAAGCAATAGAGTTTGCAGGAGGGACCTTGATTTATAATTTTTTTCGTAAAAGCCATTGTAGCTGTAATGCCATACCTGCTTTACTAAGAGAAGAGCAAAGACAAAAAGCTCAGGCTTGGTGTTGCTTTAAAACGCTTTTTGTGCTAGTACAATGCAGCATATTACATGAAGAGATGTTTGCATTTTCCCACGCTGTTACCTTAATTTTTTTAGTAAGTTCAACAACACATTCTATAAAGATTATAACAAAAAATAGGTGGTATATGGGTTCTTTATGCTTTGATGTTTTCAAATACATATGAATATTTAAGAAGGCCAGTAGTCTTATAGCTACATGAGTTTTATTCTGCTTATAAGTCAAGCTTCATGTTACATTTTGTTTGGAATGTTCTGAAGTTTTCTTTTCTTTTACCATGGTGGATATAGCCATACATGGTTTTCTCTCAATCTATTACTGAAATTATTAGCAAAAATTTCTTTTTATTCTTAATGCCGATTAGGTTATTTCTTACATTTTTTGCAGAGATATGATGTGCATGTGATTGATCTAAACAAAGTTGCTAAGGTCAGAAAGGTATAGTTGTCTGACATTCCTCTCTTTTGTATCTTTCAATTCAATTACTCGGCTATTAAATAAGACTTGTATTTTTAGGGTGGCATAGTAGAAAGGTACACTGCATTGATGGTATCATTAGGTATGCAAAAGCAAATGCTGTGACTGGCCAGTCTGCAATGCAGAAGGTAATCTCACATTACCATTTGACATTAGGATTTAATGAAAGAGATATATATGTGGTGTCTTCATAATATGGATACTACCGGTCTCGACACTTTGTGCACTTGTACATTTATGAAAGCATCTTGTTGTAGCAAAGATAGTCAATTAAGTGATTTTATACAATGGGGAGCTAATTTGATTTGTATAGTGCTAAGCGTTGAGGACATGAGACGTTCGAAAGCTTCAGTTTTACGTGAACTGAAAATTACTTTATGAGTACCATAGTTACACTAAAAAAATCAGCTTTCAAAACAACGTTATATTAGGTAAACACTAGAGTGCAACAGTACACATCTTCTAGTGAAGCATTTTCTGTTGTTTTTTTTGTGTATAATGTCTTGAATTCAACTACCTTGATACCAATCTCCAAATTACGATACCAATGAAAGCTTCTCTTCAAACCTTAGGTTGGTTGACAAGACTCTTTGGTATTGGTTTCTGTATGAATCTCTTTTCTTTATATCAGTTTTGATTCTTGACCTGGTCAAAGAACATGAAATTTAAAACTTGTGGTATTCCGGTCTTGTTCTGTTTCAATGCCTTCATATGTCTTTCTATATCAGGCTTTAGTTAGTTCTCATGATCTCATTTCTAACAACTGCAAAACAGGCGTACGGGAAATGTTTTCAGAATCTTCATTATGTAGAGCGTCATGAAGAGCACACTATTGCACACGCAATACAGACTTCTTACAAGAAAAAAAAAAGGTATTTGTTTGAGTTCCCTTCTGACAGTATGATCTATTGATGCCACTTATCCGACCTTAATAAACTTGAATCTGCAACTAGTTATATACATATGGCATGTACCAACAACAACGGGAAAGAAAGCTAAGAGAGTTGTCCAAACAATCTTTTGCTCCTAGCTGATTTCAAGAACATCAAATCAAAGGTGCATTTTTTTGCTTTATCCTGATAGAACATCGATTTTTGTTTTCCGTTGGAGTAAAAGTATGGTTGTGGTCCAAAATTTGCAGGCGATTGGTTCAAGGAATTCATACAAAACAGGTTAGGCAGTTTTGAAGTCCTTGAATGGGGTGAGTGGTCTGAGCTGATGACGAAAAGTCAATAAAAAGAGGACTATAGTTAAAACCTTATGATCTGAACCAATCTCATTCCCTCTTTGTCAGGTCGAAACCCCAACGGCTGGTCAATAGAAGTCAAGAAATATCTGCTGTGAAAGCTGCTGCGTTCATGCCTTATGGTATGTAGTGTTGAGTTTTGGATGAAAATCCAATGTTTGGTTTTAGATTAGTAGTGTGTTTCTTACATCACAATTCACAACCGAATTCATCCTTTACGGTCTTGGTGAAAAATAAAGTAGTTAAGAATACACTATGGCTTCACCAATTACACTTAGTTTTGGGTTATGGTTCTCGTGCTCTTTTTTTTTTTTGGTGTGAAGTTCTCGTGCTCTTGTTAGAAACGTTATTTGATCTGATTGTTTTTTTATTCCCTCCATTGATCTGATTGTATTGGCACTCAAAAGTTCTAAATTTCCTTGCATCCAATGAGATCCTAAAATTCCAAAACTTCTATCTTTGATGGTCAATTGTAGATCTCGATACTAGATTGTGTCGATTCTTTTTTTTTTTTGCCAATATTGTGTCGATTCTTTAGTGCCTTGTAATGTTACTGTTTGAAACGAAACTTTAGGAGTGTCAAACAGATCCAACCTAACCAGAAATAAACCAGGTGGATTAAAATATATATATATATAATGCTTTATTACAAGACCATTTGACGAATTCTTACAAGAATGTGTTATTTATTTTGTATTTTGTCGGTGATGATGTCGCAGTGAATACACGTACACACCATCCTTGTCGACTTCGAGATCTTTCCAAAATATCTTCCAGAAATTTCCAATTTAACTCCGTACGACCCAAAAAAAAGGAAACTGAACAAAGACAATGAGCAGCAGCGATGATCATGCCGGAGAATCTCGCCATCGCCGTAACCCGATCCGGTGGCTACTCGGCTTTGGTTTCTTCGTACAAGGAATTAGAGGATTCCCATGGCTCGGAGCCAATTTCTTCCTCACAGAACAGCTCCGTGTAAATCCTTCAGTGCTTCAGCTTCTTCAAAACTCAGCCAATCTTCCAATGGTCGCTAAACCAATCTACGGCGTTGTTTCAGACTCTGTCTACTTCTTTGGCCAACATCGAATCCCTTACATCGCTATTGGAGGTATCAGACCTATTCTTGATATTCTCTACATTGTTCCTTGTTTTCTCGAAATTGAGAAAATTTGTTTCTATGAAAATGGTTTATTCTTGTGGCTGTGGAATTGTGTGAATCAGAGTTGATTGAGAGATGATTTGTAAACTAATTAAGTCTTGTTCGTCTTAATCTTTGATTATCGTCTTGTGAAATTGTGAGTTAGTGCTTCTTATGGCAATGGAATTATGTGATTCTGAGTTTTTCTTACTACTTTATTTAGTCGTCTCATAGTGGATTTGATATTTTATGTTTCTTGGATCAATGAATTCTCGTTTAGTGTTAATCTTTGGTGTTTTTTTGAGTATTATTTAGAAAGATTCTTCTAACTTTTAGATTTTTTTTTTTGTTGCAGCCTTGTTACAAGCAATCTCATGGCTAGCAATAGCTTTCTTGTCAAGATCCAATGTATCAATCTTAGCTTTGTCGATATATCTTCTTCTTAGTAATCTCGGTGCTTCTTTAGTAGAAGTAGCGAATGATGCTATTGTTGCTGAGGCCGGAAAGCAAAAAACCTCAGAGACGCAATCCGGTGAGCTACCTTCGTTTGTTTGGATGGCTTCTTCTCTTGGTGGAATCTTGGGAAACCTTTTAGGTGGTATTGCTATTAAGACGTTTTCTGCTCAGTCAACGTTCCTCGTTTTTGGGATTTTGGCTCTTCTTCAGTTCTTGGTAACTATAAACATCCGAGAAAAGTCTCTTAATCTTCCGGAAAATCCATCACCAGCTGGTATTAGAAAACATCTCTCTGACCTTTCGCACGTGTTGAGGAAGCCCGAGATTTCTTTTTCCATAGCCTGGATCGCGTTATCAACCGCTGTAGTTCCTGTTCTGACTGGGACAATGTTCTTTTACCAAACAAAGTTTCTGAAAATCGATGCATCACTTCTAGGGATCTCCAAGGTGTTTGGTCAAATTGCAATGCTTTTATGGGGTTTTGCATACAATCGTTGGCTAAAATCTGTACAGCCGAGGAAATTGATGACAGCTATTCAGGTAACAATAGCTGTCTTTGTGATATCCGATCTCTTATTTGTGAGAGGCGTTTACCGGGATTTGGGAGTGTCAGACTCTGTATACGTACTCTTCTTTTCTGGATTCTTGGAAACTCTCTTTTACTTCAAGATTCTGCCGTTCACCGTCTTGATGGCCCGTCTCTGTCCTCCTGGATGTGAAGGGTCTCTCATGGCATTTGTCATGTCAGCCATTGCACTTGCATTCATAGTTAGCGGATATCTTGGAATCATTCTCGCATCATTTGTCGGTGTAACAGTGGATGATTTCTCGGGGTTTACTCGTGGACTCGCTATAGAAGCGTTCTGCGTTGGGATTCCGCTGATCTTAACTTCGTGGATATATGATGAAGCGGAAACAAAGGAGAAAAGTAAAAAGATAGAATGAGTTCATTCGGGTTAAAGTGTACTTTGTATATCTTTGTGACATTCTTGTGGTTTTAAGGTTTCGTAGTCTCTCATTGTCTCATGGCCGAACTGTCGACTGTATGGCTTTTTCTTTGATTTTGCTTCACATCGGCTAAAATCTTTCCATGGTAGAAAGTATGCTTTGTATATCTCTCATACTTTGTTTGGTGTAATTAGTGATTACTTGTTTATGTTCATTTCATACATTTCTTAACTGTTTTTTTTTTTTTTTTGCCGTCTAATAAACTTTATTGAAATCAAAAGGATAGTTCAACAAACCAAAGACAACAGAGCATGTAACCACAAACCAAAACAGAGCATCCCAAAAACAGAGTATTAAAATTATGAAAGATGCTCTAATAAATTCATCTTCTCTTTTCCTCTTCGATACGGGAATGGAGCCACAGCGGTCCACCTCGAGCTAAATAGGATCGTGTGCGACCCTCCCTTATGACACTCACGGCAATATCTCTGGCGACCGAATTCGCTTTGGTAGATGAAACTTTAAACACTATATGACCAAAGGAGGAGATTAACCTGTGTACCTTGTCCAGATAAGAATGATACCTTGGCCAGTTGGATGGATCAATAATGGCTTCAATAGCAGCACTGCAGTCTGACCACATTTCAATGTTATCCAAATGTAAATCTAAAAGACTCCTTAAAACCCAAAGCATCCCTCGTAATTCCGCTGCAATACGATTTGAAGCAGGAAGAAACATTTCTCTCGCATGAAAGACTGCATCTCCCTGATGATTTCTAACTATCCATGCTCCACCACACATATGTGAATCATTTAACCAAGACATATGGAGGTTACACTTAAGAAAATCAATCGGGGGTTTGACCCAATGACCTTCTCTTCGAAAGACCGGGACATTACTCATAGAAGTTTGCGGTTGTAACTCCTTAATCTTGTTCCACTCTTCCGCTTCTTCTATTGCGTGACTAACCAGAGCATTCAACTCACCCTGTTTCCCAGCATATAAAATTTCATTTCGGTGCTTCCAAATTCCCCACAAGATCCATGGAATCGCCATTCTAATCCTGAGAGACACACTCTCCTGTTTCATAACTTTTAACAAGAATGATATATTGTCATGGATAGAATCTGTGAAACCATGAGGAGGAAAAATGATGTTGACGATCTCCCAGACTTCACGAGCCGGCCAACAATTGAATAAAACATGACTGATTGATTCAATAGCGTCCTGACACATAGCACATTGAGGATCAGAGTTCATGCCATGGGCTTGTAGACACACCGATACAGCTAGTGCACCGGACAAAGCTCGCCATAAGAACATTTTGATTTTAGGAATAGTTTTGACCTCCCAAATCTTCGCTTTGAGTGCACGAGACTCTTGTTCATGATCAGAAATTAGAGCAGGCACATGTTTCAAGTGAGATATCAACCAGTTACCACTCTTCACCGTGTAGCAACCAGACCGATTATAAGACCATACGTAACTGTCCGATGAAGCTAAATTAGGAGGATACGACATTATTCTGACAACATCCGGTGGAAAGAACAGCTCCGATAATAAATGATGGTTCCAAGAGCCTTGGGGGGTTATAAGGTTTGAAACGCGTAAGTCTAAATCGAAAAGAGACTGTTTATTGAAGGGACGTCGCGGAGTATTATCAAAAATCCATTTGTCTATCCATACTCTCGTTGTTTGACCATTACCTATGTTCTTGATGAGACCTTTTGCAAGCAAATCACGACCGTGAATAATGCTACGCCAAGCATAAGACGGTCTGGCACCGATAGCAGCATCCATAAAATCATTCCGGTGATAATATCTTGCTTTATAAACTCGAGCCAATAAGGAATTTGGCTTTGTAAGAAGTCGCCAAGCCTGTTTTGCAAGTAAAGCTTGATTAAAATCACCAACATCTCGAAAGCCTAAACCACCTTCTTTCCTTGTTTTACACATCTTCTCCCAAGAGACCCAATGCATCTTCTTCTTTTCTTCACATGAATTCCACCAGAAGCTTGTCATTGCACTTGTAATTTGTTGACATTGATATTTTGTAAGTCTAAAGCAAGACATGGCGTACACTGGTAAAGCCATAGCAACTGATTTAAGGAGGACTTCCTTTCCTCCCAAAGATAAAGTCTTTGCATACCATCCAGTCAACCGGGTTTTAAGCTTTTTAGTAATGTAAGCCAGCAAATCACACTTAGAACCGCTAAAACACTCCGGAAGACCAAGATACATACCATCGCCACCCTCTTTAAAAATTCCAGCAAATGTCTCATAATCGGCTCCATCTTGTGACCAAAGATAATCGATGATTTTTGAAGATTAATCTCCTGTCCGGAAGCATCACCATAAAGTTTCAAACAATGAAGAATTTCAGCTCCTTCTTTGAAATTAGCCCGGCATAGAAAAAGACTATCGTCAGCAAATAGTCTTAGCGTTAGTCAAATTTAACTAAGTGCTAAGTTTTATCAATGTTGGATCTAATTCCCCCAAATCAAATTCAGCCAAAACTATTAATCTACGGATTTTTATATTTCTTTTTTTACTACACTTGTTTTATAGTGTTCAAGTAATAAAAAAATAGGTTAGTTAAAACCTTATATTTATATTTATAACTTTTTTATAACTTTAGTATACCTTTTGTAGATTTAACCTTGCCCATGACATATGACAAACATAATACACAAATTCTTTGTTAAGGTCGACTAATTTTAAGATTAAGTCAGTCAAATCAATGCAAAATTGAAGATTTACTTAGTCAACAATTAAATTAAAGATTTTTTTTTTTTCACTGAAAGATTATATATAATCAAAGAGTTTTACACATAAGCCGGCAAGAAACATAATTCTTCAAGAGACAAAGAGCCGGCGAGTTTAACTAAAACCCCTAGAAACAAGAGCCGACGAGTTTAACTAAAACCCCCAGAAACAAGAGCCGGCGAGTTTAACTAAAACCCCCAGAGACAAGAGCCGGCGAGTTTGACTAAAACCCCCAGAAACAGAGCCCCACAAAAGGGAAAACAAACAGAGGATTTAAAACAAAATCCAGCATACAGGAAAGCAACTGAAGATTCCATAGAAGCAACACTGAAACCTCTTGCACACAAATGACCGATAAGCATTTCCATAGAACCAGATGATGCCAAAGAAGAGCTACAAACAGGAGCCTTGAGCAGAACCCATCATTAGATTGCCTCCAAAACTGAAAGCCCGAGAAGGGAACAAAAGCAAGCCCACACAGCCATAACTATGGCAGAAACGAAACAGGTGCAGCAAGGAGAAGAGAAAACAGAACCAATCAAAACACCAACACCAAGGAACCAGAGGAAACGAACACGCAAAGGGTCCAAGGAAAACCTTGAAATCCGAATGGGGAAAACACCAAAGAGGAACCCTACTCCTTAACACGGACCTTCGTCGACCTAGACAGAAGCCATGATCTACAGACCAAAGACTAGTAACGCCACGCAAAGAAAAGGAGTAGAGAACGAACCCACCACATCGTCTTGAAACTAAACCCAAGTCACAAAAACTCAGGAAGAGATAGTAGATGCCTTTGTAGAGAGATACCTTCCGAAAGATGAACCCACAAAGCGAAACCTTAGCCAAACGACAACCTTCAGAAACTCTAGACGGAGTAAAAGAAAGGTAGAACCAGGAAACAAAATTGCAACCCAACAACATAGAGTAAAGCTAAAATCCTCAAAAGACCACACTATTCTAACCACATATCAAACTCAACCCCAAACTAAGCACATAAAACCTTAAAACAAAACCTGGACAAAACAAAGACCAAACGGCAGAAGCTGCTGCAACTCTTCAGAAGAAACAAACAACAATAATCTTCCAATGGCAAAAAGGCGAAACTCGGAGGAGAGAAAAAGGAGATCTGAGAATCGATTAAAAACTGAAGGCCATTGAAGTCGGATGGACCGTAACTCTTACCACACAGCAAACAGATCCAATCATTTCAGATCCGTCGGGACACGCTCTGCTCTCCACGCGCCGACACGAGCCTTCAAACCACGCTACCACAAACTTCCAACCCACACTGCCACAGATCTCACACCAAAAGGAAAGAAGAAACTATCCAGGCAAAACAAAAAGGAAGACACTACTCAAAGCTAAACAGACCCTTCACGGCAAAGACGGCAAGCCGCCGGTCACCGGAAGGGTTTCACAAATTCACCCTTTTTTCTCTCTCGAAAGCTTTTTTTTTTTTTTTCCCACTCCCACTTTGGTAAAAAAAAAAAAAAAAAGACTAGTCGAGGTGTTCTAAAATTTATTCCAAAAAGGCAAAAACCATTGGTTCAGTTTAAGGCTAAAGTCTTTAGAGCAACTTTAATGGAGGTTTCTTAGGGCATATGCAAATGTGCATCTTTGAAGTTTGATCTTAAGAGAGAAAAAATATTAAAATATGGTAAGAGCTTTAATTAAGATCTTTTGTAAAGTAAGTGATTATTGGTAGAACATGTTTAGATCATAGGAATTGATTTGAAATTGAAATAATGTAAGATCATTAATTTACAATTTTAAAAACTTTAAGAAATAACTTTTAAATTGCAAACTTAAAAAACTTATACTAAAATAGATTTGAAAATAAGAAGAAACACAAAATATAATATCAAATTTTTATGAAACAAAAAAGAACATTAAATATATAAATAAATAAAAACAAACAAACAAACATATTATTTAATTAAACCCTAGCATAGATTTCGGATCGAAGGATAAATGAAATGTTTTTTTCCTTTGCAAAAATTCGTAGTCAATGATGAAGCGCCACGTCACGCTAAAACTGGGCCAAGAACAGTTCTACAACAAGAACAGATCTACAACAGATCTACAACTATTCACAATATTTTCTATTTTTAAAAGCCTAAGAACACCCTAAGTGTTCTCCCTTTAAATATGGTCTTACAAGATACCTTAACATTAAAATATTTTTAAAAAATTGAAAAAGAGGAGAGAGAACAAGAGACATACCTTATATAAGGAATGTTTCTAAACATTTTAGAAACATTTTGTACATTTGTCTTTTTTTTAGTGGTCTATTTATTTTTATATTAAAATATTAATATTTAAAATATAAGAAACTCAAAACTTATTTCTAACCATTGTGGTTGCTCTTATCCCCTAAGAGAGATCTTCAGCTTATAAATAAATATTATAAAGAAAAAATCACAACATTCAGTAACATACGCAATCGATGATGTCACAGAAACCCGTGATGGCTGTTGTTTAGTAACGTAAAGCTAAAATAAGCTAAAATAAAAAAAGAAATTTTCACGTTTAACATGAAAAAAAGATTTGATCTCACCCTTTGGCAAAGTGAGATTCAATTCTCATGTTTTGACAGTTATTCCATTTTATGACGAAAATGCCCCTGACGAAAAACCAAATGGCACAGTTACGTTACGGTTTAGTTTCATATCGCGGTTTAGTTACTTTTTGTTTTGAATAAAAAAAAAAAAAAAATTCAAGAAAACGAAGAAGAACATTCATCATCTTCGTTCGACATCTCCGAGAGATTCGAGAGAGAAGTAGAAATCAGTTCGGAATTCATTCATCCATCTTCGTTTTCGACATCTCCGTTCGAATTGTCTGCTACTTGATTTGAGGCATTGCATTGAACTCAAAAAACCGGTGAAGAGAAAGTTCCAGTTTTTCCGGCGAAGGCGACCTGAGAAACATCTGGCGAGATACCAACCTTCGAGATGGCTGGGAATAAACCAAACGACGTAGTCTCTAGGAAGAAGCATACGCAGGAAGGCCCCGAGAAGGACAAGGTGGAACTCAGAGTATCCCCGAGGAGGAAACTCCCTCCGAGAAATCCGCCGGAGGAATTGGGTAAGTTCCGATATTATTCCGTTTGTAGTTTCTTTGGGTGTATCGGAATCTTAAAGCTTGTTTGATTAAAGGGATAGAAGTTGCCGGATTTTGCTATATCTGTAGTTTGAAAATTTGAGAAGTTGAATTGGAAATCTCTGTTTCCGCCAAAATTCAGATGTTGAGTATATAATGATGATAATTACTGTGTACGTACACGAATTCATACATCCGTACTTAATTGTATATCACTTGTAATTGCAGGCAGTACAAGCGTGGCTCCGACTGAAGATCTTATAGTTGAAGAGTTACCACCTAGACTCTTTGCCCTAGACCGGTACCCTGTCAAGACGAAGATGAACGCGTACTCCAAACCGGAGTACCTTTCTGACATAGCACAAGTTCTTAAGGGAAAAGAGGAGATGAAGTTTCTTCTCGAGTCTCCATTTGGGGACCTTTTTAGGATACCTGCTAACAAGTCTTCTTTCTCAGGTAAACTTGTTCTTGGACTAATATGTCGTCAGTTAGTGACGAGTAAAGTGAATGAGATGTGGATGGTCTTCGGCGGTCATCCAATAAAATTCGGATTAAGAGAATTTAGTCTGGTAACTGGTCTAGAATGTGGGACATATCCCAACAAGAAAGACGTGACGGATGTGCTAAAGGTTAAAGCTGGTAGTCAAAGTGTCTGGAAAACTCTGTTTGAGGAGAAGTTTGGGGAGAAGCCGAATCCAACAGTGCATGATTTGGTGGTCTGGCTGAAGGAGGAGGAAACCATGGATGGGTGGAAGCAGCTGGCCTTATCTCTTATAATCTTGGTAGATGGTGTGATAGGGTGCCATAATAACCCCATAAGGCCTTCTGAGTTCACTGTTGAGATGACGAAGGACGTGCAATTCTTCTGCAAATACCCTTGGGGAAGGGTGTCTTTTACCCGTACTTTGGAGAGGATAGCAAAATTCCAAACCCCTTCAGATGCTCAAAAACTGATAAGGTGTGTAAAGGATGGGTCTTATGCACTACATGGATTCCCATTAGCACTCCAGCTGTTTGCGTTCGAAACAATCCCATCCCTTGCTAAGCTAGTACCTGATGATGAACCTAACAGGACATTTACTCAGAGGTCTATCCATCATCTTGCCTCACTGCGGGCAATCAGGACATCCAGCATCTTGGAGTGTGAGGCTGCTGAAGAGGTATGTACAATTGTTTATGTACGTACATTATTTAAAAAGTAAGTGTACATTCTCTAAGTGGTTAACAAACTTATTGGTGTAGGTTGAGGTAACCTATCTTGTGAAACCAAAGGACAATATTTGTCCTCCATCCCTGTCATGGGATGATGAAGTTGAGGATCCAAGAGTTGCTTACATTGAGCGACTGTTGTTAGCTGGTCATGAGTGGAAGGAGGAAGAATGGGTTGGAGGTAATGCTGCATTTCCAAAGCAGGAGCGCCCACCACAACTTGGAGAGATACGTGAGTGTAAATGTTGTTTTTATACTTTCTGATTATTGTCCCTTGAAGACCAATCAATGATTAAACTGGTCTATCGTAGGTGTGAAGAAGAGGAAAAGAAATGTACCAGCCCCGAATGCACCTGCTTTGAAAAAACAGAAATCTGTTGTGGAAGAAGAAAATGAGGACACTGCTGAGGATTGTTCTGAAGATCCCCAGTTTGAGAAGTTTGTAGTTGAACTTAGGAGGTGTTTCAAGAGGCAGGAAGCACAAAATAAATAAATGCAAGAAGAGTTGAAGAAATTTGTCCGTAAGGAGATTCGTGCTGCCTTAGATCCAAAGGTCAAAAAGACAGAACCAACCAAAACTTCCCATGCTTCACAGGGCCCAAATAAATCGGTGGTTAAGGCACCGATGAGTGTGATGAAGGCATCTAAAAAGATGTCTACAAAGAAAGTCTTCAAGTCTGGAACAAGAAAGTCTTCAAGGCTGAAGAATATAATGACATCAGTTGCTGAGATTACTCAGCTTTCTGATGGTAACTCTTCCTCTGAGGAAGATGACCAGGTATGGCATGTACGTACATTTATATATAGTATTTTAAATGTACGTACATGAAGATTAATAACTGTAACTTGTCTGCTATGGTACAGGATGAAGCCAACAATGAAGGTGGTTTTTCTGTAAATGATGGAGGAGATTTTTCGAACAGAGACGAAGGTATGGTTGACACTGGAGTAGCTAACATTTCAGTTGGTGGACCTACACCTTCCCATCAGGTATGTCGTGTACAAATATTTTTTTCAATTATTTCCAGTTGTGTACGTACACATAGGCTTCATAAGTGTATGGTATACTATGTTTCAGGATGAAGGAGCACGTGATGGTGGTGAGTCTGTCCTTGTTGGTACACAGTCAGGGACCGAGGAAAAAGCTAGTGCTGACACAGAGATGGAAGAAATTCCATCTCCTGTACCTTCAACCTCTGTACAGGTATGTCTTGTGCTAATAGTCACATACTGTTTTCCATAAGTGTACCATTATCAATTATTTTCAGTTCTCCACGTACATATAGCTTAAAAAGTGTATGGTATACTATGTTTTAGGATAAAGGACCAATTGATGGTGGTGAGCCTGTCGTAGTTGGTACACAGCGAGGGACAGATGAAAAACCAACTGCTGACACAGAGATGGTAGAAAATCCATCATGTTTACCTGCAACATCTGGACAGGTATATGGTCTGCTAATAGTCAAATGTAGTTTTCCATATGTGTACTCACATAAAGCTTAAGACGTGTATGGTATATTTGTTTCAGGGAGAAGAACATGGTGCCGGTCTTGAGAGTGAAGCAAATGTTGGGGAGCAACCAGAAATTTCTGAGGATAATGATAGAGATACATCTTCTCAGGCTGAACACACCGAGGAACCCGGTGTAAGTGTACGTACATTTGTCTTTCTTATTTCCCGTGTACGTATAAGTAATGATTGTTTCAGACATCACAAAATAGAGTATATAGCCGATGAAGTTGATAACTACTGCCACAGGTTGATGCGGGAGATGTACCCAATGTAGTTGCAGAGAGTAAAGTGGATGACTCAGTACTTGAGGACACCCTAAGGGATCCCCCTTCACCATTTGCAGTAGTTAAGAATGTAAGCTAACTATATTTTTAAATAAAATAGTGTAGGCTTGTTTAAATTTATAATCTTCTATTATGAAGGTGTTACAGGAGTTGGCAACGAAAGCCTCCATGGATGTGGATGCAGCTAATGTAAAGGAGGTAAAAATCTCGTGTTTGGTTTAAAATTATACATAGTTATTAACATACGTACATAGGATTGTATGCGTACATTTAAATAATTCTGCACGTTAATTTGAAAAGGGAGTGTTGGAGCAGCAGGGGATTGTCGACGGGGTGGAAGAACAAGAGGATTCAAACCCAGGGTTAGATGAAGCAGACACGACAGTTGGTACACTAGAAAATATTGTGAGTATCTTCCCAGTAAATATTATCATTACATTTTGAAATTGTTTAATCATGCTGTTTACAATAATACTTCTTTACAGGATGAACCAAACAACGATGCTGCAGTCAAAGCAATAGCAGTTAAAATTCCTACGCCGGTTGTACCCAAAAAAGTGAAGAAGCAAATAATTGTTGAGATGGATGAAGCCCTTCCGGAAGGTTTTAAGGAAACAACAGTCCTCGTGGAGGATGTTCCTGGACGAGCTGAAGATTCAGAGGTGGTTATAGCGGCTGGAAATGTCCCTTACAACCCCTTGGAGAAGGTTGATGCTTCCAAATTAGAGCTCTTAACCAATGTCCTCCACGGTCCGAATGTGTAAGTATCGTGCATTATCAAAATTATCCCTTAATTGATACATTGGTTTTCTATAACAACCAGTCATACTATAATATTGGATATACAGGAAGCACACTCTTTTCGGGTATCGCAAAGTGGACAACGAGTTTTTCTCCATGCTTATAGCACAAGGACAGTGGGTGGATAATATGGTAAGTTGAAATAGTACATTTGTGTACATTTTTTAAATATGCCTGAATTGTACGTACACTGACTGCCTATGCTATTATCATTTCAGGTCTTGGAAATGCTCGCAATCTTGATGTGGCACAAGAACGGTCAACAAATGATAGCAAACCGATGCGTTGTTTTGGACTCCTTCCTGCTTTATAAGCTTACTAAGCGTGCTGTCAGCTTCAGGAATTGTATAAATAAGCTTGGGTTCAAATGGGGCGACCGGCTATACGACATGGCCAATGGAATACACATACACCGTGAACCTAGTCTTAGGTGGTTCAAGGATGTCGACGTGGTATATGCTCCGATGAACTGGAAAGGTGATCATTGGGTTGGGTTGGCAATCCACCTCAGAGCCCGGAATATAGTTGTCTATGACGCTCTCATAGAACACACGCGGGAGTCTGTTGCATGGTCAAAGATGCAGCCTGTCTGCGAGATGATGCCGTACCTAGTGAGAGCGATGTGCGCGGATGTATTGCCTGAGAAGTACTCAGTTGAACCTTTTGCCTATGAGAGAAATGTTATGGTCGCTCAAAACCCAAGTACAGGAGATTGCGGGCCTTACGCAATGAAGTTCTTGGAGTTGCTGGCGTTTGGTAACCCAATGTCAGACTTGGTGAATATTCAAGAAGCAGATATGGCCACCTACCGTCAGGTGTACGCAACAGAAATCTACGAGCACGGCAAGCGCGAGTGTGGTAATCGGCGTTTATTGTAATCATCCCTGGATGTTGAATTATTTTTATTTCCTAGTACTTATTTCCTTATTTCAACAACCTAATTAGAACAACGTAATTAATTATGGAGATCCTCAAAATATTTATGTAATCGTTATAACTATCTTCTCTAAACAATCTGCACATCGTACACTTATTCAAAAACCAACATGTGTACGTACATCTTATATAACGTACGTCTTTTACACAAAGTCGATTTTTCTCATAATAAGATATCTATTTCTTTACTTACATTGATTTGACAACCCTCCCTCACTGCATCATCACTTACGTAAGATTGCATTAACTACAACCATAACTTAACCAACTAACTTCATTGTTCTTTATTTAAGAGTAGGAATTGCATTGTTTTGAAACACCAAATTCCAAGAAATGTCTACACCAAATCTACCTGAAGATTTGCTAGCCAAGATAGCCAAAAAAATGGCTGACAAATGTTGGTGGTACCTCGGACCTCTGTTAAGATCAGGGCGTGGTGGAAGAAACATTGTCTACAGGCCGGATGTCTTGAAAGATGCTAATATTTATAGCATGTGCAGTGATCCCGATGACTTCCATGCGGCAGGCCATGATCCGAATGACATCAACGCTGAAGGTCGATATAGACCCTTTTTCAAAAGGTGTCTAGAGGCTGGTAACCCGATTGCTATTTACCATGAAGGACTGCGTCTAGTTACCCATGAGTCTGACATTAAGGGCGCCATTGTACTTTTACAGCGGAATGTACCAAGGCACGCCGATGCAACCCTGGCCTGCGCTATTCTGTGCATATGCGACGGGAATGCTCACATGGGTGGTGTGTACCTACGCCTGTTCGCAAACAACCATTACGCTTTGGAATCAGAAGAAACACGTGACATGTGTGAGGAACTCCTAGAAGAAATAAAAAATTATGGAATTAGGTTAAACAACACATACGGCGCAACCTTTTCGTACCCTGAGGAACGTGGTATTCAAACGCCTCCTTGCGCGATGCTGTGTTACATCAGATCTGGACCCTTCAAGAATGTGTGCAACGTATGTTACCTCTAGTGGTGTGCGAGAAGAATTAGTCAAATTCTCTAGGGATTTCTTACGTAATATTATCTGAATTTCTAAGTTTTTATGTTATAATATGTGGCCTTTGCAATTGTACTTTGCTTATCAGTAATGAATATCTTTTTATCTACATCCTTGCTTGTTTCTCATATACTACTCAATCTTATGAATGGTTACAAATAATTGTAATATTTTATATTAAATTGAGAAACAAGTTTCTTAATGTTAGATAATGGTGCCTTGTCTACACAGGCTAACGAATTATCAGTAAATACATACTGACCTGATTTAGCCATTGATAATGACCTCTATCTTTTCAAAAAAAAAAAAAGAAACGCAAATTAATGTACATATATACGTACACATCCCTGTAATTAATGTACACTGTCTTTTGTCAGATAAAACAAAATTGCAAAAGAAAGAGATTTGGTTTTTAATGCGTTTCCCCCAGATTTAGCCATATACATGAACTCAATCTTTTCCCCTAATTCGGCGACAGACATCAACTCAAACTTTTAGTCAGAGAACGTTATAATGGTAGACATACGTACACGGGTATACGTTACTGTGTACACGTATTTTAGTTGGTTTGAAACTAGAAATATGAGAAGCGACTTTCGAGATGGTAGTAAATGATGATGCAATGCTGATTGATTTTACCTGTAATAACCCATATCTACAAGTTTTGGAGTGGTTATTTAATGCATACTGTCAAGCTCTATTCATAGAATGACCTCTATCTTTTCGCATAAATCTCCTTACTTTACGTACACGGTTTGCAATTAATGTACACTTGCATTTGTCAGATAAGAGGAACTTTAAAATAATGACACTTTATTAATGCGTTCCCCCCCAAATGTAGCCATATACATGAACTCAATATTTAGGCCCTATATAAACGATATCACACACACTAATTTATTTGCTCACATTATTCTAAAACCTCCTTCTTTCATCAACTGCAAGATTATTTCTAAACCTCCTTTGTTAACAACATGGCTTTCCCCGCAACCCCTCCAACCGAGATGTACCTTGCAATACAATTGCCAAACCCGATTTCCGTCCTCATCAACTACATGCCCGTATCCCAGACTCCCATCGAGACCCTCCGCCACTTGGTCGAAGCAAGTGACGTAAACGCAATAGTGATGGACGACTTCATCACATGGCCTCACTTCGTGCAGCCGGAGTCTCCCTTCAGGGCCTACTTCAGTCTCTTGCTGGAAAGGGGTGCGATCCCGGCTATATACCTCGAAGGTGTCCGCCAGGCAAGGAGCTTCCTAACGGTGGCCCACGGCATTACACTACTCAACTCCGTCGCTCCATCTAACCCTCTCGCCTGCTTCGCGACCGGCTTATTCCTAACTTGTACTGGCAACCATGTCGACTTTCTTCCAGTCAGCGATATGTTCTGGGTGATGACACCCACATTAACGGCAGCTCACGCAGTGGGGGAGATGGTGATGTATCACATAAGCCAGCTTCACACCGAAGGTCCTCGGCTCTGGCAACGTTCATGGATGTATGTGCACACACCGGCATGTGTTGGCCTTTGCACGTACAGTTCCGGCTGCAGAGGGTGTTTCTTTTACTGGTACGCGAGGGAGATGTGTGTCTTCTATTAGATATGACTTTGATAATGACGGATGAGGCATACAATTTTCCGGCTCATGTGTATGCTTCGGGCTCTACTTTTTAGTTTATTGCTTCCGCATCTAATATATAGTTTGTCTTTCTTGAATGTATGTCCTTCTTCGGGCACTTAATTATGAATGAATGAAGTTTTTGTTGTTTGAGGACAACAATTATGATATATGTATGTTTTCGTGTACGAACACGGGTTTCGTACAATTTGCTGATTGAAGAACCAAAAAGCTAGTAAAACGTACACTGGCAAATTAATTGTAATTGTAGACACTGTACGTATAAAATGTACGTACAATTACCCAATAGTTTATTATACAAATTCAAGTAATTAGAAAACGACAACAAGTTTATGTAGTTTTACAATACTTAATATAAATCTTGTCTTTAATAATAAGAAGACTGGGGAAAACAAATCCCCCTATCTAAAAAACGACCTGCTTGATCTCTTCCACTTCCGGTGTGTCCGGATCGGCAAAGACCTTTGACACAGGACCATGACTCACAACCTTAGGATTAGCTCTGTCGGTTAAACGCCAGAAGACGAGTGCGACAACAACATTGCGCTGACCTAGACTCCGAAAGAAGGTTTGGAATTCCAACGCCTGTTCATTGTGTGCTTCGCATTCCAAAACTTCGTTGCTACATTAGATTAAAAGAAGAATCAAGTCAGCGTTTAGATTAAAAAGTGTAAGTGAATCAAATGTGAAAAGAACATTTACTATCTATCTTTGATCTTAAAAGGAAGCTTGAGACCGTAGAAGTCTCCGGTCAAGTGGCCAACCTCCAACAACGCTCCAATGACATCTACATCAAGGGCCAAAAAATAGAAATAAACTTCTAATTTCAAAAATGTGTAAATAAAACGTAACTTAAAAAACATCTCACCGACTAAAACTTTCTTATCAACTGTTTTCTCCAAAATGTAGTCGAATTGAGTGAAATCGTAAAACGATATTGGGTCCCTTCGTAAGGCGTTAGTAACGACGGTCCGATCCATAAACCATATGCCGTAGTCATGAGATGTTGCTCTCACTGGGTCAGCGACGTTACGGACCAAGAAAGTGGTCACAATTTTCCACTCATTTTCTTTGATTCGGTCTATGTAAAAAGGAGCAAGGCGACGATCAATGGTGGCCTCGATACGGGAACGGGATCCCTACAGAATATGATATATAACAGATTTATATAGAATTGAACCTAACGTATGATAAAAAAACACAAACACGGCACAGGGAAACTACCGAATTATCTGCCAAGATAAGGCCGAGTTCGAAGATGTTGGGCGCAACAAACTTCTTAAACACTCTCACGACAAATACACAAATTGTCCACCCAGTGATCTGAGGACACAATTCGGAGATGGTGTGATATCCGTCCATCACACGGTTAGCAAGAACAATCGAAAGACTTTGTGTTTGATTGATGTAACTGCCGAATGTGAAAGGGTTTTCGTTTGAAGGAACGTGGATAAAATTAAGGAGGAGATGTGGCTTAAATAAGGAAATTCCGTAACGGACGCGGTGGGTAGTGCGAAAGTGTTCCAACGGTTGAGATACAAATGTGTGTAACCGTTTGTAACCGTTTATTGCATGAAGATTATACGTACACAGACACAACAAACACGTACACTAACAAAAACGTACACTCAGAAAACGTACATAGTTATACGATGGCAAACATTAAACGTACGTACACCGTCACAACACTTTGGTACACACTGTCCACACATAAACGTACACTGTCTTCGCGGAGACATAAAGCTTATGAGGAGAACTAAATAGGATTTTTGCAAGTCTTCTTGTTATGACCTGCTTGTCTACATCGTGTGCACTGATTCGGAATAAGTCTTTCTGTCTCTTTTTCTGAAATGACAACAACAATAAGTTAATAATCAACGTATCTTATACTCAAAACATAATGTTTGAAAAATCTGTACACGTTTGAATGATAGCACTTACCCGGTTTTCACCTCTAGATGGAATCCTTTTGGTTGTTGGTCTTCCTGGTGGTCGTCTACAGTATGGAGGAATTAGTATCAAATCCGATATATGTTGTGGGATGACAACATCCTTCGGATCCGCGATAGGTAGAATCGGTTCTTGAAAAGAATCGGAAAACGTTTGAAGGTCATACCACCATCCTACAACAACCTTCGGATCTATTCCAAACTCGATTGCAGCTGCTAGACCGTGTTCACATGGGATTCTCAACTTTGTGTACCTAAGACACGTACACGTACACTCGTCCAGAACGACATGAAAATGCTCACCTGACTTGCTTGTAACTTGATAACTCCACGGTCCAGACATCTTCACCGCGAATTTCCCTGACGCAGGCAAATCTTGGAGAAAACGCTCATCAACCTCAGGCGTCACTAAAGACTTACACCTAGCCACTTTTTGCCTCCTCGCTGCGAACCATCGCATTAGGACCTCTCGAATGAACTCTATCATGTACACAATCGGATATGATTTGGCTCTTGTTAAGACATTATTCATAGACTCCGAATTGTTGCTAGACATGATATTGTAGCGTTCCCCTTTACAGTAAGCTCTTGTCCAATGCTCAAATCCAATTTCCTCTAAGTAATTTGCGCATGCAGCACTCTTAGCCCTTAACTGTTCGAAGTATTTTTCAAAATCTCTCACTCTGTAAGCTTTAGCAGCGCTGAAGAATAATCCAGATACACCATACTTACCATAATGGGTGGAGATATTTCGCTCAAGGTGTACTGCACATGCACCATGATGAGCTTTCGGATAAACCACACTGAGGCCTTTATATATTGAAGAATGTCTGTCCGATACAATCATTAAATCTTCACTATCTGGAACAATGTCAGCTAATTTATCAAAGAACCACACCCATGAAGCGTCAGTCTCACCATCCACAACACCAAACGCTATTGGAAATATTTGGAAGTTCCCGTCTTGGGCACATGCAATGAGGAGACATCCCTTGTAACGTCCTACTAGCTGCGTTCCATCTACGACAATTACCTTCCTCATATACTTCAGACCTTTTATAGAAGCCCCGAGAGATACAAAAACATACTTAAAGCGCTGCGTACCATCAGCTTCAGGTGTAGAGTGTAGGTGAGTTATCGTACCCGGATTAGCTAATTTAAGAAGATACAAATAGGTAGGCAAAAACCTGTAACTTTTTATATCATCCCCCCTTAGATTTTCCACTGCAACCTCTTTAGCTCTCCAAGCGGTAGAATATGAAATCCGAACATTGAGATCAATTAGGAGCAACTGTGGTAAATCGACAGCTCTCGGACCCCCTTGCGTAGAACTGTATCTGCTCTTCACTACCTCTCCGAGAAGCTTATAACTAGCATGTTTATTATAATTCTTACGAGTGTCGATGTCACACGTATGGGTGGTATCATACGATGTGATTTTGAAACATTCTGAATTCTTGACAACTTGAGCTGTCAAATGCCATGGACAAGTATCATCAACGCAGACCATCTCCAATCTTGTAGGACATGACCTACGTTGCTTGTAGCAAAAGCATTGTTTGATTGCGAGATAAGACATTGTTTGTTGTATGACTTTTCTGTTCTTAAAAACACTCCCGACATACAAAGTCTCACCTGTCGTACTCAGTTCGACTTGTGTCTCATCATCTCGTAAATTGGCTAAATCATCGAATACCGGAGCAGCATCATTATCGAGAATCTCCAACTCGCCACCATGTAATGTAGAAAAGTCATTATACACTTTGTAAGCCTCAGCTGCGGTAACTAACCGATTATCATTCAGTGTCCCACTTGCGGAAGCTCCAATACCACGGTCGATAGTGACTTCGTATATACCATTAATATTGGTATCCGTGTTACCTTCGCAGCCTGTATCTTGTACACACTCTGTAGTGTACGTACATTGGTACAAACCATGTTGACACGTACGTCTTGGAGTCACCGTTGGTGTACGGTCACCCGAATGAGAAATGTTATCTCCGCCAGGTGCAGTAACTAGCCGATTATCATTCAGTGTCCCACTTGGGGAATCTCCAATACCACGGTCGATAACATCATCCCCAGAGACATCGTCTATACCATTAATATTGGTATCGGTGTTACCTTCGCAGCCTGTATCTTGTACACATTCTGTTGTGTACGTACATTGGTACAAACCATGTTGACACGTACGTCTTGGAGTCACCGTTGGTGTACGGTCAACCGAGTTATCTCCCCCACGTACACGATGACTTGTGTACGTACACTCTGCCAATAGACGACTGAATTCCCCTGGATGTTGAACCGTTTGTTGAGTGAGAATGACGTCCTCCTCAACATTCCCTATTCCATATTCTTCAATAATTAAATCGTTCCACTTGTTGTAATCGTAATCTTCGCCACTGCCTTCACTACCGTCTATAGTAGGATCGAGGGTACTTCCCCCCATAGATCCATCATCACCCTGATAATCATCATACCCAGCACCATCTTCGTTGTCCTCCTCCTCTTCTTCATCCTCATCTGTTTTATCGTCTTCAACGTCGTCTTGCTCATCTACGGCCTCATTATTTCCATCTACATTTGAAGCCGCTACGATGGGATTTGGTGTCGTTGCACTCCCACACACACGGTAACTCTCACCATCGGTCCTAGGGACAGTATTCCCGAGTGCCTTGACGGTTGTAATGAAAGAGACAAACAAGGTGACACTAGGATCCCCACCACGAATCAAAAAGAATGTATCCAGGCTCATTTGATTGTCAATGTATACAGGAGGGCGTTTACTTTCTATCATCACTGACATCTTTCCCGGCATCCAGTAACTAATTATTGGATTGCATTCGGTGCACTTCAAACTGAAAACCTCACATAATGTACGTACAAATGCCGTGTACGTCATGTTTTGCCTAACATGTACACAACGACCAAACCAGCCTTCCCATGGTTCAAATTTCCATTCTTCTTCTTTGCATTTCCACTCACCCACCATAGTAAATACGGGAATATCCATTACCAACCTGCATCATAAATTCAGCAGAACCCCATTAAATGCAAATGAAAGCATGATTATATCTACAAAAAACAAAAAGAATTCCCAACTACACACTTATAAACATAAATCTATCCTCATTTAGCAATTTCAACTAAAAAAAGTGGAAATAAAAATATTCTGGGTTTTTATATAAAAACAATGTTGATCTTAGCACACAATCAAGACCCTAGTGTGTTAAAACAAAAAACTTCTTAACCAATTTCATTACTTACACGTTCAATGCTTGTCTTGGCTCCAAACTTTGTAAATCAAGAAGATCAAACCGATGCAGAATCACATTCGTTCAGAAAAATTTGTTTGTTTGATGGATCATGTTTGTCTCTTACAACTATTCACACATATAAACTAATATTAGAAAAAGTAATGATGACTTTTGCATTAATTGTGACATGAGTCATGTCTAAACTTTTTGGGCATTAAATACTGATGTCTCCTTGTGTTTTAATGTTATTAATCCCAACTTGTCACTGTACTCCCGCACAAATCAATTAAGAACGAAATATATTGCTTAACCGGAACAGTGTACGTAACTGAACCACTTAACTGAACCGTACAGTGAACAGTACATCGGTCCGTTGGTAGGGGTAAAATGGTCAGATTTTGGCTAAATTGTCAAAACTTGAAAGCCCATTCTCACTTTGCCAAAACATGAAATTAAAACTTGGTCAACTGCCCTTCCATGCAATTTGCCCAAATAAAAACTTATGACTTTACTTTTTATTGATAAAAAAAAACTTATGACCTTACTTTACTTACGACAATACCGTCTCTATCCTTAGTCTTTGCAATATCTCCGACTCGTGAATACCACAAACACCGCACAAAATTTTCTACCTGATTTTTCCAAAATTTGAAATATATTTTATTCCAGAAAATTTGACCATATTAGAAAAATAATTTATGCTTGAATGGCACGCTTTAAATTTTTCTTTTTACGGTACATAGCTTCACAATGTTACCAAAAGAGTTTGGCCACACGTCTAGATATAAGTACCAATAGAAAGTAAAGTAAAAAGACGCAGAATAGAACCAAAGAATGGAGATATGGTTATTCATCTTGGCCTCTCTCTCCGTATCTCTCCTTCTCCATCTCCTCCTCCGCCGCCGTAACTCCTCCTCCCCTCCGCTACCTCCTGACCCCAACTTCTTACCTTTCCTCGGAACCCTCCAGTGGCTCCGGGAAGGCTTAGGTGGCCTCGAATCTTATCTCCGCTCCGTCCACCACCGTCTAGGACCCATCGTTACCCTCCGCATCACTTCACGCCCCGCCATATTTGTTGCCGACCGTTCCCTTACTCACGAGGCTCTCGTCCTGAACGGCGCCGTCTATGCAGACCGTCCACCACCAGCTGTAGTCAGCAAGATAGTTGACAAACACAACATCAGCTCAGGGTCATACGGAGCAACGTGGCGGCTTCTCCGTCGAAACATCACCTCTGAGATTCTTCACCCCTCGCGTGTGCGATCTTACTCCAACGCCCGTCACTGGGTTCTTGAGATCCTCTTTGACCGGTTCCGTAACCACGGAAGTGAAGAACCGATCGTCCTCATCCACCATCTCCACTATGCAATGTTTGCGCTTCTTGTCCTCATGTGTTTCGGAGACAAGCTCGATGAGAAGCAAATCAAACAAGTGGAATTCATTCAGAGACTACAGCTCCTAAGCTTGTCCAGATTTAACATCTTCAACATTTGGCCTAAGTTCACCAAATTGATTCTACGAAAGAGATGGCAAGAATTTCTCCAGATTCGGAGACAGCAGCGGGACGTTTTGCTTCCGCTGATTCGTGCCCGGATGAAGATCGTGGAAGAGAGGCAGAGATCGGAGGAAGAAGACAACAAAGACTATGTGCAATCATATGTTGATACTCTTCTCGATCTAGAGCTTCCAGAAGAGAAGAGGAAGCTCAACGAGGACGACATCATGAACTTGTGCTCAGAGTTTCTCACTGCCGGGACTGACACAACGGCCACCGCGCTGCAATGGATCATGGCCAACCTCGTGAAATATCCAGAAATACAGGAGAGACTACACGAGGATATCAGAAGCGTAGTGGGGGAAGAAGCAAAGGAGGTGGAGGAAGAAGATGTGGAGAACATGCCGTATCTAAAGGCTGTGGTGTTGGAGGGACTACGGCGACACCCTCCCGGACACTTTTTGCTCCCGCATAGTGTCACGGAGGATACTGTATTGGGAGGGTACAAGGTACCGAAGAATGGGACGATCAACTTCATGGTTGCAGAAATAGGGAGGGATCCAGCGGAGTGGGAAGAACCAATGGCGTTTAAGCCAGAGAGGTTTATGGGAGAAGACGAAGCGGTGGACCTAACGGGAAGCAGAGGGATAAAGATGATGCCGTTTGGAGCAGGAAGGAGGATATGTCCGGGTATAGGGCTAGCTCTGTTGCATCTCGAGTACTATGTCGCCAATATGGTCAGCGAGTTCCAATGGAAAGAGGTCGAAGGTTACGAAGTTGACTTGACGGAGAAGCTTGAGTTTACCGTCGTCATGAAGCATCCGCTTAAGGCTTTTGCTGTTCCTAGGAGAAGTCAGGACTAGTCGTCCTCTGTTTCTTTTCTTCGGGTTAATATTCAAAATGTGTGAACTCTGTTTGGTGGAGACAACTATGGAACTAGATTTTTAGTATAGTATGTTGGAATAAATCATGCTGACCGTTTGTATTCAAGTTTATGTTGGCCACCTTAAAGTAAAACTAAAAAAAAAAAGTAAAACAGATATTTCTATTCTAAAATGCAACTTGCTAATGATGTTACGTGCTCTAGCCATAAAATCACATATTTGGTTTAATCTATATAGTAATAACCTAAGCTCCATGGAATCGGAAGCGGGTACGCGGAAGCGGAAGCGTTTGGAAGCGTAGAAGCGAGTTTTTAAAAATATTTAGGAATCGGGTACGTGTTGGAAGCGTATACATATATGTATTAATATATATATATCATAAAATACCAAACATAAAATCATTTAGAATAAATTAGATTATAATCATGATAATAATCATATAAGAATAAATTAGTTAAAAACGAAATTTCAAAACCTAAAAAAATAGGCGTTAAAGCAAAGAAGAAATTCTTTGAGTTTTTATAAACTTAGCATTATATATATATATATATATATATATATATATATATGTCAAATTTAATTGTATAGTGAATAATTCAAAATTTCATAGCTGAAATTATTCATAATAAAATATAGATAAAGAGATACGTAAATACCAACATCTAAACTCAACTAAAATTTGTAATTATTTTTAAATTCTTAGCATTTATTAAAAAAAATTTAGAAACATATATACACCAAAATTGAATTGTAGACCAAATTAGAGATACACTGTATATTCCCATCATTATGTAGATCGTAGAGTATGGCATATACAGTATCTCATTATTAAATATCGATTAAACACTATATTTTTAAAAATTAAAAGCCATGTGTAAATTTAGAAAACCTAATTGATCTTCTTCTTCGTTACTTTCCCTTGCACCGCCGTACAGTAGAGTTGCCTCTATGTTTTTCAGATTCAACCTCAAAACGCATAGATTTCCATGGAATATACTCAGATCTAAACTATCTACACAGATTCATGTGAAAAAAATTCAGACGCTTCCAGTTCAACTATTTGTGTGCTCCCAAACCTGAACCGTACGCTTCTCCTACGCTTCCAAATCCTGTTTTCTGGGAACCGCGATTCCGTTGCGCTTCCGAGCGATTTCGGGCGCTTTCGATTCCGTTTCCGGTTCCGAAGCGGGAATCGGAGCTCCGGTGAAGCTTCCGTGCAACGTAGGTAATAACAATCCTATGATTCGAACGAATGCATAATTTTTCGTTTAGTACTTTTTATAATTTACAAAAATATGTTTTAAAAAAATGCTTTTAGTATATCATAACTAGGATTCAGACCTCCACGATGTTGCGGGGGAAAATATTTCAAAAATCTTTAAAGAGAAACATACCAAACGAAAAATTGAATTGAGATAACTTAAAAAAAAAACAAAAATTTAACAAAAAATCAAGATATATTTTACAAAAAAATATGATAAAGAGACGAAACCCTCATAAGCAATTATTAAGATTTATATTATTATTGAAAAATATTATGGTGAAACGATGCAATCATAAACAAAAAAATATTAAACAAAGAGTTATAATGAGTAGACGTACTTTTTCAATTTTTTAAACAATTCTAAACATAATTATATAAATATATATTCAACAAAACATTATGATAAAATACGCAATACTTTAAATTGTGTTATGTTAAAGAGAGACAATCCTCGGAAAAAATTAACTAAATAAACACAATTGATAGTTATTTAAAAAATATATATATATATAACAAAATATATACATATGAATGCTAGATAGCAAAAAAATACAAATTTATATGAAAAAGTATCAAACAAAAAATAATAATAAATATATACAACTTTCTAAAAAATATATATATATATTGAATTAAAAAGACATGAAAGTTTAAATAGAAAAACTGTTCGTAAAAGACATAATTATTGGAACTAAAAATTTGTGATGAGAAAACACGAATAAAACATAGTGACATAATACAAGTCCAAATGAACAGATTTAACTTTAATTAATGCTCTCAAAAATCTTTTATAAAGGAAAAATGTTGCAAATGTTCATCAAATATTCCTAAAATTGTAATAATTTATCAAATAAACTAAATGTTGATTAGAAAAAAAAATTATTATGATTACTCAAAATATTTTGGCTTAGAAAATTGTTGGCATCTTCATTAAAATTTTATATTTAAGGTTGATTAAAGTTTCTATATTCTTATAATCATTCCAAAAAATTTTAGTTCGATCAAGAATTAGAGGAATTTCTCTAAATTTCAAATGATGTATGTTTAGAAATAGTTTGAAGAGTAAAGAATTTTGAGTGGTTTTGCAGATCAAATTATTTGGATTCATCATGAAACAAATAATTTGAGTAAAATAACAATAATTTTTGACAAATATTTCTATTTCTAAAGAGGACCAAATATATAGAGTTTAAAAGTCATGAATATTTAATAAATACTATATTGGAACGAAAAATTATGACAAATAAATGATGCAATATAATGAAGAGACATAACTTTAAATGAATAGATGCAACTATAAAGATACAACCGTAAAATAAAAGGTTTATTTGATGAACCGTTGTAACTTTTGAATAGATGCAACTTTCTAAAAACAAACCATAAAGTTTATATTATATAATTGAAAATTGAACAGATGCAACTTAAGAAAAAAACAACCATAAATTATATTTTATAGTTATTAAAAGATAAACCGTTGCAACTTTTGAACAAATGCAACTTTTGAACAAATGTAACTTTCTAAAAAAAAGAAAACCATAAAATTTATATTGTATAGTTAAAAATTGATCATATGCAATTTTTCACAACCGTAAAATGAAAAAGTTTATTTGACGAACCGTATCAACCTTTGAACATATGCAACTTTCTAAAAAAAAACCATAAATTTATATTTCATAGCTAAAAATTGAATAGATGCAGCTTTGTTTTAAAAAAACACAACCATAAATTGTATTTTATAGTTATTAAAAAAGACACTTAACTAAAAGTTGCGACGAAAAGACACAACTGTTCAAAAAATTTATAGTTAAAAACTGAATACAAGCAAATTTTATGAAAACACAACCACAAATTATATTTTGTAGCTATTAAGAAAATTAACGAAAAGTTGCGACGAAAAGACACAACTGTTCAGATTTTTTATAGTTAAAAACTGAACAGATACAATTTTTTTTTAAAATACAATCATAAATTATATTTTATAGTTATTAAAAAAATTAACGAAAAGTTGCGACAAAAATACACAACTGTTCAGATTTTGAAAAAGCATTTCTTGAGATTGTTATTATTATTAGATTTTAGTTTTGAGATTTTGTACTAGGGATTGGTACATAGGACCTTCAAAACTCTTGAGACTTATAGGAACCCTCTAATCCTTTTACAATATTTTGTGTTCCATACTTTTTTTGAAGATTCGCTATCCTAACACAATGATATATTTCTTAATTAGTTATTCATTGATAAAATTCTACAAATGACTAATCGAGTAGCTTTAGATGTCGAATAAATTTAACAAATACTAAATACAGTCAAATCGGGATATCATACCATAAGGTTAGAAAATTTGGAGACCAATTTATCTTTGATAGGCCAAGACATCAAACCGTTAAAAGCACATTCTTGGCAAGTGCAATATCCACCTAAGATACGTCATTTCTTGTGGCAAATCTTAAAGGGTTGTGTACCAGTTACGGAAAATTTGCGGAGAAGGGGAATTGATTGTGACACAGGTTGTGCCAGATGTGGCGAACCAGTGGAAACAATCAATCATACACTCTTTCAGTACCACCCGGCACGACAGGTTTGGGCACTTTCCCAGATTCCTACGGCAATGAGAATTTTTCCAACAGAATCTATTTTTGCGAATTTGGACCACTTATTTTGGAGAATACCTTCGGAATTTGATTCTTCAGCCTTTCCATGGATTATCTGGTATATTTGGAAAGCAAGGAATGAAAAAATCTCTGAAAATAATGATAAAGATCCGTTAGAGGTATTACGATTAGCGGAAAAAGAAGCACAATTGTGGCAGTCAGCCCAAATCGAGCTTCATCATGGAACTAATGGTACTGTGGAATTGGTAACTCGTTCTCGAGTGGGGGATGCTTCACTTGATTCGAATTATTCTGGATGACGTTGCTTTGTGGATGGATCGTGGAAAGAAAGTGATAAGTTCTCCGGTATAAGATGGTTCTGTACATCATCAAACAGAGAGCCGCCAACCATGGGAGCTGCCAACCTCCGTAGAAGTCTATCTCCATTGCATACAGAATTCGAGGCTCTTCTCTGGGCGATGAAGTGTATGATTGGTGCAGATAATCAAGAGGTAGCTTTCATTACAGACTGTTCTGATCTGGTGAAGAAGGTGTCTTCTCCAACCGAATGGCCGGCGTTTTCAGTGTACTTGGAGGAATTCCAGAGCGATAAGGAAGAATTCTCACCCTTCTCTTTATCTTTAATTTCTCATAATGCTAATGTAAAAGCGGATAATCTGGCATGAAAAATTCGTACAGAACCGCTTCATATCACATATGTAAACAACATTCCCCAGGAATGGCTCTTTTGAGCTCTAATTAATTTCGGATGACAAAAAAATAAAATAAGGGTTTTCATACATTTTAGAGAATCACCAAATTTTACGTGTCAATTATACATTTCTGCCAGGTTGTGCCATCCCCCCATATACATGAACCTAAAAGAGGAAGGATCTTGACTTAAAAATATTTTAATCGTCAATTGTGAAAATATATAGAACCATTTATAAATAAATTGTGGAATTTTCTTTAAAATATTTTCTTTTTTATTTGGTTAAAAGAAAACTAAAATTGTCAAGCAGAGTTAAGCTCAAAAAATTTAACTGGCAGCATATAAAATTTCCACTTTCTTTTTCTGTGTAATTTCAAGGAGAGTACAGCTCCTTACTTTCTTTTCTTATGGAAAATTTTCCAATGTTAAAAGGTGTAAAGGAAAACATATTGCTAAAGAGATGATGAATTGAAAAGAAAAAAAAAATTGAACAAAGCCATCATTACCAACTGCTTCGTGGTCTAGCCTATTATTGCCTTATGTGAAACAGCAGCTACGTACTTCTTTGCAAGTGTAGTATTTCATTCAAGATTTGTATCGCTGACTAGATTCTCCAATGTGTCAACAAATTTATCGGTATAACCGGTCAATAATCCATCACTAACAAAAACCTCCTTCAATTTGGAGTGGTTCCTCCTCACCAGATTCCCGATCTCGCTACCTTGGTCCATCACAGATGTGATCGCAACACTCAAGCTCTCCTTCGAGAACCATCCTGTTTCTTCTCTTTGCACTTCAACCGAAACCTCGAGTTCTTCGGTCATCAATCTTGTGTTGAGAACTTGATCAGCCAAAAATGGAAGCAAGACTATTTGGCAATCACCCATTAGAGATTCCCACATTGACCCGAATCCGCAATGGCTCACAAAACAGCCTACTGATGGATGAGCCAATATTAATGGTTGTTGCACCCATTCTCCCCAAACCACTCCACGATCTTTTACCCTCTCCTCGAACCCTTCTGGTAACGCTTCTTGAATCGTCTTTGCGCCTTTTGGTGGAGTTACCGCTACAAGAAACGGTAAACCTGTAAGTTCTATTCCTAAACAAAGTTCTTGGAATTGGTCTTTCTCTAGAGAGATTTGACTTCCCAATGCACAGAACACTACGTAGCCTTGTCCAAACCCGTTCAGCCAATGACTCCATCGATCTTCAAGTGGTTTACTTTTTTCTAGCACAGGAAGCATTGGACCTGTCAAGAAAACCTTTTTATGGTATTGACGCTCAATATACTCGCAGAATTTACCCTCGATTTCTTTACATGTCCGGATTGAAATGAAATCACAATTCATAAGACCTGTGATGAGCCTCTGAGAAAACCTCTTGTAGTAGACGGAGAAGGACAACAAGGCGTGAGCATCGTGTCTGCGGTACAACAACTTTGATGATGGATAACCAGGTGGAGGAACTCCTAGTTCACCGCCTGGGACAAAGTCATGAGCTATAGATGTAGCTGATATGATGTTGTACAACATACTCTTGACTCTATACTCTTTAGCCATTTCTGGAACCCATGAAGCAAGATCGAACAATATCAGGTCCGGTCTCAAGGCATGAACCGCGGCTTCTACCTGATCGCGTGTGAGATCTATAGCTGGGGGCAAGAACTTCCACAACGGCATAGGGATATCCGAGAAAGTCTCGGCTCCAGCCGGGAGACCATCAACATGAGGCATAGTAAGAGGGTGAAAGACGATGCTGTCTGGAAACAGATTGAGATGTTCAAGCTGCTTCTGAGCTTTCTTGGGGAGCAAGAAAGTGACTCTGTGACCTTTCTCAGCTAACTTGTTGGCTAAATGCAAGTATGGAGTCATATGACCAAAAGCGAACCATGGGAACATAAAGGCGTGAAACTTTTGGCCCATCTTTCGTTCCCAAAATATTCGAAACAAGATCAACACAAAAATATAAAGTGCCAAAAGAGGAAATTTCTGTTCTATTTCTAATCATGAGCAGTTTTGCTTAGAAGTAATTTTACTATGCTCTTCCCCTCCAATGGACATCCCTATATTTAGCTTGTGAAACTGTCTGAAGCGTACGCTTCGTGGATTAATTACTAATAGTGGATTAGTATTTTAAGTTAATATTAGCTGTGATATGTGGGTTACGTTAATTATTCGTGGTGATGGGGAAACTGCTGCGTTGCATGTGCCATGTTTGTTTAATTTACACATTAATGTAATGTTATGTCTTGACTTGACAAAATACATTACATTAAGCATCTTTGTTTTTCTCAAAGCATAAAGAACACAAAAATTTAAGCTTCTTGAGCAATAAGTGCACAACAATAAGAATAAAACTTTTGTTGTGTTTAAACTTTTAAGCATCTATGACTTTCTTCTTTTTGTTACTAGAAGTGTGTGAAGGGTGCTTTAGGTTATATATTAATTAGTGAGGGATTAGTATTTTGAGTGAATTATAAGTGGTTGATTGGTGCTTCAAGTTAATATAGTTTAAGTTAATGATTGCATGTGCCATGTGACTTGCGCAAAGTTATCTTTTGTCCTTTATAAGAGAGTCTTGTTTTACAATAATACAATTAATGTAAATTAAAGTAATGTCTTGAGAAGATACAATGGTACATATCATTGACTTATTCGAAACACAGCCGTAACGTAATCCTTTGTACGTAAGATATTTCATTCAAGATTTGTCTCGTTGACTAGATTCGCCAAAGTGTCAACAAACTTATCGGTGTAACCGGTTAATAATCCAGGACTACCCAAAGTTTCCTTCAATTTGGAATGGTTCCTTCTCACTTGGTTCCCTATCTCGCTATCTTTGTCCATCAAAGACATGATTGCACCACTCAAGTTTTCTTTTGAGAACCATCCTGTTTCTTCTCTTTGTACCTCAACGGAGACCTCGAGTTCTTCAGTCAATAATCTAGTGGTGAGAACTTGATCATTCAAAACTGGAATAAAGACTATTTGACAATCACTCATTAGAGATTCCCACATTGACCCGAATCCGCAGTGGCTCACAAAGCAGCCTACTGATGGATGAGCCAATATCAATGGTTGCCAGTATGGTTGTTGCACCCATTCTCCCCAAACCATTCCACGACCGGTCACCCTTTCCTCGAACCCTTCTGGTAACGCTTCTTGAATTGTCTTTGTGCCTTTTGGTGGCTTTACCGCGACAAGAAACGGTAAACCTGTAAGCTCTATTCCTAAACAGAGTTCTTGGAATTGGTTTTTCTCTAGAGTGGTTTGGCTTCCCAATGCACAGAACAGTACAGAGCCTTGTCTAAACCCACTCAGCCAGTGACTCCATTGATCTTCAAGTGGTTTACTCTTGTCTGGCTCAGGAAGCATTGGACCGGTTAAGAGAACCTTCTTCTCGTATTGACGCTCGATATAGTCACAGAATTTACCTTCGATTTCTTTGCATGTCCTAATCGAAATGAAATCGCAATTCATAAGACCTGTGGTGAGCCGATGATAAAACCTCTTGTAGAAGCCGGAGAAGGTCAGCAATGCGTGAGCATCGTGTTTGTGGTACAACGCCTTTGATGAAGGATAACCAGGTGGAGGAACTCCTAGTTCACCTCCTGGGACAAGGTCGTGAGCAATGGAGGTAGCTGACATCACGTTGTACAACATACTCTTGACTTTATGAGCTTTAGCCATTTCTGGAATCCATTGAGCTAAATCGAACAAGATCAGGTCTGGTCTCAAGGCAAGAATCGCGGCTTCAACCTGATCGCGTGTAAGATCCATGGCTATAGACAAAAACTTCACCAAAGAGATGGGGATATCCGAGGCTGTCTCGGCACCAGCAGGGAGGCCATCAACATGAGGTATAGTAAGAGGATGAAAGACAATACCATGTGGGAACAGATTCTGATGTCCCAATTGTTTCTGAGCTTTCTTAGGTAGCAAGAAAGTAACCCTATGACCTTTCTGTTGTGTATCGACGTTGTATCTCCGGGACGTAACGAACGTGAACTTGGATAGAGATTGAATCGCGCACGAGAGCACTTTCCTTAAAGAGTATTTCGACCCTTCTCGAGCCTTGGGTTACACGAAATCCCTTCTAGGATAAGACAATCAAAGTTCTCTCTTGTTCTAGGCTAAGACACAAGAGAAACAAATAGAGCTTTTTGTGTTTTGTTTTTGTGTTTTGCACTAAAGATTAAGACAATCTTTAGTCTCGTGAATCTCTCTTTTCTCCTCTTCTTCTCTTTCTTTGACACAAGAGAAACAAAGTTTATATATGGTTCAAAAGTTGTGACGTACGTTTGCAACCGTACGTTTAAATAATAACCATAAATTGAATAGTTGCAATGGTTAATTTAATAACCGTCGGTTTACACTTAAATTTATAACATTCCTCCCCCATTTAAGTGTAATCTTTGATTCACAAAATTAACAACACATAAACCAAACTCATGCATAAATGTAAATATCGTAACGATTGAATTTACATCTTAGTAATATTACACATTCCAAATGCTCGAGAATCAAGATGTCCTACGGATTGAATCCTTCAACTCATTTTGAGCACATGAAGATAATACACACACGAATTCACTCACTACTCTAAGTGTTTATCCTTGACACTATTATAAGCCATGTGTCCTTATCCTTTCATGAGTGTGTACAAAGCCAAGTCCGAGCTTCTTGAAGCGGCTACACTTCACACCCATATAGGTAGATCTTTTAATCTTGCACCTGCAAAATGCAATTTTTCAAAAGATCTATTAAGAAGAAAACTTCAACCTAACCTTTTCTTGCAGATCTAAGCACTTACTTTGGGATGATTTAAACTAGTGCTTCAATCTCTAAGTGTGGGCTTTCCGCATTGAATTCAGCCTCTAACGTTGTATTAGAGGGGAATTGGGTATCCCACCATTAGAGATTTCAAATGGACTTTAATCCCATCCCTTTAGCCGACTTGATCACCAAGTCTCTAGCTAGTCCTTTTGTCAAGTGATCCGCTAGATTTTGCTCAGACCGAATAAATCCTATAGTAATCACCCCATGAGTGATCAGCTCACGTATCCCGCTATGTCTCAAGCCTAGGTGTCGCGACTTACCGTTATACACTTGGCTATAAGCTTTAGCCAAAGTAGCTTTACTATCGCAATGGATAGAAATGGGTGACACCGGTTTCGGCCACAATGGAATCTCGGAGACTAAGTTTCTTAACCATTCCGCCTCTCTCCCTGCAGCCGCTAACGCTACAAATTCCGATTCCATAGTAGAATTTGTAATACAAGTTTGTTTCTTTGATGCCCATGAAATGGCACCTCCCCCAAGTAGGAACACCCAACCACTTGTAGAAGAATGATTTTCCTCGTTGGTGTTCCAACTTGCATCCGAATATCCTTCTAAGACCGAAGGAAATCCAAAATATGACAAACCATAATTTATGGTTCCTTTCAAGTACTTGAGCACCCGCCTTACAGCTTGCCAATGATGAGTACTAGGATTACTAGTATATCTACTCAACTTTCCTACCGCATAAGCTATATCCGGTCTAGTGCTAGTCATGGCATACATTAAGCAACCAATTACTCGTGAATACTCGAGTTGTGATACCGCTTGTCCCGTATTAGGCATAAGCTTCACGCTCGCATCCATGGGAGTGCTCACGGGAGAACAATTTTCATAATTGAACTTTTTAAGCACTTTCTCAATGTAATGTGATTGAGTTAAAGATATTCCTTTGTTCTCACGCTTGATTCGAATTCCAAGAATCACCTCCGCCTCCCCCATGTCTTTCATGGCAAAATTTGATGATAAGAACTCCTTTGTAAGTTCTACTTGTCTAAGGTTGGTACCAAAGATCAACATGTCATCAACATATAAACAAATGATCACTCCATTACCGGAATCATCAAATTTGCTATACAAACACTTGTCCGACTGATTTAATTTAAACCCATTTGACAAGACAGCCTCATCAAACCTTTGATGCCACTGTTTAGGTGCTTGCTTTAGACCATATAATGACTTTACCAACTTACACACCTTATGTTCATTACCAAGCATAACAAACCCTTCGGGTTGTTTCATATACACCTCTTCTTCCAAGACGCCATTTAAGAATGCCGTCTTGACATCCATTTGGTGGATCACAAGGTTATGAATGGATGCCAAACCAATTAATAACCTTATATAGGAGATCCTAACAACCGGAGCATATGTATCAAAATAATCAATGCCTTCCTTTTGTCTAAAACCTTGAACAACCAACCGAGCCTTAAATTTGTCGATCGTTCCATCGACTTTCATCTTCTTCTTGAAGATCCATTTGCATCCTAAAGGCTTGCAACCGGGTGGAAGATCCGTTAAGAACCACGTATTATTTCCCATGATGGAATCCATTTCATCATTTACGGCTTCTTTCCAAAAAATAACGTCATTAGACGTCATAGCCTCACTAAAAGTTCTAGGTTCATCATCAATATGATAACAATATGAGTATTGAAAACCAATCTCATCTCTTGACCCTTCAACTAAGTAAAGTTGAAAATCGGGACCGAAAGATTTTTCGATTCTCCCTCGTTTACTCTTACGAAGCGTAGGTGACTCGTTAGGAGGAACGAACATGTCGTCTCTTTTCTTTGTTCCACTTGAACTAGGAACTAAATCCTTTGGTCTAGGTATCGATGAAAAACGATTCTCATCAAATATTGCATCTCTTGACTCAATTACGGTGTGAACCGCTATAGAATCATTAGGTTCTATGACATAAAACCTATATGCCTTGGAATGCAAGGCATAACCAATGAAGATGCAATCAATACCTCTTTCTCCCAAAGTCTTAATCTTTGGTTGGGGTAATCTAACGATCGCCCTACAGCCCCAAACTCGCAGATAGTTCAAGTTTGGTTTCTTTTTATACCAAAGTTCATATGGAGTAACTTTGTTCCTTTTGTTGGGAACTCTATTTAATAAATAACAAGCCGTTAACATGGCTTCACCCCAAAATCCGTCACTTAATCCCGAGTAAGATAACATGGAATTAACCATTTCTTTTAGAACTCTATTTTTCCTCTCGGATATACCATTTTGTTGTGGCGTATACGGAGCCGTAGTCTCATGTATTATGCCCACAGACTGAAAATACGTAGGATCATAATACTCCCCACCTTTATCCGTGCGTAACTTCTTAACCAAGTCACTATGTTGTAATTCAACCTCGGTTTTATAAACCTTGAATTTATCTAAGGCCTCATCTTTAGCATGTAATAAATATACATAACAAAAACGAGAATAATCATCTATGAACGTGATGAAATATTTCTTGTTTCCTAAAGATGGTGTAGCATGTAAGTCACATAAGTCACTATGAATAAGTTCAAGCACCTTTGAATTTCTTTCAATGCTTTTAAAAGGTTGTCTAATTATCTTAGTCAACATGCATGTTCTACACTTCTCTATATTCACGTCAAAAGTAGGAATTAACCCTTCTTTAGACATATCAATCATTCTTTTATAATGCACGTGGCCTAATCTTGCATGCCATAAAGAAGTATCATTTTTGCTAGAACATGCCATGTAAATAGAATTGACAACTTTATTAATATTAAGCATAAACATGCCATTACAAAAGTATCCAAATCCAACAAAGATACCACACTTAGATAAGACATACTTATCTGACTCATACACTTGTTTAAATCCACACTTATTTAAAACACTACCGGAGACTAAGTTTTTCCTAATTCCGGGTACATGAATTACATCATTAAGATCAAGAGTTTTCCCGGAACTAAACTTTAACACCACTTTTCCACGACCTAGGATAGGAGCGGTTGACTCGTTGCCCATATAAAGTACAGATCCATCTTGAACCGGCTCGTACGTCTTGAACCAGCCACGATCCTTGCAAACATGTATTGTTGCACCCGAGTCAATCCACCATGCCACCTCATCATCCTGCACATAGAATGCCTCAGCTATTTTTGATACATAATACACTTTTGAGTATGAATCAAAAACAAAATTCTGACCTTGATGAGAGGATGGGCCTTGATCCTTAGACCCTTGCCCAAAACGGTTTTGTTGCGTTTTATTCTTATCCTTTGCTGCCCGACAATCACGTTTGAAGTGACCCGGCTTGTTACAAATCCAACAAACGCTCTTGAATTGTTTGTTAGATCCATCATTGGTGTTGTTAGTAAAGGGGCGCTTCTTCCCCTTGTTCTTTATTTTAGAACTCCCACTCTCCTCCATCATATTGATTGAAGAAGTTTCAGCCTCCTTATCTTTGGGTTTTCCACCCTCTTGCACCCTTAGAGATTCCTCTATGCGCAAATGGCTACCAAGTTGTACAAGAGACAACTCTTCCTTTTTGTGTTTTAACATGCGCCTAAAATCTTTCCACGAAGGCGGCAACTTGTCGATGATACACGACACCGAGATGGATTCATCCATCTTCATGTTGTGTTGAGCGAATTGGCCTAGGATGCGAAGTAATTCATTGTATTGCTCCATTACCGGCCTTGAATCGGACATCTTGTAATTATTAAAATCACTCACAAGGAACTTCTTACTAGAAGCATCCTCGGCCATGTACTTCGATTCCAACGCATCCCATAGTTCCTTTGCGGATTCGACATTTTGATAGACATCAAAGAGAGAATCAGACATACCGTTGAGAATGTGGCCACGACATATGTAGTCATCGTTTTCCCACTTAAGTTGCTTCCTTGTCTCCTCCACGGACTCGTTCTCACCATTCTCCGACACGGTGGGCATTGGCACACTTAGAACGTGAACCACATTGAGCGTTGTGAGGAGAAAGTGCATCTTCTTTTGCCATCTTCTAAAATCAACTCCTTCAAACTTATCCAATTTGCCAAACTTTGACGTCATCTCACGCACAGAAACATTAGCCATTGTTCACCGTAAATACTCTTTAAGATTGTTGTGTATCGACGTTGTATCTCCGGGACGTAACGAACGTGAACTTGGATAGAGATTGAATCGCGCACGAGAGCACTTTCCTTAAAGAGTATTTCGACCCTTCTCGAGCCTTGGGTTACACGAAATCCCTTCTAGGATAAGACAATCAAAGTTCTCTCTTGTTCTAGGCTAAGACACAAGAGAAACAAATAGAGCTTTTTGTGTTTTGTTTTTGTGTTTTGCACTAAAGATTAAGACAATCTTTAGTCTCGTGAATCTCTCTTTTCTCCTCTTCTTCTCTTTCTTTGACACAAGAGAAACAAAGTTTATATATGGTTCAAAAGTTGTGACGTACGTTTGCAACCGTACGTTTAAATAATAACCATAAATTGAATAGTTGCAATGGTTAATTTAATAACCGTCGGTTTACACTTAAATTTATAACACTTTCTCTGCTAACCTGTTGGCTAGATGCAAGTACGGAGTCATATGACCAAAAGCAAACCACGGGAACATAAAAGCGTGAATCTTTTGGCCCATTTTTTTCTTCAGTTTTCGAAACAAGCAGAATACAAAAAGAAAAGTAATCAAAGAGAGCCAAAAGAAGTAATTGTTGTTGTTTTTCAAATCATAATCATTTTTGCTTTATTCTTTACTTGTGTAGCGATTGAGATGCTCTTCTACTCCAAGGACATCCGTATATGAATAGACAAATATAACTTGGAGAATGTGCTTGTGAAAGTGTGTGAAGGCGTTTTAGGTTAATTATTAGTGAGGGATTAGTATATTTGACTTGAGTTTACTATTAGCGGTTGATTGGTTCTTTCGATTGGTTAGTGAGCAAGTCGTGGATTTGCATGTGCCATGTACCATGCATCATCTTTTTTTGTCCTTTTATAAAAGTTGTTTGATTTTACACATTAATGTAATGCACAAATACAATGGTGCGTGACAAAAGGTCGGAAGAAATCGATTTTATATTTACTAGGTTTGAGTTTATATTCACTCGGTTTTTGTTTGATTCGAATCAATTTTAATTTGTTCGTTTCTCACTCTCTCTTGTAAGCGGAAGGACCCTCTCGAATCCGAACATTCAAAGTGTTGAGCTGAATTACCAGACCAGTCAGGCCATAATACTGCCCAATCATCAAATTAAGATTCACAAAAAAAAAAAATCATAAAATTAATTTGTGCTTGAATAACACGTTAGCTCTGATAATAAATTGTTACACGAATTTAGCCACACACGTACTAGTATAAAAAGGAGGAAGAAGCAAAGAAAAACCAGTAAAGAGAACAAAAAGAAAATGGAGATATGGTTACTTATCTTGGGCTCTCTCTTCCTCTCTCTCCTTCTCAATCTCCTCCTCTTTCGCCGCCGTGACTCCTCCTCTCTTCCGTTACCACCTGACCCTAACTTCTTCCCTTTCCTTGGATCCCTTCAATGGCTCCGGAAAGGTTTAGATGGTTTCAACAACTATGTCCGCTCCGTCCATCAACGTCTCGGTCCTATCATCACCCTCCGCATCACTTCCCGCCCCGCCATCTTCGTCGCCGATGGTTCCCTTGCTCACCAGGCTCTCGTCTTGAACGGTGCCGTTTTCGCCGATCGTCCACCGGCGGCTCCAATAAGCAAGATTGTTTCGAGTAACCAACATACCATCAGCTCTTGTTTATATGGAGCTACGTGGCGGCTTCTTCGCCGGAATCTCACTTCTGAGATTCTTCACCCTTCGCGGGTGAGATCTTATTCTCACGCGCGGCGTTGGGTTCTTGAGATCCTTTTTGATCGATTTCGTAAGAACGGAAGTGAAGAACCGACCCTTGTTCTTGATCATCTCTACTATGCGATGTTTGCGCTTCTTGTTCTCATGTGTTTTGGAGATAAGCTTGATGAGAAGCAAATCAAAGAGGTGAAATATGTTCAGACACTACAGCGTCTTGGCTTTACGAGATTTAACATCCTCAATCTCTGGCCTAAGTTCACCAAATTGATTTTGCGAAAGAGATGGGAAGAGTTTTTCCAGATGCGGAGAGAGCTGCAGGACGTTTTGCTTCCGCTGATTCGTTCTCGGAGAAAGATCGTGGAAGAGAGGAAAAAGAGATCATTAGAGGAAGAAGACAACAAAGAGTATGTACAATCATATGTTGATACTCTGCTCGATGTGGAACTTCCAGATGAGAATAGGAAGCTGAACGAGGATGAAATTGTGAGTTTGTGCTCTGAGTTTCTAACTGGTGGGACTGATACAACGGCCACCGCGTTGCAATGGATCATGGCGAACCTTGTGAAGAATCAAGAACTCCAGGAGAGATTATACGAGGAGATCACAAGTGTAGTCGGGGAAGAAGCAAAGGAAGTGGAGGAAGAAGACGCGCAGAAGATGCCGTATCTAAAGGCAGTAGTGTTGGAGGGTCTCCGACGACACCCTCCGGGAAACACTGTGCTCCCGCACAGTGTCACGGAGGACACTGTCTTGGGAGGGTATAAAGTACCGAAGAAGGGGACGATTAACTTCTTGGTAGCAGAGATAGGGAGGGATCCAAAGGTGTGGGAGGAACCAATGGCGTTTAAGCCGGAGAGGTTTATGGGAGAAGAAGCGGTGGACCTAACCGGAAGTAGAGGGATAAAGATGATGCCGTTTGGAGCAGGAAGGAGGATATGTCCGGGGATAGGTCTAGCAATATTGCACCTTGAGTACTACGTCGCCAACATGGTCAGAGAGTTCCAATGGAAAGAGGTTGAAGGTCATGAAGTTGACTTGACGGAGAAGCTAGAGTTTACCGTAGTAATGAAGCATCCGCTTAGGGTTGTTGTTGTTCCTAGGCGAAGTCACTAGTGAAGCTGCATGTCTATTTACCGTAGTAATGAAGCATCCGACTTTTCTCCACCGATTTCGTATATTTCACTACTTCTTTTCTTCGGTTTATTATTCAAAATGTGTGCAATTGGTCAACTATTGAACTATACGTCGGAATAAATCGTACAAAACTTGTTAACCAGATGTATTAAACTGTCTGTTGGCCACCTTAATATACAAAAGTGTTCAAACCCATTGGGTTAAAAGATTGCTTTTTTTTTTGTAATGATTTTGTAATAGAGATTGTTACATAGGAACTTCTAAACTCTTAAGACTTAGGAACCCTCTAATCCTTTTTCTAATAATTTGGTGTTCCGTACATTTTCGAAGATTCGCTATCCTAACACAATGGTATATTTCTTAATCAGTACTTCATTGATAAAATTCTTCATATGACTAATCCAATAAATTTGGATTTCGAATAAATTTAACAAATACTAAATTCAATAAATTAGGATTTTTATACATTTTAGAGAATCACCGATGTTCATTTTTTGCCATAGTGTGCCATCCCATATACATGAAACAAAAAAAAAAAAGATGTTGACATGAACTATTTTAAGCACCAATAATGAAAATATAATAAACTGTTTTACGTTTATACGAATTTTAGTATTGATGCAATAGAGAACAAAAAACAGAAGTAATTTGTGAATTTTTTAAAAAAACTTTTTCTTCTTTTGATATAAAAAAGACAAAAAAAAGTACCAAGCATTTAAGCTCAAAATGTAATTCGCAGCTTATAAAATTTTCACTTTTTTTTTCTGATGAGAGCCAAAAGAAGAAATTGTTGTTGTGTTTCAAAGTATAATCATCTTTGCTTTTTGTTTCCTAATTTAAAAAAAGAGAAACAAATCGAGATGATCATCTCCTGCCAAGGACATCCATACATGTATAAATAAATATAACTTGGAGAATGTACTTGTGATAGTGTGTGAAGGTGTTTTAGGTTAATTATTAGTGAGGAATTAATTAGTATTATAAGTTAATTATTAGCGGTTGATCGGTTCTTTAGATTGGTTAGTGAGCAAGTAGTGGATTTGCATGTCCCACGTGTCATGAATTGTTTTTTTTTTGTTCTTATTAGAAAAGTTAATTATGATTTGACAACTTCAGAAGACATCGAGTTTTTATATAGTAGGTATGAGTTTATATTCACCCGGTTTTTATTTGATTCAAATCAATTTTAATTTGTTTGTTTCTCCCTCTCTTTTGTAAACGAAACGACCCTCTCGAATCCCAATATTCAAAGTGTTGATCTGAATTACCAGGCCAGTTTGGCCATATATAGTTGGTTTAAGCCCGAGCATCTTTAAAAATGTCAATGAAACATGACATGAGGAAAAGCATCGACGCAAATTAATTAGTTTGTACGTGTATAGTCAAGTTTCGTGAATGGTAATCATAGACTCATAGCTCCTATTTTCTTTATTATTCAAGATTTGTAGAGAAATCTTATTTAAGGTTAAACTTGATGTTGGATCCTGAATTTGATCTTGTAGTATTGTTCCCGTGCATTTGGAAATTGTGAGAAAATGTAACACATCAAAATTTATACCAAACCTCCAAATAGTTTGAATATAGTTTAAGAAAATTTAACACATCAATATGTATACTTTTGATATAAAATTTTCCAAATACTTTGTACATATTGTAGTTTCTGAAATTTTAAGCTGACAGTCTCTAATGTGTTTGTGTTAACGTGAGTAGCAGTGTTCGATTTTTTCTTCTTGTGTATACTTAAGGTTTTAATAAAAATGAGGTAGCATACGAGTTCAATCGGGAAACCTTGTTAATGAATTTAATGTCAAAGGGATAAAGAGAAAAAAAGAATGTTGTGTCTTATTCATATCAAAGAAAGAATATATATACATGTTACAAGAAATCCTAAACATACTTAAAGATATTAACATAAACTCTGGAAATTATACTATATTTACATATAACTCCTTAATACTCCCCCTCAAGTTGGAGCATGAAGATTATACATGCCCAACTTGCGCCGTAAATAAGCAAATTGTTGAGAACCCAAAGCCTTAGTAAAGATATCCGCTGGTTGTTCTGTAGTGGTCAGATGTGTAGTAACCAGTGAACCATCCTGAATTTTATCTCGGATAAAGTGACAATCCCTCTCAATATGCTTCGTCCGCTCATGAAAAACTGGATTGGCAGCAATATGTAAGGCTGTCTTATTGTCACAAAACAAACGCATCGCTTGCGGATGAGACACACCAAAACATCCTAAAAGCTCACGATCCATTTCAACTCTCGAGTAGTAAAACTCATCGCACGATATTCAGCCTCTGCTGAAGAAAACGACACCACATCTTGTTTCTTTATCTTCCAAACAACCGGAGAATCACTCAACATAACAACAAAGCCTATAACCGATCTCCCAGATAAGAAACATGTAGAAAAATCTGAATCACAATAAGCTGTCAATTGTAAATCAGAATCAACACTCAACACAATACCTTGACCCGGAAAACCTTTAAAATATCTGACAACCCGTATAACTGCAGCCCAATGTTTGGCACGAGGTTGTTGCATAAATTGAGCCAACATATGCACATTATATAAAAATTCTGGTCGGGTGAAAGTAAGATATACCAAACGCCCAACAAGCCTCCTATACCTCTCGATATCCTCATGAAACTCTCCTTCATCATCGGACAACTTATGGTTCTGCTCAAGCGGAGTAGACACTGGTTGACATCCCAACAACCCACATTCAGTTACAATATCCAAAAGCATACTTCCTTTGTGACAAGTAAAAGCTATCAGGAGACAGAGATACTTCAATGCCCAAAATATATTTCATAGTCCCCAAGTCCTTCATATGGAAGCATTCACTAAGGTATCCCTTAAACTCCTGAATACCTTTAACATCATTTCCCCCAATCAACAAATCATCAACATATACCAACAAAAAGACTTACATAGAACCACGCACCAAGGTAAACAGAAAGTAATCCGCTACTTGCTGTTCAAATCTATAGCCTTTGAGTGCTTTCGTAAGCTTAGCAAACCAACATCGTGGGGCTTGACGCATGCCATATAGAGATTTCTTCAGCGGACAAACTTTTGATTTATCTTGAGAAACGAATCCTGCAGGTAATCTCATATAAACCTCCTCCTCAAGATCCCCATGTAGAAACGCATTATGAACATCCATCTGATGCCTCCCATCCTTTGACAGCTGTAATTTTAAGAAATTCTCGGATAGTTGTAGTCTTCACGACCGGAGCAAATGTCTCATCAAAATCTAAACCTTCAACTTGTTTCTTACCCATGGCCACCAGACGAGCCTTGTAACGCTCAATTTCCCCATTCGACTTACTTGATAGTAAATATCCAATGACTGCCAATAGCTTTCTTTCCTGGTGGAAGATCAGTAATATCCCAAGTATCATTTGCTTCCAAAGCATTCACCTATCCAGACATCGCATTGCACCATTTCTTATCTTTAACGGCTTCCGAATATGACTTAGGAACCGAAATAGCAGTAATATCCGCAAGAAAAGCTTTTTGTGAAACAGAAAATCGGTCACAACTCACATAATTAGCAATTGGATAGAGAACCGTACTTGGAGAAGAGGACGCTGATTGAGTGGGTGCCGGTGAGAGTGTGGGTTGTTCAACGGAGCAACGTGTAGTATGTAGTACATAATCACTTAGATGAGCCGGAGGTTTTCTTTTCCGTTCGCTTTGTCTAACTTTAATCCCTCTACCAGTCAAATTATCTTCCCCTAATTGACTCTCCCTTTCCTCCAAAGCAGTATCTGAAGTCTTTTAATTACCTTTGGACCCCGTAATATGAACACCGGACGAGCTAGATGCTGGATCGATCGATCCCGGTGCCGGGATCGACCGTTAGTGGCTGATGTCTCTATAATTTTCTCCGGATCAATCGATCTGGGCTTGAGATCGATCGATCGCTCCTTCACTGGTTGCAGCTCGTCACATGTCAGTAGCCTGGGATCGATCGATCCACCTGCCGGATTAAGCATATATATATGAAAAGAGAAAACTAAAGAGTATGTGAAGGATACTCGAGGAGGCTGGATTGTAATGGACCGACGGGTTCATATACAAGTCATTAACCGCTGACGAGCAATAAGGGGAAGGATCGAGCTACAGACTGTGGTCTTCCATAAGTAGGCTTGAGTAGACATGATTTAAAAGAGGCTCGAGTATCCACAAGTTAAAGCTACTTAAAACTAAAAATGAAAGTAAAATATCTGAGCAAGACGAACGTATGTTTGTTTGATTGATAGACCTTCTGAATCTATGCTAAGTAATGGTTGTTGTTTATGTTTGGAACGTGAATACTGTATGTCCAGTGGACAGAGTTGATCTTTTTCGAGGTTAGTAAGTTTCATGAGTTGCGGTTGAAGTTTGTTCTTTGGTAAATTTTAGAGAAAAAAAAACGTTTTGGCATAACCGGATGAATAACATACCGTCCCATCCTTTGTGGCGGGACGGATGTCACATTTTTTTCCTAGGGTTCCGATTTGGGTTTCTTTATTTTATAACCCATGTGATTTTGTTGGTCCATTAGCCAAAGAATTCGTTCTGTGATTGAATATTATGAGAAAAAAAAAATTAAATAAAAAAAATTAACAATACTAACATGTAGAGTGTGTTCTAGGCTTCTACCTAGACGCATATTATTATTTTATTTTTAAATGACATTATTGATTTAAATATGAAAAGTCAAAACGATATTTATATAATTAACGTTACCAACGAACAGTTACCAAAGTTTCTCAATTGCGATAGCCCAACGAACAGTTACCAAAGTTTCTCAATCGGATTTTTGCCTTTCCGGCGGCTCCGCCGGATCTTCTTGTTTCCTTTGTCAATTTCTTTCCACATTAACTAAATTTTCCCTCGATGTCTCCTTTGCCATCAATTTCGTTTTTAGTGAAAAATTCCATAGATGTTTCCTTCCGTCAATCAGCCGCTTCTCTCATAATTATCAGATCCTGTCACTGGTGATTTCATTAAGTTTCACCGAACAATTGGGTAGAAAGATAAAGAGGTTATTTCGGCTTGTTCACGGTGTCTTCTCTCTTACGGAGTAAATTTTTCCAGCAAAAGCACGTCGATATTGGCGTCGTCATGTTGTTGGTGTCTGTCCGGTGCAGTCCATGCCCGGTGTTTGTCTTCCATCGGTAAATTCCAGCGGTGGTTGTGTTTTGCTATTTTCTCGTCGGGAAAAATGTCGATTTAAACCGAATTGGCCATGGAATAGGGGTCTGATAGTGATGCTATCTTTTTTTCTCCTATGAAAGTGCCATACGGTTCGTAAACACACAATGGTGGCTCATGTTGTCTAATAAAGAAAAAAATGCAAGAATAAGATTGAAGTGGAATTCCTATGGAGAAACAAATGCAATCAAAGGTCCATATTTTGAGGTATCCTCTATTTTTTTGAGGTATCCTCTGTATTTTTCTCTGTGGATGAAAGAAGGTGGCCATATCTTTATTGGAATGTTCGGAAGGAGAATTGGAAATGCTGATTTTGTGGGGAAGAGGAAGATAGTGTTGATTGTTTATATTGAAGTCAGGTTAAGGTTTATGATATTTTTAAAGACACTGATGCGGACTAATTGGCATCAGATAGTCGTACTTCCAAGACTAGTATCAAGTGTAATGGGTTTTACTTATACGATTCAGAATCTGCCTCAAGAAAAAGAAAGGCAAACGAATCGTACAAGAGCAAAAGGGTCGAATAAATATTACGAATATGTGTTTTCGTTAGCGAGTAAGGCGTTTTCGACCAGAACGCATCGTGAATCTTATTTTTTGTACTTTTTCCAGAAGATGGCGCACATAGTTGTTTGTGTAATAACTTAGGTTATGTAGTCTTGTATGACTCTAACATCATAACTTCGATATAATGGAATGAATTTAGTTGGAAAAAAAAAATAGAGGTGTTTAATTTCATTTAGGTTTAGTTCTGATTCTATAGTGCTTTCACTATTAATTAATTTGGAATTAAGTCGTGTTACATGCTTGACAAAAGTCATTGAAAACCCTATCTTTTAAAGGCCAAATACCCTTAAGGCCTAAATACCCTATCTATCTAAAATTTTAAGAAGCACTTAAAGCTCTGGCAAAACAATCAACGACGTAAAATCCAAAGAAAAAAAATAAATATTAATTTAAAATATACTATATGGTAGTAGATCACTGTTTTTTATTTTCCACTATTTTGCACTTTCATGTGTGTCCATTGTAGTGCCTATATAATTTTTTAAAGCTTGGAAAATATTTTGGTAAAATCTGTTAGTCATTACTATTTTTTATTTGTTGCTGATAAAATTAGGCATTTATTAAGTAATGGACGAAAACTTAAGAAGTGAACCCCTTCTTCAACAACGCATTACACCGGACTCTCGGAGGATATGATCCGGAGCTTGTAATCATGCAGGCACAATCGCATTGACTATACTCTTCATTCGGTAATGATTTCAAGCCATGGATACCATATTTGGTGTGAAGGAATGGTCGTAGACTCTTATTTCCATGTCGTTGCATTCAAAGAAGCCTAGAAAGAGAGCTTTATTTCAAGAAAACTAAGTCATGAATACCTCAAGAATTTTTTATATATAGCACAAAACATAGTGGTTGTTTTTCAAAATGACAGTTTAACCGAGTGTCAATAGCTTAATTGGAATAATATCCAAGAAAAAAACATATTAAATACTCTTGTTTCTGGTCTGAGTGGATGTACGGACCTACGTCCAGAACCTTTGTCATTAAAAAAAAAAGTATTAAAAATGACAATTTTAAAAAAACTTGATTAACTGGTTATAAACGAACAAAAAAAATTAAAGACCACAATACCATATTTGGTGTGAAAGGAATGGTCGTACACATCAACTGGATCATTACTCTTATTTCCATCTCATCCATATCATTGATAAGCCGATTCATGCAAGTATGATCTTGACTTAGAGCTCGGCCTCGGAGGCCTGTTACAACACTTGACTAATTTTAATCATAGAAATCATCTTAATGAATCTAATATCAATTTCCAACAAACTATAAATCTAGTTATACACATACCAAACTATAATACTTTCCAAATATCAATTATTACCAAACTATAATATTTTCAGTGCGTTTACCTGGCCTCTTTAAAGAAGGTACAGTAGTTTAGTCATATCATCATCCTCTTCAAGCTGAGTAGGTTTTACCCAAAACCAAATACCAAATGATGAAGCGGAAGCTTCTAGGGATAGAACTAGATCCGTTGATTCTGAGAATACCCAGAAACTAGGGTTTGAGAATCCTCCTCTCAGGGCTTTCGTACTCTCTTCCATGTTTTGGAAACAAGAGAAATGCCTGCTTGTGCTAAGGCTTATGTTGTGGTCATAACTTCTTCCAAGATTTTTAATAAGCTCGACTATTATATTCGTTTGTTAATATTTCGAAATCTATGCTATATGGGTTTATTAATATTGCATAGATTAAGTAAAGTTTGGGTTTAATTTTAATTTTAGTTACAAAGATTCCATATGTTTTTTTTAAGATTACATTTCTTTTATTTCGATATATCTTGTTTTCTTTTTTCTTTATTATAATATTTTAATATAGAAAGTAATTATGTATATTTACATTTTTCTTGTGATTATATATATATCATATTTCTTGCTACCCATGAGAATAAATCTGCCATTGCTTTTGGTAAAGGGCTGGGATCTACAGAAAAACACCGAATTACTCAGATTCTGGGAATTCATAAGACAGAAGGTTTTTGGAAGATATTTAGGCTTGCCTGAATTTGTGGGAAGGAATAAAACTTATGCTTTCTCATATCTTGCTCAAAGGATTGATCTGAAAGTGGATAGTTGGTATAACAAATTTCTATCACCTGCAGGGAAGGAAGTGCTACTCAAGTCAATCCTTACAGCCATTCCTACGTACAGTATGTCATGTTTCTTGCTACCCATGAGAATAATTAATCAAATTACAAGTGCGATAAGAAGATTTTGGTGGTCAAGTTCCAAAGACAAACATAAGATTCCATGGGTTGCTTGGAGGAAACTAAATGACCCTAAGAAATTAGGAGGTCTGGCCATAAGGGATTTAAAAGATTTCAACGTGGCTCTATTAGCAAAGTAGAGCTGGAGAATGCTAAATCCGCCTCATTCACTAATGGCTAGGGTTTTCAAGTCCAAGTACTATCCTATGCATACGCTTTTTGAGGCAAGAGTTAAGAAACAATCTAGCTACGCCTGGAAAAGTATCACACAAGGTACTAAACTTCTCTCATATGGATTTAGATATATGGTTGGGAATGGTAAAAATATTAATGTCTGGCATGATCATTGGTTATCTTTAGACCCACCTAGACCAGCTTCTGGTCCTGGAATGTGTATCTATCTTCATATGAGAGTTAGTGATTGGTTAATCTAGGGTAATTGGAATGTTAGTCTTCTTGAGCAACTTATTGACCCTCAAGATATTTCTCATATAAAGCATCTCAGACCTTCTATTACAAGGGCAAAAGACACTATCAATTGGCTGCATACCAAAGATGGAATGTACTCTATCAAATCAGAGTACAATTTACTGCGTAAGTTATCTCAAAGTTCTCTAAATTTTCCATCTATTAATTCAGCCACCCCTCAGCATATCTTTGCAAGTATACGGAAGCAAAATGTCCCAACAAAAATTAAACATTTCTGGTGGAGATCAGCTCACAATGGAAACAATGGCTAGAAAGCCACTATGTGAGAAAATAAAACCTAGAATGCCACCTATCTAATTTTAATTTCGTGAAAAAATTAATTTAAATCAAATAAATATGAAAAGACAAAAAACCCTTACCCTAATCTAATTATTACGTATACTTACCCTTACTTTTATCAATCCAATAACATAACTACTCTTCTTCTTCTTCTTCTTTCACGCCTCCTCTTATTTTTCTTCTCCTTCTTTACTTTTTCTGGGTTTTTTAGATCTTTCATTCTCTTTTTCTCCATCATCATCATCAATAAAACTCTAGATCTTTTCTTCTTCATGGATCTCTCTTCGCACTTCTTTATAGATCGGATCTCTCTTCATGCTTCTTCTCCATGGATTTCTGAGATTTAAAAATCATGGATCTCTCTTCAAGATTCTTCTCCATGGATTTCTCTTCGTGCTTTCGTCATTTGTAGTGCACAATCGTTTGGTGAGAGAAGACGGTCCACAAACTTCGACGAGGAAGGGTGATGGTGATAATCGGCGACAACGATAGTGAACAAAGCAAGAAGAGACAAATTATTGAGTGTGACGGCGCTAGAGTTTAGAATTAGGGTTTAGAATTACAAATTGCTTTGTTTCAGTAGAACCATTTGTACCAGTTGTCCATAACTATTTGTACCAGTTGTACCGATTTATAGTTATACCATTTGTACCAATTATACTATTATCTTTCATTTGTACCATTTGTACCAGTTCTCCTATTATCTCTCAGTTATACTATCTGTACCAGTTGTACTATTATCTCTTAGTTGTACTATCATCTCTTAGTTGTACCAATCGTCTGATATTTCATTAAGGGTAATTTGGGAATATCACATTTACAGTGGCATTCAGATTACAAAATGGCATGCCGGATTCATTTTCTCCATTGAGTGGCATACTAGCCTGGGACTCCTCACAATGCCTTGCCAACTGCAGAAAAATTTGAAGAAGAAAAGACTCCTTAATTAGTGATGATACATGTCAAAGATGTGGGGAGCATCCTGAAACATTGAATCACCTTCTTTTCCAATGTAGAATCAGTAAGGAGATTTGGGAGCATGCTCCAATTCCATTATACTCAGGTGCATTTCTTATTACAAACTCTTTTACTCAGAACATGGGTGTGTTAAATAGCCTAAATAAAAACTAACAAAAGGATGTGAGTTTATTCCCTTTTATTGGTTGGCGTATCTGGAAAATGAGAAATGAGTTGGTATTTAACAGTAAGAAATGGTCTATTCCAGATACCATAAATAAGGCTATCTTAGACCAACAACAATGAAAAGAAAGCTTAAAGCTAAAAGTGGAGAAGCCACGAGTAGATTCAGTTCATAGCCATCACATTGTTAAAGAAAGTTTAAAGCCATGCTCTGTTTTTAGAAATGTCATCAACATGGCTTGTGATTATTGTTGCTTCGTGGATGGTTCATGGATCTCTCTGGCTAACCGTACAGGTATTGGATGGGTACTCTACAACAAAAATGCAAAATTTGTTCTTAGAGGTATGGCATCTATTAGCCCGTTGGGTACTCCTATTGAAGTTGAAGCTGAAGCGTTAAGAATGGCCATGGTACATCTGAAGAGGTTAGGGTATCATCGTGTTACGTTCTGTGGCGATAATTCAGTCCTTTTCCAAAACATTAACGTCCTATCAGATACTCAACAACAACAGTGCTGGGAGTACTCCTCTATTTCGACACATCTCCAAGATATCCAGTACTTAGCACAATCTTATAATCAAGTTAGTTTCTTTAAAGTTCCTCGTGTTGTAAACAATGTTGCAGATCGGTTAGCTAAGTTTGCTAGGTTAAACAATTTGGGCCTTGTAATATCATGGAACGATGTATCTTAAGTTTGTTATAATGAAAAGTTGAAAATATATATATATATATATATATATATATATATATATATATGTATATGTGTATATATATATATATATCATTTTTAACTAATTAAAAATTAAATACAAGATCGAAAATCAAGAAACTAGTGGCTAAGTTTAGGGTTCAACAACATAGTAGTTAAGATACTAGCCATCGAAGATATTTACAACACTTGCTGATCACGCAACTTACGCACAGTGAGGGGATGAAATTCTGAACACGCAGCATTTAGGGAAATGACCCATGTGGATCCTGGCCATTTCCCTGATGAAGGCTTTGGGAAAATCAGCTATTTTTGCAACTTGGAGGTTATTGATAACAACAACAGTCTCCAGTCAATCCCAATCCAAAAGTTGGACAGAAGAACAACCAATCCTCAGTGCTACCACTTACAACATCAAGGATGTGAATATAGAAGATTGGAAGACCTATTTCTTCTAGTACTGGTGACCATGGTTTAGGCTCACTCGTTGAGAAGCGGTTCCCATGGCACTTGGCTTACCTTCTCTCTTTTTTATTTGTAGCTTTTTGTATTATCATTTATTTACTGTATAAATTTTTGTTGTAAAAAGATGGTTTATGATGAATGAATGGCTTTTACATAATCAATTATAGTATCTCATTAGTTTGCAATCGACAAATCCGATTTGTTAAATAGTTACTAAGAATAAAAACAATCTATTAAACCCAAAACCAATCACAATCACCTATTTTTATAAGGTAAAAGTAACATGTTTATTGTCCTGACACTATCTAGAGGGAAACAGTCTATCAAACATCCACTAGAAACAATTTGGACCAATTAATTAATCCACCAACGTTTCTTGATTAATTAATAACTTAATTTTCCAAACATCCATTCATTCCTAACTTAACATAACTTGTTTGTTTGGCTTATTAATGCCATTTTTAATTAGATTATTGAACCGGAACAACAAAATGGCGAACTAAAATTAAGTAATCGTAAACATAAATTTTCTTCTTGATATATACACACACTTAAATATATATATATATATATATATATATATATATATATATATATATATATATATATATATATATATATATATATAGTGTGTGTTTTTTCTTATATATGCCACACATATATATGTTATTTCTTATATTTGCTTATATTTTGCTTTTAATTTACTTATATTTTGCCTATTTATCATTACATTGTTTTCTTTTTTCTTTTCTTCAAGTTTTAATGACTATAACATATTAATAGACTTGTATTCAAAAATAATTTATCATTAAATGACTTTTAAAACTATTAGGGCGGTAAATGATAAACTATAATTTGAGGAATACTTGTAGAATGGGTAGAATTTTGGTGTAATAGAAATGATGTTACATCATTTGAACATGAGGAATTGGTGGAATAATAATTTAAGAATTGCTGGAATAGTAATTTTAGGAATTCGTTGCATTTTAAAATGTACTAGATCATAACCCGTGCTATAGTACGGATGTGAAATTTTTTTTATAAAATTAAAATATAAATTTTGTATTAAAAAGCAAATAACAGAATAAAGTCAAATTTATAAAATTTATTTCATAGCATGATTAATTTTATTTCTAAATAGTATTAAATGTTGTATTATATTACTTAGTTGGGAAAAATGTTTTCATAATATAAGAGGAGATAATATTTTAGTGTATATAGAAATGTTGAGAGTCTAAATAAAATTGTATGGTTTGTTTGTATGTTTAAATAATTTACTTAGAAAATTTAATAATTAACTTATGCAACATTTATTTATTTTTATTGTATTATTAGTTTGTGAGAGTTTATTTTTTGGGCCAATTTGGGTTGAATTTTAACAATAGGCCCAATCTTTAATTAAGTTGCTTTGGTTTGATTTTTAATAATAGCATAAATAATTTAAAGGAAACAGAAAATAATGTCTAAAAAAAACAATCTGTCGACGATGTCTTAAAAAAAACCATAATCAAGAATATGCTTCTGCTTCGATTTCGATTGCTGACAATGGAGGAGAAATCGGAATTATTATAATAAACATCACCCGACGATTTCTCTGTCAATTCTTCTTACTTCAGATGAAAGAATGATAAATCATGCAATTTCATTAGTCTCAAACAATTTCGGAATTGAAGAAGGAATTCAATTAGTTCATCGATTGTGTTCCGGAGCAGTGGAATTGGAAATTCGACTTAAAGGTACACCAAATTCTCAAATTTAATCGGATATCTTATACAAATCGATGAATTTAGTTCTTCAATTGATTAGTGATTGAATCGTTATGTTGTAAGAAATTCAACAAATTATACAGACAATTTTGAAATCGTCCAATGAAATAATGAATGGCTCTGCCAAATCTTTGTTTGATCTAATCTTATGACTGTATATTTGCATTGTTTTAGATATAGATTATAAACTATATGATTTGCAATCTTAAACTTTTATCAGATTCCGAAACTGATATCAAATTAGGATCAAGCTTTATAAAGTACATCTATAATCTGAATATAAAATGATCTGCAGGTTTTTGGTACAGACATGTATATGGAGTAAGAGTAAATCAATCTAATGAAGACAATCTAACCAAGAATTATCAGACGGCATGCAATTACCTCTGTTGAAACATGACTATAAAGGTTAGTACCCGATACATAACTCATTAAGCTTTTCAAAACATAACTCATTAAGCTTTTCAAAACATGTTGATTTGATGCATTTGATTAATAATAAAATAAATGTTCAATGAATTTAAAAATTAAGCAGATTTATAGAAAAGTTTATATAATATAAAAGTTTCTATCGAACTCTAAAGAATTAAACAAATTTGCAATGAGTTTGTTTCCAACTCTTATTCATGAAACTATTAATGACTTTTCTTCTGTGTTATCGTTTAAGCACTGCTATGATGTTCAAAACCTGCATATGATAGAAATAATAAAATTTAATTCCTAAATGCATAATTAGTTAGTTTTGAACTGCACAAAATCATTAGAATATCTAAAATACAAAAAGAAGTTATAATTAGTGGTGAAAGTTACCTGAATGAAAAGCTATCAAATCTTCTCTTTTCCAGTACTGGCCTACTATAGTAAATGTCGAGTTTAGAGTATTATCTTTATGTTAATAAATGAAATTCAATCCGTACTGTAGTACCAAATTCAATTAGATTTTGTAATAAATGAAATTCAATCCGTACTGTAATACCAAATTCAATTAGAGATTTGTTTGAGCTAATTACGGAATTTACCAATTATTCACATAATCAAATATGTTATGAACATATATTTGGTATATAATAATACCAAATTCAATCTGTGTGTGGAGTCTATATTTTCATTTTACAATCTCTATGAAAATATTGCGGCACAATCTATTATTTATTATTTTCAAAATGCTTGCAGAATCAAATTTTTAAATATTTAGAAGTGTCAAACCTTATTTAACTCATCTCATCATAAATCTTAAAATGCTGTCTGTTATAAGGATCATAACTTTCTACCATATAATACATTACATTTAACCCGCCGCCTACTATAAATATTTTAAACATATCTTTTTAGAAAATCAAATTATTGTATTTATAATTTTTTTTTATCTTTTTAATCTATTAAATATTTATGATATTCCTTAATATATTAAATTAAACTTTTTTAAAATATTCCAAATTAAAATCTTTAAAACCATTTTATCGTAGTATGTAAAATTATGAATTTTAAAAAAAATGATATGAAATTAAATATAAATATTCAAATAGTTATAAGGATCATAACTCATTTCAGCATATAATATATTATATTCAACCCGCCGCCTATTATAAATATTTGTTTCAAAAAATCAAATTAGAGTATTTATACTTCATAAATTTTTGATCTATTAAGTTTGATGATATTAAAAAAAAAAGAATATATTACTCAAATATGAATTTTTGACCCGTTAAATTTTGTTCTTTCATACATTGAATAATTTATATTCGTTTTTAAAAATTCAAATCTTGGTATATGCGGAAAAAAATTTACTTTTTGTTTATTATATAGATGATATACTGATTTATTTATTTATAGAAATAAAATCATTTAAAGATGAGATGTGGAGTATAATGATTAATAACAAATTAATATGGTAAGTTAGATATCAAATCTTATATGTTCATTTCGATTGGTCATTTTTTAAAAGAAATTAATAATAGATTTTCGTTTTTATAATTAAATTAAATTAATTAAATTGTATAAAATAGTATTTGACTTTTTTATCCTTAATGAGTTGAATTAATTTACTCTATAAAATTTTATTACTAATGGCATTCTTAAGTAATTTTTTACAAAAGAGAAGGTTAGTTAAGGGTATCTTATAAAGTGTACTCCCCAAATAATAGTATAGGATTCATTTGAGTGCTTGTTTTTTCTTATACAGGCAAGTTATAAATTATGTCAAAGGAAAACATGTAAACTCTTAATTGGGCTTCAATTGGAAAATATTGATTATGATTCAATATTGAGAGAGTGATGTTCAGATCTCATTATTGGGATACTTGTTGCTTGATGGAATAGAGTTTTCAGTGTAAATGGCCTTAACACAGACATTTTTGGTTGTTAACATTAACATATGTTGTAAAAGCATTCAATTAGCTGGAAGTGTCTTCGGTGTTTTTGTGAAAGTTATAAAAGCCATAAAGTTTGTCATGTTTTTTTTTTCTGTAAAATCATGATAATTTTGAGAGTTTGTTTCTCATTTTCAAAAAGTCTACTAGCGAATTATGGCTTATCAATTTCGGTACTTATGGATTAGGACTTTGAGATTACACGTGAGCGTGTGTTAAAAAATTGGCGGGATAGTTTCAACATGTATATGTGACTGTACTTATATTTCGGGTATATTCAAGTACTTGTTCGGATTTAGCTTCGGGTCATGTTGAGTTTGAATTTTTGGGGTTTAAAGTTTATGACCCGTGATAACATGGGATTTTCGCCCATATTTGTTATTGTTTATTTGTTTTGTTTTCTTATGTTTTAGGAAGTGTTTGGTGTGATTTCAAGGCTAAATAGGAGATCAAGTGTTTATGAAGTCAAGAAGGTTTTAGGAGTTTACAAGCAAAACGGACCAAAAGACAAGCAAAACCCGTTTCAGGACAGGTTCGAAGATCCAGAAGTTAGGCGTCCGTTGGAGACCTTCCCATGAAAAAAAATTGGAGATCTTAGACTCTATGGAAAGCTGGAAGAGTCAAGATTACAATGGAGGAAGAATCAACTCAATCCCAGCTGCAAAACAGAAGGTACAACCGATTGAAGTCAGCCTGTTAGAGACCAGTCGCAAAGCGTGCGATCGGTGGTGGAACCCTTGTTGCCACCGGTCACAATACCACGTGACCGGGCTGAGGCCTCTTGTGGAGCACGGTTATGGATCCTCGTGATCGGGCTAAGCCTCCTCGTCCCTGCACTTATCGAAACTAGGTAGTTTTGCCGATAAAACACTAAACCGACTTGTTACTTCCCGAGGCCTATAAATACAAGTTATTAACCCTAATTAGGGTGTGTCTTCGACCCTATCACCAGAAGCCTCCTAGAGAAACGACCAGAGAAGCCGTCGAAGCTCCCTCACCACCATTTGCCTCCATTGCCGCCGTTGATGCCGCCGATCATCACCAACCTTTCTCTTCATCTCTTTTCTCTGTTCTCTACTTGTTCAAGGAAGAAGAATCCTAAACTGGATTTCCAGAGAAGCTTTCTAAACCCTTTTTCTATACTCATACTCTTTTATACAATTTCTTATTCATATGATGTTGTGTTCTTTGAGTATGTGTGAGTAGTTTACTTGTTGGGTATAAGGGTTTCAAAGGGGATTCATGGATCTGTTTTCTAGGGTTTCTTAGATATATATTTAGGTCATCTTTGTTCTTCGTTCTAGGTTTGTTCTTAATGCATATTGCTTGAATAGCTAACTTGCAATTGATCTTAGGTACACTACAAGAAAAATGAGCATCGGTAACACACGAAAACTGCTACTAAAAGGATTTCGTAGCGAAACTACAAACGCTGTATAATGAGGAGCTACGGTAGACCCCCCCTACCGTAGCAGTTTTTACGCGCTATTGTAAATTGACCTATTATAGCGCTATTACTCAGCTATTTAATATTCTTAACTAGCGCTTTATTTTTGCTATTATGTTATTTTTAATAACAAATATTTCGTGCTGTGTAACTTGTAATGATAACACACTATATGTGCTGGTGGATATTATTAACTAGCGCTTCACTCGTGCTATTATGTTTGTTTTTATAGCAAACATTTTGTGATGTCTAACTTGTAATGATAACACATTATATGTGCCGGTGGATATTGTTTCGTGACATTTTGTTAATGCTTGTTAATGCTGCTGTAATGTATATTATTATGTGCTATATTTCAATTATTTGAAACCTATATTGCACAAAACATAGATTGCAAATTGATTCATAAATAAAATTAATATTATATAAAACATACATTTTACAAAGAATCATTCTATCAAATACCCAAAAGATACAAAGAAGGCTTGAATCACCAACCAAGTCATAAAGAAAAAAACACAAGTACATTTCTTCACCAAACCAAGTCATAAAGAAACCGAGGCAGCTCTAGTAGATCTCCAACTCATACCATTTAACAGCCAACGCCATTCCTTGTCTTCTTTTACAGTTGCTTCAAGCTATAATTAGTCAACTTAAAAAGTTGAGTGCATAACTTGCAGATTAAACAGTGCGATCATTCTAGACTAAGTGCATAACTTGCAGATTAAAATATAGAGTGTGCACATACCACAAAGATCGTTGATCTTCTTGGCGAGCTCTTTGATTTCTTTCTTCACTTTCTTTTACAGGTGCAGTAAGGCCCTTGAACACCGTGCAATGTATGATATGATCCATTAACAAGCTTTTTTCTCACTGTGATAAAATACATGGGATGCACTATAATAACCTGAGAATAAGGAAGCTGCAAAATATACAAACCTAAGAGATATCAAATAAGACAACTTTAAACTCCAATACCCACTCAGAGCTATCACTGTAGGGAATCAACCATTACCTCTTCATAATCAACAAGTTCAACACACACATCATAGATGTCTTTCCTGTTTGAAAATTTTCAAATAAGATAAGCTAAGCAATGTGGTCACGCAATCAAATCATACAATAGAAAACAACAGAAAAGGATTACTAGTTATGTAGTTCTGAAGTTTGTCAAGGATCAAAATGAGTTTAAATTCTCATTGAATCATAGACAAAAAACCAGATTGATGTAAATGCTTAATATATCTGAACAACAATCCTAAAATATCTTCCATATGCTCTGTTTTAAAACAGCTTCAAGACAATAAACCCATTGAGGCATTTAATCGAACAGGTGGTGGGCGATTGACTATAACATGAAACTCAATTAGTGACATAATTACTAGAGGAATAGCAAACACAAAACAAATAAAAAATACTCGAAGAAGCAAAACATTACCAGAATAAAGTTTACTCACAAAATTTAACTCTTAACACAAGCAGATCCGTTTCATGCTCTTAGAAGCTAAAACTTGTGATTCAAATTTCAATGTAAACCCTAAAAATCCAGAATTAACTCACCTGAGAACCAACATCAAAAGAGGCTCGCCAAGGTGGTGGTGAAACGTCTTCGATGTATCGCTGGTGGAGAAGAAGAAGTCGACTAGGTAATGAGAGAAAACCATTGCGTTGACAAATTGAGAGACTAATGTTAAACTCAGAAGAAACGAAACTTACAGTGGAGTGAGAAGCTAAAGCAGAGAGATTCTCGTAAATCGTAATGGAGGAGAGGAAAAAAGAATTGAGAATTGAGAATATGTGATGAAAACAAGAAGAAGAGAAGAAGTATGTGCTGAAAGGTGATGACCTAATCTGAATTAATTTTTTCCTGAGATCAGCCAAGAGAAGACCTAATCTGAATTAATTTTGTTCTGAATTTTGTTCTCAGTCGAGGCGATGAAAAGATGAAAGGATGAAGAGAGCAGACGCCAAAGCCTTTGTTGGGCGATGAACGGATGAGATTTCATTAAACAACAGCCGCCAAAGCCTTATGAAAGGATGAGATTTCGCCACGTCATGTATCCGAGTATTACTTATTGATTGGTTTAGGTAAATTGATCATGTATTAGATCCGATGAATGGCTGAGATCTCGCCACATCAGCAATCTGAGTGAAACATGATGATTGGCTAATTTTGTTTATAGACATAAAAATGTGTTTTAACTATTTATATAATTTTTTAAAAATTATATATTGAAGAATTAATATGTTTATGAGTTATTTACATGATTATATAATTTTTTCACAATTAAAAAAAATATATTTTGCAACGTTTTTAGAAATTTGAAGGTAACACATATGATTGCCTTAGAATACATGTACACTAATCTTCTTATTGTGTAAATCATATTGTTGAAACACATTAATGATGTTATAATTAATAAAATGAAAGAATTCATTTATGTTATAATAGTATACTTTATATCATTAATATTAGCTACTATTTAAAACCCTAAAACTAAACCCTAAACCCTAAATCCTAAACCCTAAACCCTAAACTATTTTTAAAAATGAATTTTATTTATGTTATTATTTGTTATAATTAAATATTATTACTATTTCAAACAAATATAATCCAAAAACCTAAACCATACATTTCATACCCTAAACCTTATACCCTAAACCCTAAACCCTATACCCTAAACGCTTTGAAATTATAATTTTGTTATTATTTATATAATTATTAATATTATAATTAAATATTTATGTTTTTTTGAGATATTTGGTTATATTTGTTTATATTTCATTTTTTTATAACTTTTTTTTTCCAAAATTCGAAAATCATTTAAAAAATCTTAAAAATCTTAAAAATCATTTAACTTGAAACCTAAAGTACATGCCTTAAAATAATTAATTCAATTTTTTCCAATTAAAATGTTTTAAGTATGTGTTTTTGTGTTTAATATATTTTTGCCAAGAGATAACATATAATTATTAACATGAGAAAACAAAGTCAAGTGCACGTAATAAAAGAAAACACAAAGTGTTCATTTATAAATCCGTATTTTTTTTATAAATACGTTATTTTTTATAAATACAGTATATTTTTATAAATAAAATAAACTCTAAATCGAAAATAAAAATCTATAATGAAAATAGAAATTATTTTAATTACCAACAAAATAGTCTTACACATGAAAATAAACAAAAAAATTGTCTTAAAGTTTCTAAACATAATAAACCTAATTGTGATACATAGGTCTCTGGTGGTGTCTTTGCCTTTGTCTGTGCATGTGATGATTTTGAAACGATTTTGGAACTAGCTGTCAAAGAATCATCAATCACTGTCCTCTGTCAACTACAACCACAAAAATAAATCATCAAGATCAGAGAACAGATCAGTGTTTTGAAATCATGACCAATATGTGATTTAAGAACTATAGTACAGTACCTAAGAGAAGATGTTCAATTAAATATGGACAGTACTGTCATGTATAATGTGAGATGACCCTAATCAAATTAGATTTAGCAACTCTTACTGGCCACTGTATACAAGGCAAGAAAAGTAAAACTCAAGTCGATAAGCAACAAGTTCAATGTGGAACCATGAGTATCAGTCTTTATAGCATACTTAAGGCTGCTAAAAAGTCCACTCCTTTCAATTGTTTTTAGAAGCTATTAGCACCAATGTTACATCGACTAGAGCTATGGACTGGTAACTTACGGGGACATGAGAGTCACAGGCGTTTCTCTTGGCGTCAGTTGCTGAGAAGACTGTGTATACAAGGACGAATGTGCCAATGATCTCAGCTCCAAGACCACTTCACTTGTTGCTTTATCTTCTTTATCTCTCTTGAATCATATACAAATGGAATGAGTTCACGCAAAGAAGCTAAAACTAATCTCAATTTTGTCAAAGATTATATAGCTTTATGGTCTCATCTCTCCACCTGATTGCAGTAAAAAAGGCATATACATATGTACTCTTATCATTTGCATATGTGATTTGTCAGACCGTTCTGCATAATAACCAAAATGAGATGAAACAAGGATGAAACTAGACTAAATGAGACAAGGATGAAACTAGACTAAATGAGATGTAAATACATGGTAAAAACTAGTGAAATATAGACATATCAATACTCAATGAGATTCTTATCTTGGAAGCCTAACACATGCTTTGTCAATATTACACCAATACGACCATAGCTCCACACCACCAATTATACAATTTGTGATAATAAGTTCAAAGGATCACACTCAAATAACTCACATGCATCAACACACTAGAAAGAAAGTAAAGAAACAAAGAGTAGTAACAACAAGAGAGGTATCAATTAATTGGCCATTGGTCAAAGTTGTTTATAAGAGAGATGTCATATTACTTATTTACTTACATCTGAGCACAAGAAAAGCTTCACAAAGTTCTGTGCAAGTTGCCAGAGAGTTTCTCCTTCTTGTGGTCTTAAAACAGCAAAAAAAAGGTTAGACTAGTTTAGCTTCCAGCTATTATCACCAACACAAATCCTATCCTGGAAAATGTTAATAAGTAGAGCATTCTTAGGCAAGAATCACTTGCAAGGACCTGTTCTCATTTGTATCGAATACTCACATCAGACACAAAATGTATAACAAAAAGTAAAGAAATAATATCTTACACAAGTAAAAGAACAAGGTAGGAACGGACAAGAAGTTAAGGAATCAAGATTCTGCAAACAAAAGAACGACATGGATTATCAGAATCATTACAACATAACTCATCTTTAATTGAACAGCTACAAAGCCGTAAATACCTTGTAGTTCTTGTACTGAACAGCTACAGAGCGGCAACTACAGATCCACAAATCCAACTACACATCAGAAAAAGAAACATGAGACATCAATAATCATGAGAGCAGTGGCAGCGACCGGTAAGGACTAGAGACAAGAGCTAGGAAACCAAATTAGCATATACGAGAGCAATAAACTTTTTCACACTAAGCATTATCTCAAGATACAGAAAAAATAGAGTCTAAACTCAGACAAAAAAATCAATCGAAAACACTGATTGAAAGTCAAACACCCAAGCTCACATAAGAAAGAAACACGATTCAAATCAACAAACAAAAATCCAAAACCCAATTACTTCAACGGAGTCGAAGAGAGATAGAGACGGAGAGAGACGGCAGCGGCGGAGAGATATGGCGACGGAGGAGAGAGACGGTGGCGGATCTGAGAAACAACAGCAGAGAAAGAAGGAGAAAGACAGAGACGGATAGTGGAGAATCGATGGAGATTGTGGTGTTGATAATCGAGACTTCTTCAATAGGAATCGAGAGTTCATGCAATGGGTATTCAGATTTCACAATGGAATCAAACACTTTGAGATTGAATTGAAATTTTGGAGAAAGCTTTTTTTTTTTTTGGAGCTAAGTGTAAAAGATAAGACTTTTACACTTGAGAAATCGAGACTTTTTTGGTTTGGAGTGGGGAACCCAATTGTTTTGCCTCCAAAATTATACATTTCCCCGCTATAATACTGAGTTAAGTTCCCGTTTAATGAAAACTATATCCTAGCATTAATATAGTGCTGCGAAATACTTGTCATCCGATTTTGGAACTTTTAGTAGCAGTTCGTAAATTAGCGCTACAAAGGACTGCTACGGAAGCTCATATTTCTTGTAGTGGTAGGTTTATGCATCACAAGTGTATAGATCCGCGTTCACTAGCCTAAATGTGAGTATAGTGTTAGCACACACCACTTAGTTATAGGGCCTTACGAACTAAAATCGAACTCGTTAATCATGCTGGCTAAATCTCGTCGTTGCATGCGTTAGTTTAGTAACGGAGTTGTTAGACTTAGATAGTCGTTTGATCATAAGCCAAACGGTTTTACATAAGTGTTTCGTAGTTCATGAACCGTTTAATAAGCATAGGTTTACTTTTGTTTAAAACCCTAGAATAACCCGATCCGTGATACCTTGAAACCCAACTTCTCGTTTATTGACATCTTTCATCGTTTAATTAGCTTTTATTTTCTGTTTAGTTCCGTGACAACCACCCGTAAACCAAACCCCTCTCTTTTGTTTGTCTTAGACATATTCTTTTCCATGAATTTGTACCGTACTTATAAGTCTCTGTGGGATCGATCCTTAAATACTACATCTGATTAACTGTGCACTTGCAGTATTTCGTGTAGTCTCTAAGGGAAAACTTTGAGACAAAATAAAACACGCTTCAACCCGTTCGGGTATTTTAAAATTCTGGGTTCGGGTTCGGGTCGGAGTTTTTGAGTCGGGTTCGGGTCGGTTCCTCCGGTTTGGATATTATGCCCATACCTAATTTTTGCTAAGGCTTGTGTTGTGGTCATAACCTCTTCCAAGTTTTGGAAACCAGAGAAATAAAAACTTATGCTATTGGAATATACAAAAATAATTGATCTAGTTTCATGAAATATGTTAATATTCCATCTCAATAGTAATAGCCATCTCATTAACTTATTTTTAAATTTTATTAATTTATGATAAAAATTTAGACTAAAAAATTTGTTGAAATATAAAAAATAATTCATATTAGTGTCAATTAATTTGTTCATTGATAAAGCCATAAAGGTCCCAATCAAAGCATAAATTGATAAATAAGAACATACAAACCAACACAAACCTTTTCTTTGGCATTTAAAAAAAAACATGTGGACGAGAAAATATCAAACTGAAAATAATTTTTGAGAACTTGAAAGATATTTAGATCAACTAATTTACAATTTTTAAATAGACATAATGATATGTAAATTTGAGTCGAAAGTGTTAACAAATATTCATGTGAAAAAACTACTTTGCAGAATCTCGAAACCGTCTTGTCGAAGTAAAATGTAGAATATTTAATTGATATCACATATTTATTTACTTATGGGATTATTATTGAATTGGGCATTTATTGGGTCAAAAATTTCAGATATAGGATTATTTGCCTGGACTTCAGTTTTAGGTATTTTTGAGATGCACGAAATTATGCATTTACCCTTGTCTTCTACATCTCTTCTTCCTCCTCTCCCCAAGCACAACCCACGTTTCTTTCCCCAAACCACAACCTTTTTTTCTGACGACAACCATCATCTCTTTCCCCAACCATAACCCTCTTTTCAATTAATCAAGTGTTGAATAAAGAAAATTAAACCCTAGATAGTATAGACTAAACCCAAGGGTTCTAATCTTAGATATTGATTATATCAAGTAAAAACTTCAATTTTCCTTCAAACGAATTAGCTCAAATTTTTGATGCTTTCAAATCGAATAAATCTTCAGTTCATCTCCAATTATTTTCCTAGTCAAAGGAAAATTGAAAACGACGACGACGGCAAAGAACGGCCAAGTAGGTAGATGATCGATTTGTCTCCTTCTTCTCCAACTACGCTATTTTTTTCAAGAACGTAAAAAAAAAATTAATAATGCCAGGAAAAATCAAAACCAGAGGAAAAAAAACAAAAAAATTAGAAAAAAGCATTTGTTTAGAGGAAAAGTGGAGAGATAGAGATTGGCACCTGCAAAGCTTGGGCAATCGTCTTTCTGAACCAGAGCTCGAAGATCTCTCCGGTCTTTAGAATCATGCTTATGAAGCACCCCTCGTAACCGTCGGGTAGAGGTTTTCATGGCCGGAAATGCTATTTCTCCATTCATCTTCAATTCTAGCAATTCATCTTCATCTCCATCTTCTATATTCTTTGGAGATCATTCTCTTTTGCCTAATTGAGTTGAAATTGATTTAATTTATAGTTTAGATTTTTGTTTTTTTGAGTTAGGTTGCTGCAGTTTTGAAGGGTAAAATCGTCCTTCCATGATAAAAGTAATGCCTAAAACGTGAGTCCCGACGATCTGTCCCAAATCTATAATTTCTGCTGGAATAAAGCCCAATCCGGTAATTGACTCTTTAATTATACATAATAATTAGAGGTGTCAAAATTGTTAACCCAACTCAACTTAACTCATTATCCAATGAGTTTAGAGTTAAATGGGTTCATGGGTTGAGTTGAGTCAACCCATGAACTCATTTTATTTGATGGGTTAGAAGGTTAAATGGGTTGACCCATTAACCTAATAATGTAATAAATAAATTAATAATTAAAATATAATAATAATAATAATCATCAACAATACTATTATTTGGCAGAAAAATCACGGATTTACGTTTTTGGCGGGAAAATTACAGATTTACGTTTTTGGCGGAAGATTTTTACATTCTCATTTTTGGTTAAAAATTATAAAAGAATTTGGCGGAAAATCACGGATTTACGTTTTTGGCGGGAAAATCACGGATTTACGTTTTTGGCGGGAAAATCACGAATTTATATATTGATGGAAAAATTGTGTATTCACATATTTGGCGGGAAAATTAAGGACTATATTCAATCGGTTTAGACGTTTTGGTTAGACTCAAATTGAAATCGGTTTAGAGATTTGAATTGGTTTGATTCAATTTAACAAAAATTGATGGGTTAAATGAGTAAACCATTGAAACCATTGACCCATTACAACCCAACTCATTTGATCCAGCAACCCATTTGACTCAATAACTCATTAGATCCATCAACTCATTTGAGTTAAAATTTTCAACTCATTAGAGTCCATGGATTGATTTGGATTGACCCATGAATCTTGACCCATTTTGACACTCCTAGTGATAATAATAAAACTTATAAGAAATTTTCAATAATAGTTTAATAAAGAAAACTATCAAAGATCTTTTTGGGATGAAGTATGTTTGAATTGAAAAAAGGGTGAACAAAATATTAAACCATAGAAGATTAGATATTACAAGATTTGGGAACGGAAACAACATAATTAATTATCTCTCTCTTCTGACACACAGAATTTTGACGAAAACGCCCCTACAACTGACACAATCTCTGTCGCAAGATAACATGTTTAAACGACAAGAGTTCAGAGCATTAAATGCTCGAAAATCTCTGTGGCAAGATCAGGAAAGATTGCGCCGGCGTTATGGGGAAGAGAAAGATTTTGAGAAAAGAAAATGATTACGGAGATACTTCTCGGTTTGTGGAAGTAGCAAGCATATGGGTTCATGTATTTATTACCGAACTAGCGCCGTTGCCAAGACCAGAACACAAAAGCACCATAAAAGTTCAGATAACAAGTTAATGTAACGAAGAACAGAGGAGAGATTGGAAGATTCCGGGAAGCATTAAATAGCATCATTAAATACGATAAGGTATAAAACTGTCGTCTACTAACAAATCTCATTCCTCATCGTAATTGTTAATGTGGTAAAAATCATGATACTCGGTGCTAACAAGGTTATTACTCCTTTTCCGTAGGTAAGTTATGGCTATGGTGGTGCGGTTGGTTAGAGGAGAATGGAGAAAAGACGATGAAGGCTGTTACGAACATGTATCCGCTTTGGAAGGTTTTACGATGGCGGTTTGGCTGAGGGAGACATATGGGTATAATAAAGTTGTTAATGCGGTAAAGGAAATATTGGCGCTTCGCGATACAGACGAAATCGAGCTAAGTTATCATTGGCCGCAGTGGATGATGGGTCCCGACTGGAAACGAGCAGACCTGATACACATCCTTAATGATGAAGATATGATGCAGTTCATGGCGATAAGGGCTGATCTTGAAGAGGTGCATCTGCGAGTTAAGGTGATAAGGGGAGGGCTGGAGACGAATGTTAATTCTTTCAAAAGCCATTTAGATCTGGGAGGATTGACATCAGAGGAGATATCTGATAAGTACTGGAATTCCGCGGAAACTAGGTCAGTTTGGGATAGTGCGTTGACCCGGTTGTTAACGCGACATGCAGGCGTGGACAAGCGTAGTACCAGCGAACTCCAGCAACAAGGAAACGAAACGATTGAAGGACCAAGAAGAATAAACCCGACTAGGGGGTAAGGATACAGGAGCCGTTAAACGCAACACCTATAAGAACAGCAGTACCCAGGCAGGCCGATAGCAGAGAGAAACGAAAAGCAACAGCAAGCGAGAAAGGCAAAGGACATGTTACCGATGCAGCAGAGTTACAAAAAACTCACGCTAATGGATTAGCATGTAAAGAAATGTTTGAGGCAGCTCAAACCTCTACAGAAACGGATTTTGAGGCTTTTAGAAGAAACTATGTCCCAGAAATGTGGCGGGATGTGTGTGCTACAGAGATGACTCTAGGAGGACAGCAAGGTGGGACAGTTATGGCCAACGAGGTAACCAAGACAGCGAGAGAATTGAATTTCGGGGTAACATTGTCACAACAAACCCCTGCTGAAGAAGAAAGCCTACGACTCACCCTTTCTGGCGCATCCATGGCAACAAACCAACGAACAATCTTAATGTTGTCGTCATCAGACTCGTCATTCGGCACACCGACTTCCCCTTCAACCAGTATTTCGTTCTCAACCGAGGAGCCAATGGATGCAGAGATAGGAAACGTATCTCCTACCGGCGTAATAGGTTAGTTATCTGAAAACTAGTATTGAATATGGATAAGATTCAAATGAAGAGATGGTGATTATATGCTATCATTTGCCAGGTCCACCAGCAATGGAGGACTATTACACAGAACCGGATGGACCATTGTGTTTGACTCCAAGAGTTCCCATAGCTGGGGGGATAACAGTAGGTACGCCGGTAATGGAAAAGGGATCTGGTTCAACTCAAGGGAAAGAGGTTCCGTAGGGAGACAGACAAATGGTGGTAAGAGAGACGCCAGTCCCGAAAGTGTTGTATGATCGGGATGCACCTCCGTATTTTGATGACCCGGGAGAAGAAGGTAAACAAGCGATAATAATATTGTTATTGGGCTAATATTTATATATCGTGATAAGTTTTTTTATAACACGCTAATGATGGTGTGTGGATAACATTGACAGATTACCTTCAACGAGCGCTTAAAGATGCTGATTATGAAGGGGATGACATTTTCATGGGAAGGTTGTTCAAAAACAAGGATGACTGCTGCACAAAACTAGCTATTCATGCAATCCGACAAAAGTTCCACTTTATACATGCTAAATCTTGTCCAACAATGGTGATAGCTGTTTGCGTCGGGACCACATACCCGTGGCGGGTTTATGCGACAAAATTAGAAGACAGTGAGCGGTTTGAAGTGAGGACGGCAATACTGCAGCACACCTGCAGCGTGGACGCCAGAGGCGACTTCCACAAGCAAGCATCAACAGCAGTTATAGGGAAGCTGATGAGGACACGGTACGTTGGGGTTGGAAGAGGACCTAGGCCTAATGAGTTGCGGAGAATGTTGAGGCAAGAATTCAGTCTCAATGTTTCTTACTGGAAAGCGTGGAGAGCAAGAGGGATTGCAATGGACAATGCTCTGGGCTCGGCTATGGGGAGTTTTGCATTAATCCAACCATACTTCAAACTTCTGATGGCAACAAATCCAAACTCTATTACTGCGCTAGAAACCGAGACAAATAACTTGGGAGTTACCAGGTTTAAGTATCTATTCTTTGCTCTACACGCATCAATCAAGGGGTATGCTTACATGAGAAAAGTTATTGTCATCGATGGAACTCACTTGAGAGGCAGGTATGGAGGTTATCTAGTAGCTTCAAGCGCCCAAGATGCGAATTTCCAAGTTTTTCCACTCGCATTTGGAATTGTTAATAGTGAAAACGACGAGGCGTGGACCTGGTTCATGACGAAGCTAACTGAAGTTGTCCCAGACGAACCAGACCTAGTGTTCGTCTCAGACAGGCACGCTTCCATCTATGCAAGTATTAGGAAGGTAAACATTGGTAGATAACATATTATTTACCACAATATCAGTCTCTTTAACGTATAAGAACTTTGTTTATATTTAATGAATAATTGTGAAAATGAAATGTTGAAACAAATACAGTAAAGGAAATATAAATGGATATGGGTTATCTGATAATAACATTTTTATTTAATATATGGGGGGTTACCAAATAAGAGAAAATAAAAAAATAAGAGATAACTAAATACATAAGTTTTTAATGCAAACTAGAAATGAGATATGCTAATGTTATCATGGCCCGTTAAATATGTTGCAGGTGTATCCAATGGCATCCCACGCGGCTTCTGTGGTTCATTTGAAAAGAAATATAATCGCAATCTTCAAAAACGAAGCCCTAGGAAGTATAGTGTCGAGCGCAGCCAGGGCCTACCGCCTATGTGATTTCAACAAAATCTTTGCGGAGATTCGAGCAATGAACGGGCCATGTGCTGACTACCTCACCGGAATAGGGTTTAAGCATTGGACCCGATCTCATTTTGTTGGGGAAAAATATAACGTGATGACAAGCAACATCGCAGTATCGTTAAACAATGTGTTGACAATGGCAAGAGACTATCCGGTGATCTCAATCCTCGAATCTTGGAGAACAACTTTGGTTACGTGGTTTGCTCTACGGAGGGAAGCAGCTCGTATGGAAGAAAACATATTGCCTCCAAAGGTAAATGATATGGTCATAGAGAACTTTGAAAAGGGGGCAGGATTTGGAGTGTTGAAAATAGGGGATGGGCTATATGAGGTGAGAGATATTGTGGACTGCGGGTACACCGTAAATCTTTGGGATCGAACATGCACCTGCAGACAGTTTCAGCTTCTTACTATACCATGTTCCCATGCAATAGCTGCCGCAATCAGAGAAGGGATAAGAGTTGACACCATGGTTGGAGTCCACCACACAATTCCACAACTACGGTCAGCATACAAAGAAATGATTATGCATGTCCCAGATATGGCAACACTAGCACCATCACCAAATGATATCGGAGGAGGGAAGCTAGCACCACCATATGTTAGACGGCCACCAGGGCGGCCAAGAAAAAGGAGACTCTTTTCTCGGGGAGAATTCAAGGTAACTTAATATTTATTTGCTATTTAAATAATGGTAAATATTTTGTTATCGGGATATCTAATATTTTCCTGATGAGTTATGTTTCAGAGGACGTCGGGTAAGCGCTGCACACGCTGCCGTTCACTGGGCCACAATCGAGCAACGTGCAGGGGACCAATGACGGTAACAAATTTAAATTATATTTTTAAACTAAAAAAACATAAGAAAACCTTGTTACCGAAAATTGTGATAACACACATGAGCCGTAGAAAGCAGGGGAAGCTAGTTTTTTGGGAAAGAAGAACGGATGGAAGACGTTGGGCAAACTAAAATAGCTCGACGGAATGTTAAATAAATAAAGCTGATGATGCCAGTAGAATGATTTTGATGTATATAATGCGGATTCTAGTGGCCTAATATGTATAATTATTGAAGAAAATACCAATCCGTCGGTTACTGTTTAATTATTTAATGAAGGCCAGTTAATGTTTAATTATCTAATAAATCTGTTGGCATTGTATGGGAAGTTGGGACTACGCGTAAGAAGAATGTTATCGAGCTATCATTGATAAAATGATAACATATTCATTACGAATTTGGTATAAAGAAAAATATATGGGAATCTAAAAAAACAACTTACATACGAAACAGATTAATGCGATAAGAGTTTGTTTAGACCATAGCCAACTGATTTAGAGGATAGGAAACAAATTAATGCAAGATCTATGGATTTTTGAGGGAATAGGTGGGTACAGATTCTCACCATCAATCAAGATAACACATTGGTTATATAACTTTGTGAGATACCCTTATATGAAGTCTAAAACAAATGATATTGTTAATATTACTGAGTTAACAAAATGTATAAACAGATAGACTACTAATAATAAATAATACAAATAATCTTTTAAAATAATGAACAAAGTAAGTTAGTTGTTAAGAAAGAAGTTATGTAGTAAACATATAACTAATTTGGATGTTTCTTTAGAGGTACAGAAATCGAATTTAACCTCTCTTGTTGAAACCGAGGGTTCCATTTCACCTCTCGTTATTAAAATCGATTTGGGGAAACTAACAAAATTAGGGTTACCTACCTCTCTCCAAGGACACTTCACAGTCTCTTCTTTTCTCACTATTGTTCAGCTTCCTCTCCGGTTCTTCTTCACTCGCTTCTGCTTCGTTTTGTTTCTCTCTGAAACAATCAAGTTATGAGTCAATTTTCTACTTCTGGTTCATCTCAACTCACTTCGAGAACTACTCGCAGAGGTGTTCCGAGTAGATGCTGGTGTGGTGACGAGATAACTACCTTCACTTCGAAGACAGATGAAAACCCGTATCAAAGATTCTACAGATGCGTTAGGGGCGTTCTGGTAATGAATTGGTTTTTTAAATTTATGAAAAAAAATTTTGCTCAGTAATTTAAGCTTTCGATTTGGGGCTTTTTTTAAGATAAAAAGGAAAAACACCTATTCATTTGGGTTGATGATGCTCTTCTAGAGGAGATTAGAATGGTTGAAAGCAAGCACAACCAACTCTTAGAAGACGTCAATGATTTAAAGAAGATGATCATGGAGAATGTAGAGCTTCAAAGTAAGATGGTGAAGGAGATGGAAATAGAGATGAACAAGATGAAGAATGAGATAATTGAGCAAAAGCTGAAGGTACCAAAGGAGAGTACGGAGAAGGCGAGCATGAAATCAGTTTGTGTACTCGTGGTTGTGGTAGTTTCAATGGCGTGGCTTTGTCGAAAGGTTCTGTGATCTGTTTTGTATGTGGATGTGTCTTGTTAAGTTAAGATTTAGACGCTAAAAGAATGAACAATCTAAAGTTATCGGTTAATCAGGAAGTTACTTGGATGTGCCTTGTTAAGATTTAGAACTTTTAAAGAATGAACAAATATAAAGTTAGTGTCTAAGCAAGAAGTTACGTGGGGAACATATTACATATTTAGATGTTTCTTTAGAAGTACAAGAATCGAATGAAACACAGATAAGAATGTTTTAAAGCAATCTGACTAACATGTTAGTTAACTATCATTAGTAATTTTATAGAACCTATAATTTGTTCTGTAATTAAACTAACATATATACGTAATTAATTAGGTATTTCAAAACTTCTTAAATAACAGAACGAATCACTTGTTCTGACTTCATCTCTTATTCATATAAATATAAGTAACAAATGGTTTACTCCGATAAAACATTCCTTTCTGTTAAATGTTATTTTTCGGAATAAACAAACACATATATGTAATTAATAGGTTATGTCTGTAACTAATACATTAACTATATTAGTTTATCGTTGTTGATAACAAAAAGGGCAAATTTAATAGAATTAAAGGGATAATAATAATGATCCGAAACGAAGTAAGTTCAATATAAAGGACAATAGAGAGTACTAACAAATATGGAATAGAACATGGGAAATATTATATGAAAAGAACATAGTACATACTAAAACAAAACAAGGGGAGAACTACGGGACACCAGCGAGAATGATAGCAGAGACAAGTTTTTTGGTTTCAGCTTCGATGAATTCGGGAAGAAATTCAGCACAATCATCCATACCACCGGCAGCATGCGCATGAATGAGAAAGATAGTCATCAAGCCGGCATCAACATGAGAGGTAACCTGCGGGATGCAAAGAGACCTTTCAACTGAAAATGGAGTAGGTAAGAGCTGGCTCATTATTGGATTAGATGCCGCCTGTCTGAAGAGAATAGGAAGCATTTTGGAGAGAGGCTCGATATCCGCCTTGATGCTAGCATCCGTACGCAAATGAACATTAGAATCGAGAACAGTAATCTTGGCGCAATTAAGATCAACAAATAAGGCAACCCAATGTTTTTTGTCAAAGTTGAATGGCAGATAAAGGTAGTCAACTTCAGTAAACAGCTCAGCACGGTCCAGCTCCCCAACACCAGAAACAGCATCAACCAAGGCTGTAGGAAACTAGAAATCTTGAGGAACAGGGGCTTTGGTGAACTTCGGATATAGGCGGCACAATTGAGAGATAAACTTGGTATCAAGCACATCAACACAAAGTTTTCCGCAATCCACCTCGTGTGTACGGAGAATGTGCTTGCTGAATTTTAACAGGGCGTCCATGACCTACAATAAAGGAATCCATTAAAATGATTATCGGATAACTACTCAAGTTAACCCGTAACTCAAGGACATCCTTGCTGCTAATAGAAACATCGGGGCCTAAAGAAATAGAGCTACAAAATCGGTACCAAATTATTAACAAATAAAGAAATTATCTATCTAACATAACAAATGCCAGTAAGAAAAAAAAAGATAAGAAAAACCTTATCGCTTTTAGTTTTTTCAAGGAACCGTTAAAACGCTCTTCAGGATCTAAACATCCACTAGTATTGGCGATGGGAGAAGGGTGTCCTACCAAAAGCTTCGTTTTCTTATCAAACTGAAACCGACCATCTAACTTGGTAGATCTCGTTCTAAGCCTTTTACTCCTTCCTCCATTGTTACCAACAACACTAGTCTGAGATGGAACATCTCCCTGCATAAGATAACAAAATGAAACTGCCATTTTGAAAATAATGCATGATTGGAAATGCAATAAAAGGAACAAACCTTCTCTGGGACCAAAACTTTGTTTGACTCACAAACAGAAATTGGGGCAACCACAAGAACAGGGGGATCCTGAAAAGCAAAAAGGAATCAAAATGCTAATGATGTAACCCTACTAAAGATAATGACTAAGAAATAGAAAATGAGGAAGAGATTTTTCAAACCTGAAGAGGGTCAATTGCCATCTCTGGAGCAGTTTCATTTCGGATACCCTATTAACCGATAACTGATAGATTAGAAAAAAATGACTTTTAAAAATGGGGTATATATGTCATTAGGAAAAAAGGGGACATTTAACCTGAGTAGGTTCACAATCCTTGGGTGCAATATATTTACTCCCTCCCACCTGCAGCAGATAACAAAAATATTAGTTAAATAATATTCACAAACTCCAGGACAGGATATAGTTGAATATTTAGACAGACCTCATAATGACATCCTATTAACCGATAAATAATTGATTAGTAAACTAAAAATATGTTTATGTAATAGATAATTATATAACAAGGTAAGAATAGTTAGAGGATTTTTAACAGACCTCTTCATCTCCTTCATTATCGCCTTCAGTTTGAGAATCCTATTAACAGATAATTAATTGATTAGTTTCCTAATAAAAGGTTAACTGGGTAAGATATGAGAGTCGAAAATGAGAGAGACATTATACCTCAATAGATTCCCTGTCTTTTAGAAGAGCATCTCCACTTGATTGTTTCTATACCCGATAAGAATAAAGTTATGAAATAAGTAATTATGTAACAATAGAAAATACTTACAGAGATTTTCAACAAACCTCTTCATCCCCTTTAGCTTCGGTTTGCGAGTCCCATTGACAGATAACTAATTGATTCGTTAACTAATCTAATGATTAATGGGTAAGATGTGAGAGTCGAAAAATAGTCATTATACCTGAATAAGTTCCCTGTCTTTTGGGAAGCATCTAAACATTGTAATTCCTATAACCGATAACAATAAGGTTATGTGCTAAATAATAATATAGCATGGTCAAATAGTAAGAGATTTTTATTACAGACCTCCTCCCCTTTATCTTCAATTAGGGAATCCTATTGATAGATAACTAGTTGGTTAGAAAACTAATAAAAGGTTTACTAGATAAGGTATGATATTTCATTTCTTAATAAAAGGATATTGTACCTGAATAGGTTTCCCGTGTTTTGGGGAAGCATCTCGACTTGATAATTCCTGTAACAGATAACATCAAAGTTATGTGCAAAATAATTTTATAACATGGTAAAATAGTTATGGATATTTATTACAGACCTCGTCACCTATAGCTTCAATTTGGGAATCCTATTGACAGATAACTAGTTGATTAGTAAATTAACTAAAGGATTGAGGGATAAGATATGATATGTCGTTTTAAAAAAGCAGGGATATTGTACCTGAATAAGTTCACTATCCTTGGGGGCAATATCTTCAATTGCTAACTCCTGTCCAGATAACAATAAAGTTATGGTTTTTGTAATCATATTACCTCCGAAAGAAGATTGGGGAATATTTTTAAAGACCTCTTCATCATCTCCTTCAGTGTGTGCTGCTTCCTTATCGGCAACATCTCCCATTTCCGTGTCCTGTAACAGGTAATTATTAGGTTATGAAAATATTATTAAAGTTACCTAGTAAACTTACTAGAGTGGAAAATTCGAAAACATCTTCATCGACTCTAGAAGAGTCGGAATTGACGCTAACACCGGACTAACAATGAAACCCAGCAACAATAAAAGTAAGAGAACTAAGCAATAATGATTAAAAAAAATTGAAAATTCTTCAAACCTCAGAAGAAACAACAGTGGCAGACTGACTGTCGACCTCCTGGATTGCCTGAAAGAAATATATAAATTAACTCGAATGACCTCACAACGTTAACAATAACATCTCAATGTTAACGGCTAACCTGTTGGTTTCCGACTGATGCGGTAATCTCTTCCAGTGCCTAAACCAAAGGAAAAAAATATAACGAAATTATGGTCACAATTTGAGTACTAACAACTAATAAATTGCCAAAAAATTTAAAACAAAAACAAAAAATAATATATAAAAAAAAAAATTTAAACGTTAACGTCTAACCCGCACATTATCCACCGGATCTCCGATCTCATGATCACCCTGCAACAGATAGGTATATGTTATAAAACATTATATCTAATATATATTGGCATTATATCCAGAAAAAATATAAATTACATACGGTAACAATAATATTAGAGACGTGAAGATGGCTATATTAAAAGACACTAACCTCCAAGTTATCATCATTGTTGTTTACCGCGGTATTACCATTGTTACCATCTTTGGTGGACACTTTGCTACCTTCCTTTAATGACTGCAGGGAGAATAATTTCGATAATAGTTAGGGGATAACATAGAAATTAACATTTTCGAATGATATAGGAAAACTACTAACCGGATTAGAAAATAAAATGTAAAGTCAGATCATATATAGGCAACATGGTAGGACAAATACGTTATTAGAGATACGAGGCAAAACAGATAACAATTAATTTAGCTACTAACCTGACAATTAACCAAACCGTTTTCTTCAACATCAACATGACTCGCTAGACCATCCGCTGACCTTGACCCACTGCAATCGCCAGATAAAAAGCGGTTATAATAAGAAGCTATCCCTTCAACAGAATTGTTGAGTCCCAATCCCTCGTCGGGCACTTGGGGGACGCGATGGGCAGCTTTGCCAATGCGAGAAGAACGACGACTCGGCGGATGGAAGGGAAAGAGAGTGTCAAAATCATCGTCTCCATCGGAAATGTGGAGAGGATTAGACTGGGGAACAGGAACCTTTTTTCCTTTCCTCTTCTCCACAGAAACTTCTTTACCATTCTCAGCAGGAACATCTTCCCCATTCTCCGCAGAAATCAAAGTATTTGCAATAAACCAATCAGAAACACCTTTAATGATCTTTTTGTACTGCGCATTCAATTTAGCATCTAACATCCGAGATAACGCGTTCATATCAACCAAACCAACAAATTCTTCCTCATTATGCACAGATTGTTGAGTCCTTCGAATCCCGGTTGGATTTTTTTGGATTCTGCCCTGCTTTGAAGATTTCCTGACACGACCACCTTTCAAACTTGCAGTTCTTTTTTGTTTTTTGGGGGCTACAACAACTTCAGATGGGATGCACCCACCAGGAAACATATCATTATTGAACTTGAATCCTTCCTCCACCAACTTTACCAAAGTGTCTACCTGCGGATCTACTTCGTCATCTGACCACGAAACATCTTCTGCAGGATCAAGAAGAACTCCGGGATGGATGATAGGATCAACGTGAGTCTGAAAAGTAAACAAAATCCTTAAACAATTATGAAGGGAAAACCGCAGTTAACAGATAAAACGATAAAATTATTTGAGTATCAGGTAAGAAAGAATTTATCAGGTATTAAAACGATTATCACCTGGCACTTCGTGTCTAAAACTTGGCGTCCCACGGGACTACCTGGCGAGGAGTCAGTTCAATAGTATCTTTATCAGACTCAGACCCGACTGTCTCCTCTGACATAGGACCTTCTTGAATAGCAGGAGCGGCTTGAAGAACAACAAGATGTAGGGCGTATAATAGGCCTTGCACAGCGACAGAAGTAGTTGCAAGCTTTTCAAGTTCTCTTTCTTTAATCGAATTCATCATCATCTCAAAAGTCAATCGACCCCACAGATAAGTGAGAAAAGAAGTCAGGTTTTCCGACATCTCAGCGTGCTCTTTAATAATTTTGGGATGATGGGATGTTGGCAGGAGATATCCATCAACAAGCGCAAGAACAGCATAACGAATACACAATGACGGATCATCAGTAACACGTTCCACAGTAACATCGGACTCCAGCCCAAATAATGTGCTATAAAACGGAATCTCTTTGCCAGCAGTCCCCTTCCTTTTTTTCTTCGGAACATCAGGATATCGCCCACAAGCAAGTCCGGTTACTAGATGAAACTCACGAAGAGAAAATCGAACTGGGGTACCAGCATAAACAACCCAGATCTCGTTGGTAATGGCTATGTCCAACTGGCGACCAAGCAGATAAAGACCGAAACTGGCCGACCAAGCTGGTTTGTTTGGGAAATCCAACAACCCGCCGAGTGGAGAATCTCGGATGAGATTGATTTCAGTAGCATCAAGCGAGTCGATAATACCATTAAGAATTTTCATCTTATTATACACATTAACCCTCTCCCCAAGCGGTTCTTCACCAGCGGCGATTAGACGGTGCGGGAGGTCAAGGTCCTCCATCTACAAAACCCAGAAAATTTTAGAATTTGATAAGAAAAAAATATGGAAGGGTCCATAAGAAATGAACAAAATCTCATTTTAATGAGATACTTACTTGGACGAATTAATCGAAAATGAAGCGCTTCAATCGGAAAATCGATTTGACTATCGGAGAGAAAAAAAAGTAAACCGCATAGAGAACAGAGGGAACGAACACTAAGAATACTAAGAGGCAAAAAAATGCAGTAGAAATAGACACACACAAACGCAACTCTTCGAACAATTTGAACCGTTCTCATGATTATTAATGCAACTGTTCCCAAAAGAAATCTCGGAAATCACATTTTTTCAAGAGATATGATATCTCTCTATTCTGACACACGCCTACTCGTTCCTCATGTCTCTCTCTTACAATCTGATAGGCGGGTAGGGGTTAACAGGTCATTATTTTGCTACAGAACCTTCCCAAACAGTGTAAAATTGTGTCAGTTAAATACGGAGTCGTCTATGGTCATCGATTGTAGATTCCCTTGAAAAAAAAAAACAAAAGTAATTATTAGTGGATATTTAAACTCCAAAAAAAAAAAAACAATAGTCCACCAAATCTTTTAAAATTTCTTGAGAGGAGTCACTATTACCATGTTGAGGAGATATAGGTTTTAGAACACCAAGAAAAATGTCCTCGAACATTAAGATGTCCGTTTGATATCGTGGAAGTCCTTGAACCCTACGACTAGTCTATGATGAATTTGTTTGTAGGGAGATACGCTTTTGACTCAACTCGAGTCCAATTGTGATAGAAAGAGTTCAACCCCTCTTAATTTGAAGATGAAAAATTTAGTATGAGTTATGAAAAATATTCTTTCGAGAAGGATATATTATCATGTATTATCATGTTTTTGAAACATATTGTGCAAAATCAGTTTTTATGCTGAATTTTTCTAGAAAATGGCTTGTTTTCTCTAATCTTTATTGAGCTCTGCTCCAAATTTTCTTTCCTAATTTATCGCTTTGTAGTATTTTTCGTTTTTCGTGTGAAAGTCATAAGATCTTTTCTATGAAATTTCATTTGTAAACATATGAAAATGGTTGTTTAGTAATATTCGGATAAAAATCATGTAAATTTTTAGAGAAAAGTACTTATCCACTAAGTAGTCGACATCTATCCAAATTTTAGACAATTTCTCAATTTCAAAATTTCCACAAAAACAATGGTTCAGTTTTGGGTCAACGTCTTCATGTTTCTTTCAAGGAAAGATCTTGAACTCATCAAAAGAAAATACAAAACAAAATTAATAATGATGAAAAGAATCCTAAATATCAGTAACATACGTAATTGATGATGTCACAAAAATCTATGGTAGCTGTTGTTCACTTGTTTGTACTCTAGTAATCTAAAGCTTAAAAGAAGCTAAAAGATCTTATGACTTTCACACGTAGAGCCCAAAACCCGTCCGAGCTAAGTAATGTCGTGACGTGTGAGATGCAACAAACATCGCACAAAATTGTTTTACCTGATTTTCACGAATTTCAAAATAGAGTTTTTTTTTTTTTTTTTTTTTTTTTTTTGACAGCCAAAATAGAGTTTTATTCCAAAAATTTAAAATAGATATGGACTGATTAAATCCTCTAATCATAGGGATATCCAGATTCAAATCTGGAATTGGAGCTGTAAAAGGCAAAAAATAATAATATATTAGAAACAAAATCAAATATTATGGTAAAATCAAATTTTATTATAATATTCTTAAATGAAAATCTGATATACTATCTTAATAATATTTAAAATTAAATTTCATATATCTTTCCTATGTATCACATGTTATTTAAAAAATTTATGGACAAATTACATATTTTATAAAAAATCAGAATAGATTTCGGATTGGATCCCCCAAATAATAATTCTACCTCTAGAAAATAATAATACTGCCTAATTATAAAATTAATTTATGCTTGACTAACACTCTCTGATAATAAATTGTTACACATAGGTTGACTAACAAAATCCTGTTACACGAATTTAGCCACACACGTGTATATAATAAACACGAATAAACGGAAGAAGAAGCAATGAAAACAGAACAAAAAAAAAAATGGAGATATGGTTACTTATCTTGGGCTCTCTCTTCCTCTCTCTCCTTCTCAATCTCCTCCTCTTTCGCCGCCGTGACTCCTCCTCTCTTCCCTTACCACCTGACCCTAACTTCTTCCCTTTCCTTGGAACTCTCCAATGGCTCCGGCAAGGTTTAGGTGGTCTCAACAACTATCTCCGCACCGTCCACCACCGTCTCGGTCCCATCATCACCCTCCGTATCACTTCCCGCCCCGCAATCTTCGTGGCCGATCGTTCCCTTGCTTATCAGGCTCTAGTCTTGAACGGCGCTGTTTTCGCCGATCGTCCACCCGCGGCTCCGATCAGCAAGATTGTTTCAAGTAACCAACATAACATCAGCTCTTCATCATATGGAGCCACGTGGCGGCTTCTTCGCCGGAATCTCACTTCTGAGATTCTTCACCCTTCGCGCGTGAGATCTTATTCTCACGCGCGGGGTTGGGTTCTTGGGATACTCTTTGATCGTTTTCGTAAGAACGGAGGTGAAGAACCGATCGTTGTGGTTGATCATCTTCACTATGCAATGTTTGCGCTTCTTGTTCTCATGTGTTTTGGAGATAAGCTTGATGAGAAGCAAATCAAACAGGTGGAATATGTTCAGAGACGACAGCTTCTTGGCTTCTCGAGATTTAACATCCTCAATCTTTGGCCTAAGTTAACCAAATTTATTTTTCGAAAGAGATGGGAAGAGTTTTTCCAGATGCGGAGAGAGCAGCATGATGTTTTGCTTCCGCTGATTCGTGCTCGGAGAAAGATTGTCGAAGAGAGGAAGAATAGATCATCGAAGGAGGCAGAAGACAACAAAGAGTATGTACAATCATATGTTGATACTTTGCTCGATCTGGAGCTTCCAGATGAGAAGAGGAAGTTGAATGAAGATGAGATTGTGAGTTTATGCTCTGAGTTTCTCAACGGCGGGACTGATACAACGGCCACCGCGTTGCAATGGATCATGGCGAACCTTGTGAAAAACCCGGAGATCCAGAGGAGGTTATACGAGGAGATCAAAAGCGTAGTTGGGGAAGAAGCAAAGGAAGTGGAGGAAGAAGACGCGCAGAAGATGCCGTATCTAAAGGCAGTGGTGATGGAGGGTCTTCGGAGGCATCCTCCGGGACACTTTGTGCTCCCGCATAGTGTCACGGAGGACACTGTCTTGGGAGGGTACAAAGTACCGAAGAAGGGGACGATTAACTTCATGGTGGCAGAGATAGGGAGGGATCCAAAGGTGTGGGAGGAACCAATGGCGTTTAAGCCAGAGAGGTTTATGGGAGAAGAAGAACCGGTGGACATTACCGGAAGTAGGGGGATAACGATGATGCCGTTTGGAGCGGGAAGAAGGATATGTCCGGGGATTGGGCTAGCGATGCTGCATCTCGAGTACTATGTGGCGAATATGGTGAGGGAGTTTGAGTGGAAGGAGGTCGAAGGTCATGAAGTTGACTTGACAGAGAAGCTCGAGTTCACCACCGTCATGAAACATCCGCTTAAGGCTCTTGCTGTTCCTAGGAGAAGTCACTAGTCTTCTACTTCTTTTCTTCGGTTTAGTATTCACCAAATACTAGGTTGTGTTTGAAGTTATGTGCATTTTGTTTGGTGAAGTCAACTATGGAACCAGAATTTTAGTAAGGGTAAATTGCATGTTATGGCAGTTGACCAAGTTTTAATTTCAAGTTTTGGCAAAGTGAGAATGGGCTTTCAAGTTTTGACATTTTGGCCAAAATCTGACCATTTTACCCCTACCGATGTACTGTTCACTGTACGGTTCAGTTAAGCGTACGGTTCAGTTAAGCGTACGGTTCAGTTAAGCGGTTCACTGTACGGTTCAGTTAAGCGGTTCAGTTACGTACACTGTTCCGGTTACGCAATATATTTCGTTCTTAATTGATTTGTGCGGGAGTACAGTGACAAGTTGGGATTAATAACATTAAAACACAATGAGACATCAGTATTTAATGCCCAAAAAGTTTAGACATGACTCATGTCACAATTAATGCAAAAGTCATCATTACTTTTTCTAATATTAGTTTATATGTGTGAATAGTTGTAAGAGACAAACATGATCCATCAAACAAACAAATTTTTCTGAACGAATGTGATTCTGCATCGGTTTGATCTTCTTGATTTACAAAGTTTGGAGCCAAGACAAGCATTGAACGTGTAAGTAATGAAATTGGTTAAGAAGTTTTTTGTTTTAACACACTAGGGTCTTGATTGTGTGCTAAGATCAACATTGTTTTTATATAAAACCCCAGAATATTTTTATTTCCACTTTTTTTAGTTGAAATTGCTAAATGAGGATAGATTTATGTTTATAAGTGTGTAGTTGGGAATTCTTTTTGTTTTTTGTAGATATAATCATGCTTTCATTTGCATTTAATGGGGTTCTGCTGAATTTATGATGCAGGTTGGTAATGGATATTCCCGTATTTACTATGGTGGGTGAGTGGAAATGCAAAGAAGAAGAATGGAAATTTGAACCATGGGAAGGCTGGTTTGGTCGTTGTGTACGTGTTAGGCAAAACATGACGTACACGGCATTTGTACGTACATTATGCGAGGTTTTCAGTTTGAAGTGCACCGAATGCAATCTAATAATTAGTTACTGGATGCCGGGAAAGATGTCAGTGATGATAGAAAGTAAACGCCCTCCTGTATACATTGACAATCAAATGAACCTGGATACATTCTTTTTGATTCGTGGTGGGGATCCTAGTGTCACCTTGTTTGTCTCTTTCATTACAACCGTCAAGGCACTCGGGAATACTGTCCCTAGGACCGATGGTGAGAGTTACCGTGTTTGTGGGAGTGCAACGACACCAAATCCCATCGTAGCGGCTTCATAATGAGGCCGTAGATGAGCAAGACGACGTTGAAGACGATAAAACAGATGAGGATGAAGAAGAGGAGGAGGACAACGAAGATGGTGCTGGGTATGATGATTATCAGGGTGATGATGGATCTATGGGGGGAAGTACCCTCGATCCTACTATAGACGGTAGTGAAGGCAGTTGCGAAGATTACGATTACAACAAGTGGAACGATTTAATTATTGAAGAATATGGAATAGGGAATGTTGAGGAGGACGTCATTCTCACTCAACAAACGGTTCAACATCCAGGGGAATTCAGTCGTCTATTGGCAGAGTGTACGTACACAAGTCATCGTGTACGTGGGGGAGATAACTCGGTTGACCGTACACCAACGGTGACTCCAAGACGTACGTGTCAACATGGTTTGTACCAATGTACGTACACAACAGAATGTGTACAAGATACAAGCTGCGAAGGTAACACCGATCCCAATATTAATGGTATAGACGATGTCTCTGGGGATGATGTTATCGACCGTGGTATTGGAGATTCCCCAAGTGGGACACTGAATGATAATCGGCTAGTTACTGTACCTGGCGGAGATAACATTTCTCATTCGGGTGACCGTACACCAACGGTGACTCCAAGACGTACGTGTCAACATGGTTTGTACCAATGTACGTACACAACAGAATGTGTACAAGATACAGGCTGCGAAGGTAACACCGATACCAATATTAATGGTATAGACGATGTCTCTGGGGATGATGTTATCGACCGTGGTATTGGAGATTCCCCAAGTGGGACACTGAATGATAATCGGCTAGTTACTGCACCTGGCGGAGATAACATTTCTCATTCGGGTGACCGTACACCAACGGTGACTCCAAGACGTACGTGTCAACATGGTTTGTACCAATTTACGTACACTACAGAGTGTGTACAAGATACAGGCTGCGAAGGTAACACGGATACCAATATTAATGGTATATACGAAGTCACTATCGACCGTGGTATTGGAGCTTCCGCAAATGGGACACTGAATGATAATCGGTTAGTTACCGCAGCTGAGGCTTACAAAGTGTATAATGACTTTTCTACATTACATGGTGGCGAGTTGGAGATTCTCGATAATGATGCTGCTCCGGTATTCGATGATTTAGCCAATTTACGAGATGATGAGACACAAGTCGAACTGAGTACGACAGGTGAGACTTTGTATGTCGGGAGTGTTTTTAAGAACAGAAAAGTCATACAACAAACAATGTCTTATCTCGCAATCAAACAATGCTTTTGCTACAAGCAACGTAGGTCATGTCCTACAAGATTGGAGATGGTCTGCGTTGATGATACTTGTCCATGGCATTTGACAGCTCAAGTTGTCAAGAATTCAGAATGTTTCAAAATCACATCGTATGATACCACCCATACGTGTGACATCGACACTCGTAAGAATTATAATAAACATGCTAGTTATAAGCTTCTCGGAGAGGTAGTGAAGAGCAGATACAGTTCTACGCAAGGGGGTCCGAGAGCTGTCGATTTACCACAGTTGCTCCTAAATGATCTCAATGTTCGGATTTCATATTCTACCGCTTGGAGAGCTAAAGAGGTTGCAGTGGAAAATGTAAGGGGGGATGATATAAAAAGTTACAGGTTTTTGCCTACCTATTTGTATCTTCTTAAATTAGCTAATCCGGGTACGATAACTCACCTACACTCTACACCTGAAGTTGATGGTACGCAGCGCTTTAAGTATGTTTTTGTATCTCTCGGGGCTTCTATAAAAGGTCTGAAGTATATGAGGAAGGTAATTGTCGTAGATGGAACGCAGCTAGTAGGACGTTACAAGGGATGTCTCCTCATTGCATGTGCCCAAGACGGGAACTTCCAAATATTTCCAATAGCGTTTGGTGTTGTGGATGGTGAGACTGACGCTTCATGGGTGTGGTTCTTTGATAAATTAGCTGACATTGTTCCATACAGTGAAGATTTAATGATTGTATCGGACAGACATTCTTCAATATATAAAGGCCTCAGTGTGGTTTATCCGAAAGCTCATCATGGTGCATGTGCAGTACACCTTGAGCGAAATATCTCCACCCATTATGGTAAGTATGGTGTATCTGGATTATTCTTCAGCGCTGCTAAAGCTTACAGAGTGAGAGATTTTGAAAAATACTTCGAACAGTTAAGGGCTAAGAGTGCTGCATGCGCAAATTACTTAGAGGAAATTGGATTTGAGCATTGGACAAGAGCTCACTGTAAAGGGGAACGCTACAATATCATGTCTAGCAACAATTCGGAGTCTATGAATAATGTCTTAACAAGAGCCAAATCATATCCGATTGTGTACATGATAGAGTTCATTCGAGAGGTCCTAATGCGATGGTTCGCAGCGAGGAGGCAAAAAGTGGCTAGGTGTAAGTCTTTAGTGACGCCTGAGGTTGATGAGCGTTTTCTCCAAGATTTGCCTGCGTTAGGGAAATTCGCGGTTAAGATGTCTGGACCGTGGAGTTATCAAGTTACAAGCAAGTCAGGTGAGCATTTTCATGTCGTTCTGGACGAGTGTACATGTACGTGTCTTAGGTACACAAAGTTGAGAATCCCATGTGAACACGGTCTAGCAGCTGCAATCGAGTTTGGAATAGATCCGAAGGTTGTTGTAGGATGGTGGTATGGACTTCAAACGTTTTCCGATTCTTTTCAAGAACCGATTCTACCTATCGCGGATCCGAAGGATGTTGTCATCCCACAACATATATCGGATTTGATACTAATTCCTCCATACTGTAGACGACCACCAGGAAGACCAACAACCAAAAGGATTCCATCTAGAGGTGAAAACCGGGTAAGTGCTATCATTCAAACGTGTACAGATTTTTCAAACATTATGTTTTGAGTATAAGATACGTAGATTATTAACTTATTGTTGTTGTCATTTCAGAAAAAGAGACAGAAAAGACTTATTCCGAATCAGTGCACACGATGTAGACAAGCAGGTCATAACAAGAAGACTTGCAAAAATCCTATTTAGTTCTCCTCATAAGCTTTATGTCTCCGCGAAGACAGTGTACGTTTATGTGTGGACAGTGTGTACCAAAGTGTTGTGACGGTGTACGTACGTTTAATGTTTGCCATCGTATAACTATGTACGTTTTCTGAGTGTACGTTTTTGTTAGTGTACGTGTTTGTTGTGTATGTGTACGTATAATCTTCATGCAATAAACGGTTACAAACGGTTACACACATTTGTATCTCAACCGTTGGAACACTTTCGCACTACCCACCGCGTCCGTTACGGAATTTCCTTATTTAAGCCACATCTCCTCCTCAATTTTATCCACGTTCCTTCAAACGAAAACCCTTTCACATTCGGCAGTTACATCAATCAAACACAAAGTCTTTCGATTGTTCTTGCTAACCGTGTGATGGACGGGTATCACACCATCTCCGAATTGTGTCCTCAGATCACTGGGTGGACAATTTGTGTATTTGTCGTGAGAGTGTTTAAGAAGTTTGTTGCGCCCAACATCTTCGAACTCGGCCTTATCTTGGCAGATAATTCGGTAGTTTCCCTGTGCCGTGTTTGTGTTTTTTTATCATACGTTAGGTTCAATTCTATATAAATCTGTTATATATCATATTCTGTAGGGATCCCGTTCCCGTATCGAGGCCACCATTGATCGTCGCCTTGCTCCTTTTTACATAGACCGAATCAAAGAAAATGAGTGGAAAATTGTGACCACTTTCTTGGTCCGTAACGTCGCTGACCCAGTGAGAGCAACATCTCATGACTACGGCATATGGTTTATGGATCGGACCGTCGTTACTAACGCCTTACGAAGGGACCCAATATCGTTTTACGATTTCACTCAATTCGACTACATTTTGGAGAAAACAGTTGATAAGAAAGTTTTAGTCGGTGAGATGTTTTTTAAGTTATGTTTTATTTACACATTTTTGAAATTAGAAGTTTGTTTCTATTTTTTGGCCCTTGATGTAGATGTCATTGGAGCGTTGTTGGAGGTTGGCCACTTGACCGGAGACTTCTACGGTCTCAAGCTTCCTTTCAAGATCAAAGATAGATAGTAAATGTTCTTTTCACATTTGATTCACTTACACTTTTTTAATCTAAACGCTGACTTGATTCTTATTTTAATCTAATGTAGCAACGAAGTTTTGGAATGCGAAGCACACAATGAACAGGCGTTGGAATTCCAAACCTTCTTTCGGAGTCTAGGTCAGCGCAATGTTGTTGTCGCACTCGTCTTCTGGCGTTTAACCGACAGAGCTAATCCTAAGGTTGTGAGTCATGGTCCTGTGTCAAAGGTCTTTGCCGATCCGGACACACCGGAAGTGGAAGAGATCAAGCAGGTCGTTTTTTAGATAGGGGGATTTGTTTTCCCCAGTCTTCTTATTATTAAAGACCAGATTTATATTAAGTATTGTAAAACTACATAAACTTGTTGTCGTTTTCTAATTACTTGAATTTGTATAATAAACTATTGGGTAATTGTACGTACATTTTATACGTACAATGTCTACAATTACAATTAATGTGCCAGTGTACGTTTTACTAGCTTATTGGTTCTTCAATCAGCAAATTGTACGAAACCCGTGTTCGTACACGAAAACATACATATATCATAATTGTTGTCCTCAAACAACAAAAACTTCATTCATTCATAATTAAGTGCCCGAAGAAGGACATACATTCAAGAAAGACAAACTATATATTAGATGCGGAAGCAATAAACTAAAAAGTAGAGCCCAAAGCATACACATGAGCCGGAAAATTGTATGCCTCATCCGTCATAATCAAAGTCATATCTAATAGAAGACACACATCTCCCTCGCGTACCAGTAAAAGAAACACCCTCCGCAGCCGGAACTGTACGTGCAAAGGCCAACACATGCCGGTGTGTGCACATACCTCCATGAACGTTGCCAGAGCCGAGGACCTTCGGTGTGAAGCTGGCTTATGTGATACATCACCATCTCCCCCACTGCGTGAGCTGCCGCTAATGTGGGTGTCATCGCCCAGAACATATCGCTGACTGGAAGAAAGTCGACATGGTTGCCAGTACAAGTTAGGAATAAGCCGGTCGCGAAGCAGGCGAGAGGGTTGGATGGAGCGACGGAGTTGAGTAGTGTAATGCCGTGGGCCACCGTTAGGAAGCTGCTTGCCTGGCGGACACCTTCGAGGTATATAGCCGGGATCGCACCCCTTTCCAGCAAGAGGCTGAAGTAGGCCCTGAAGGGAGACTCCGGCTGCACGAAGTGAGGCCATGTGATGAAGTCGTCCATCACTATTGCGTTTACGTCACTTGCTTCGACCAATTGGCGGAGGGTCTCGATGGGAGTCTGGGATACGGGCAGGTAGTTGATGAGGACGGAAATCGGGTTTGGCAATTGTATTGCAAGGTACATCTCGGTTGGAGGGGTTGCGGGGAAAGCCATGTTGTTAACAAAGGAGGTTTAGAAATAATCTTGCAGTTGATGAATGAAGGAGGTTTTAGAATAATGTGAGCAAATAAATTAGTGTGTGTGATATCGTTTATATAGGGACTAAATATTGAGTTCATGTATATGGCTACATTTGGGGGGGAACGCATTAATAAAGTGTCATTATTTTTAAAGTTCCTCTTATCTGACAAATGCAAGTGTACATTAATTGCAAACCGTGTACGTAAAGTAAGGAGATTTATGCGAAAAGATAGAGGTCATTCTATGAATAGAGCTTGACAGTATGCATTAAATAACTACTCCAAAACTTGTAGATATGGGTTATTACAGGTCAAATCAATCAGCATTGCATCATCATTTACTACCATCTCGAAAGTCGCTTCTCATATTTCTAGTTTTAAACCAACTAAAATACGTGTACACAGTAACGTATACCCGTGTACGTATGTCTACCCTTATTACGTTCTCTGACTAAAAGTTTGAGTTGATGTCTGTCGCCGAATTAGGGGAAAAGATTGAGTTCATGTATATGGCTAAATCTGGGGGAAACGCATTAAAAACCAAATCTCTTTCTTTTGCAATTTCGTTTTATCTGACAAAAGACAGTGTACATTAATTACATGGATGTGTACGTATATATGTACATAAATTTGCGTTTTTTTTTTTTTTTTTGAAAAGATAGAGGTCATTATCAATGGCTAAATCAGGTCAGTATGTATTTACTGATAATTTGTAAGCCTCTGTAGACAAGGCACCATTATCTAACATTAAGAAACTTGTTTCTCAATTTAATATAAAATATTACAATTATTTGTAACCATTCATAAGATTGAGTAGTATATGAGAAACAAGCAAGAATGTAGATAAAAAGATATTCATTACTGATAAGCAAAGTACAATTGCAAAGGCCACATATTATAACATAAAAACTTAGAAATTCAGATAATATTACGTAAGAAATCCCTAGAGAATTTGACTAATTCTTCTCGCACACCACCAGAGGTAACATACGTTGCACACATTCTTGAAGGGTCCAGATCTGATGTAACACAGCATCGCGCAAGGAGGCGTTTGAATACCACGTTCCTCAGGGTACGAAAATGTTGCGCCGTATGTGTTGTTTAACCTAATTCCATAATTTTTTATTTCTTCTAGGAGTTCCTCACACATGTCACGTGTTTCTTCTGATTCCAAAGGGTAATGGTTGTTTGCGAACAGGCGTAGGTACACACCACCCATGTGAGCATTCCCGTCGCATATGCACAGAATAGCGCAGGCCAGGGTTGCATCGGCGTGCCTTGGTACATTCCGCTGTAAAAGTACAATGGCGCCCTTAATGTCAGACTCATGGGTAACTCGACGCAGTCCTTCATGGTAAATAGCAATCGGGTTACCAGCCTCTAGACACCTTTTGAAAAAGGGTCTATATCGACCTTCAGCGTTGATGTCATTCGGATCATGGCCTGCCGCATGGAAGTCATCGGGATCACTGCACATGCTATAAATATTAGCATCTTTCAAGACATCCGGCCTGTAGACAATGTTTCTTCCACCACGCCCTGATCTTAACAGAGGTCCGAGGTACCACCAACATTTGTCAGCCATTTTTTTGGCTATCTTGGCTAGCAAATCTTCAGGTAGATTTGGTGTAGACATTTCTTGGAATTTGGTGTTTCAAAACAATGCAATTCCTACTCTTAAATAAAGAACAATGAAGTTAGTTGGTTAAGTTATGGTTGTAGTTAATGCAATCTTACGTAAGTGATGATGCAGTGAGGGAGGGTTGTCAAATCAATGTAAGTAAAGAAATATATATCTTATTATGAGAAAAATCGACTTTGTGTAAAAGACGTACGTTATATAAGATGTACGTACACATGTTGGTTTCTGAATAAGTGTACGATGTGCAGATTGTTTAAAGAAGATAGTTATAACGATTACATAAATATTTTGAGGATCTCCATAATTAATTACGTTGTTCTAATTAGGTTGTTGAAATAAGGAAATATGTATTAGGAAATAAAAATAATTCAACATCCAGGGATGATTACAATAAACGCCGATTACCACACTCGCGCTTGCCGTGCTCGTAGATTTCTGTTGCGTACACCTGACGGTAGTCGGCCATATCTGCTTCTTGAATATTCACCAAGTCTGACATTGGGTTACCAAACGCCAGCAACTCCAAGAACTTCATTGCGTAAGGTCCGCAATCTCCTGTACTTGGGTTTTGAGCAACCATAACATTTCTCTCATAGGCAAAAGGTTCAACTGAGTACTTCTCAGGCAATACATCCGCGCACATCGCTCTCACTAGGTACGGCATCATCTCGCAGATAGGCTGCATCTTTGACCATGCAACAGACTCCCGCGTGTGTTCTATGAGAGCGTCATAGACAACTATATTCCGGGCTCTGAGGTGGATTGCCAACCCAACCCAATGATCACCTTTCCAGTTCATCGGAGCATATACCACGTCGACATCCTTGAACCACCTAAGACTAGGTTCACGGTGTATGTGTATTCCATTGGCCATGTCGTATAGCCGGTCGCCCCATTTGAACCCAAGCTTATTTATACAATTCCTGAAGCTGACAGCACGCTTAGTAAGCTCATAAAGCAGGAAGGAGTCCAAAACAACGCATCGGTTTGCTATCATTTGTTGACCGTTCTTGTGCCACATCAAGATTGCGAGCATTTCCAAGACCTGAAATGATAATAGCATAGGCAGTCAGTGTACGTACAATTCAGGAATATTTAAAAAATGTACACAAATGTACTATTTCAACTTACCATATTATCCACCCACTGTCCTTGTGCTATAAGCATGGAGAAAAACTCGTTGTCCACTTTGCGATACCCGAAAAGAGTGTGCTTCCTGTATATCCAATATTATAGTATGACTGGTTGTTATAGAAAACCAATGTATCAATTAAGGGATAATTTTGATAATGCACGATACTTACACATTCGGACCGCGGAGGACATTGGTTAAGAGCTCTAATTTGGAAGCATCAACCTTCTCCAAGGGGTTGTTAGGGACATTTCCAGCCGCTATAACCACCTCTGAATCTTCAGCTCGTCCAGGAACATCCTCCACGAGGACTGTTGTTTCCTTAAAACCTTCCGGAAGGGCTTCATCCATCTCAACAATTATTTGCTTCTTCACTTTTTTGGGTACAACCGGCGTAGGAATTTTAAATGCTATTGCTTCGACTGCAGCATCGTTGTTTGGTTGATCCTGTAAAGAAGTATTATTGTAAACAGCATGATTAAACAATTTCAAAATGTAATGATAATATTTACTGAGAAGATACTCACAATATTTTCTAGTGTACCAACTGTCGTGTCTGCTTCATCTAACCCTGGGTTTGAATCCTCTTGTTCTTCCACCCCGTCGACAATCCCCTGCTGCTCCAACACTCCCTTTTCAAATTAACGTGCAGAATTATTTAAATGTACGCATACAATCCTATGTACGTATGTTAATAACTGTGTATAATTTTAAACCAAACACGAGATTTTTACCTCCTTTACATTAGCTGCATCCACATCCATGGAGGCTTTCGTTGCCAACTCCTGTAACACCTGCATAATAGAAGATTATAAATTTAAACAAGCCTACACTATTTTATTTAAAAATATAGTTAGCTTACTTTCTTAACTACTGCAAATGGTGAAGGGGGATCCCCTAGGGTGCCCTCAAGTACTGAGTCATCCACTTTACTCTCTACAACTACATTGGGTACATCTCCCGCATCAACCTGTGGCAGTAGTTATCAACTTCATCGGCTATATACTCTATTTTGTGATGTCTGAAACAATCATTACTTATACGTACACGGGAAATAAGAAAGACAAATGTACGTACACTTACACCGGGTTCCTCGGTGTGTTCAGCCTGAGAAGATGTATCTCTATCATTATCCTCAGAAAATTTCTGGTTGCTCCCCAACATTTGCTTCACTCTCAAGACCGGCACCATGTTCTTCTCCCTGAAACAAATATACCATACACGTCTTAAGCTTTATGTGAGTACACATATGGAAAACTACATTTGACTATTAGCAGACCATATACCTGTCCAGATGTTGCAGGTAAACCTGATGGATTTTCTTCCATCTCTGTGTCAGCAGTTGTCCCTCGCTGTGTACCAACTACGACAGGCTCACCACCATCAATTGGTCCTTTATCCTAAAACATAGTATACCATACACTTCTTAAGCTATATGTACGTGGAGAACTGAAAATAATTGATACGCGTACACTTATGGAAAACAGTATGTGACTATTAGCACAAGACATACCTGTACAGAGGTTGAAGGTATAGGAGATGGAAGAAATTCCATCTCTGTGTCAGCACTAGCTTTTTCCTCGGTCCCTGACTGTGTACCAACAAGGAGAGACTCACCACCATCACGTGCTCCTTCATCCTGAAACATAGTATACCATACACTTCTGAAGCCTATGTGTACGTACACAACTGGAAATAATTGAAAAAAATATTTGTACACGACATACCTGATGGGAAGGTGTAGGTCCACCAACTAAAATGTTAGCTACTCCAGTGTCAACCATATCTTCATCTCTGTTCGAAAAATCTCCTCCATCATTTGTAGTAAAACCAACTTCATTGTTGGCTTCATCCTGTACCATAGCAGACAAGTTACAGTTATTAATCTTAATGTACGTACATTTAAAATACTATATATAAATGTACGTACATGCCATACCTGGTCATCTTCCTGAGAGGAAGAGTTACCATCAGAAAGCTGAGGAATCTCCGCAACTGACGTCATTATATTCTTCAGCCTTGAAGACTTTCTTGTTCCAGACTTGAATACTTTCTTTGTAGACATCCTTTTAGATGCCTTCTTCACACTCATCGGTGCCTTAACCACCGATTTATTTGGGCCCTGTGAAGCATGGGAAGTTTTGGTTGGTTCTGTCTTTTTGACCTTTGGATCTAAGGCAGCACGTATCTCCTTACGGACAAATTTCTTCAAGTCTTCTTGCATTTATTTATTTTGTGCTTCCTGCCTCTTGAAACACCTCCTAAGTTCAACTACAAACTTCTCAAACTGGGGATCTTCAGAACAATCGTCAGCAGTGTCCTCATTTTCTTCTTCCACAACAGATTTCTGTTTTTTCAAAGCAGGTGCATTCGGGGCTGGTACATTTCTTTTCCTCTTCTTCACACCTACGATAGACCAGTTTAATCATTGATTGGTCTTCAAGGGACAATAATCAGAAAGTATAAAAACAACATTTACACTCACGTATCTCTCCAAGTTGTGGTGGGCGCTCCTGCTTTGGAAATGCAGCATTACCTCCAACCCATTCTTCCTCCTTCCACTCATGACCAGCTAACAACAGTCGCTCAATGTAAGCAACTCTTGGATCCTCAACTTCATCATCCCATGACAGGGATGGAGGACAAATATTGTCCTCTGGTTTCACAAGATAGGTTACCTCAACCTACACCAATAAGTTTGTTAACCACTTAGAGAATGTACACTTACTTTTTAAATAATGTACGTACATAAACAATTGTACATACCTCTTCAGCAGCCTCACACTCCAAGATGTTGGATGTCCTGATTGCCCGCAGTGAGGCAAGATGATGGATAGACCTCTGAGTAAATGTCCTGTTAGCTTCATCATCAGGTACTAGCTTAGCAAGGGACGGGATTGTTTCGAACGCAAACAGCTGGAGTGCTAATGGGAATCCATGTAGTGCATAAGACCCATCCTTTACACACCTTATCAGTTTTTGAGCATCTGAAGGGGTTTGGAATTTTGCTATCCTCTCCAAAGTACGGGTAAAAGATACCCTTCCCCAAGGGTATTTGCAGAAGAATTGCACGTCCTTCGTCATCTCAACAGTGAACTCAGAAGGCCTTATGGGGTTATTATGGCACCCTATCACACCATCTACCAAGATTATAAGAGATAAGGCCAGCTGCTTCCACCCATCCATGGTTTCCTCCTCCTTCAGCCAGACCACCAAATCATGCACTGTTGGATTCGGCTTCTCCCCAAACTTCTCCTCAAACAGAGTTTTCCAGACACTTTGACTCCCAGCTTTGACCTTTAGCACATCCGTCACGTCTTTCTTGTTGGGATATGTCCCACATTCTAGACCAGTTACCAGACTAAATTCTCTTAATCCGAATTTTATTGGATGACCGCCGAAGACCATCCACATCTCATTCACTTTACTCGTCACTAACTGACGACATATTAGTCCAAGAACAAGTTTACCTGAGAAGGAAGACTTGTTAGCAGGTATCCTAAAAAGGTCCCCAAATGGAGACTCGAGAAGAAACTTCATCTCCTCTTTTCCCTTAAGAACTTGTGCTATGTCAGAAAGGTATTCCGGTTTGGAGTACGCGTTCATCTTCGTCTTGACAGGGTACCGGTCTAGGGCAAAGAGTCTAGGTGGTAACTCTTCAACTATAAGATCTTCAGTCGGAGCCACGCTTGTACTGCCTGCAATTACAAGTGATATACAATTAAGTACGGATGTATGAATTCGTGTACGTACACAGTAATTATCATCATTATATACTCAACATCTGAATTTTGGCGGAAACAGAGATTTCCAATTCAACTTCTCAAATTTTCAAACTACAGATATAGCAAAATCCGGCAACTTCTATCCCTTTAATCAAACAAGCTTTAAGATTCCGATACACCCAAAGAAACTACAAACGGAATAATATCGGAACTTAGCCAATTCCTCCGGCGGATTTCTCGGAGGGAGTTTCCTCCTCGGGGATACTCTGAGTTCCACCTTGTCCTTCTCGGGGCCTTCCTGCGTATGCTTCTTCCTAGAGACTACGTCGTTTGGTTTATTCCCAGCCATCTCGAAGGTTGGTATCTCGCCGGATGTTTCTCAGGTCGCCTTCGCCGGAAAAACTGGAACTTTCTCTTCGCCGGTTTTTCGAGTTCAATGCAATGCCTCAAATCAAGTAGCAGACAATTCGAACGGAGATGTCGAAAACGAAGATGGATGATTGAATTCCGAACTGATTTCTACTTCTCTCTCGATTCTCTCGGAGATGTCGAACGAAGATGATGAATGTTCTTCTTCGTTTTCTTGAAATTTTTTTTTTTTTTTTCAAAACAAAAAGTAACTAAACCGCTAGAAACTAAACCGTAACGTAACTGTGCCGTTTGGTTTTTCGTCAAGGGCATTTTCGTCATAAAACGGAATAATTGCCAAAACATGAGAAATGAATCTCACTTTGCCAAAAGGTGAGATCAAATCTTTTTTTTATGTCAAACGTGAAAATTTCTTTTTTAGTAAAGTACATTTTGTACCATGGAATAAATGATAGAAACAACAATGCTTTTATATTCCTCTTTATATTAAAAGGAATCTTTTTATGCCGACTGTTTTTGTAAGGTGGATCTAGAAAAGTGGGATTTCTAGTGTATAGTGTGACTAGATGGTCAGTATGTGACTAGGTAGTCAGTATGTGATTTTTTCTTTTTCTTTTTGATGATGGGCGTACATTTGTTGAGAGAAATTGAAAGAGTAAAAGCATTTGTGATACAACATAAAGCAATCATCAACAAAACAAGATTAATCGAATGCATGCTCTAAAGCAAGGAATGGACATTGGAACCATAGTTTAAGAAGATTAGAGAGCCCGAGATTAGCTGGCCGAAATGAAGAAGCTTTGTTACAGAATTGCCGGTCTACATAACGGAGAATGACTTGAAATAGAGTGGAGGACTGATTGTGAAATAATGTTCCTTTCCTTCCATACCTCATAGAGTAATTTCACCAATCATTTGTATAACCAAAAGAGAAATGGTCTCATATAGCCCTAAATGAAGTTTTTGTGACAAAAATAGTATCTCCAAGTTTATTTGACAAAAATAGCACTTTTTAACCTTATTTTTGATTTTTAAGAATTAATTAAATTAATTAAGATAAGAAACATAAAATAGCACTGAAATTAAACACACCGACGGAGAGTTTACAATTGTGATTTCTGGTGAAGCTTCCGATCTCGGATTTTCAATTCCGGTGAAGATTATGATCATCTCCGATATTCAACCCCAATGAAGCTTCCGATCTCATAGCTTCAATCATGTCCTAAATCGATTACCATTTCTCTAATTTCTTCTTCTTCTTCTTCACAAATCGTGTTGAATGTGGAATCTGAATGTACCTCTAGGAATCGTGATGGACTATGTGGTTTGTGAGTGTAGCTCTAGATTCGTGAGTGTAGCTCTCGATTTTGTTGGTGTGGATATAGTTTGGTCCTCGATTTGATTAGCTTCTCTAAGATTTCAATTAAAGAAGAAGAGATTAAGCTTTCACGTGATGTAGCAGACGAGAATATTGGAGTTTGAGGTCCGGTGAAGAGACGGAGACCTAGAGAATGGATGGTTCCATCAACACCTACGGCAAGAGCTTATGGGTAAAACAATCACTCGTTACTTATTAGGTTAGATAGAATCTATGAAGCATTGATATGTTGCTTAATTGGGTTAGATAGATTCTTTTGTTGAAACAATTTTAACAAGTTGAATTTTGTGAAGTGTGAAGGTTTTTCAATTTTAGGAGCTGCTCTTGCTTGGAGAGCTGTTAAAGAATCTACCTATAGGATGGTAAATGAGACACCAATGACACAAGACAATCAACCTGCATTATCATCTTTCATGTCTAAAGAAAATGTAGAAAGATTAGCTCTTGGATTGTGTGAAATGCGTGGAACTGCTCTTAAAGTTGTGAAAATGTTGAGTATACATGATGAGAGTTGTTCCTGCTCTGATAAATATCAAATCCAAACCATTATCGTTTTGTGGAAGCTGAAGCTATGTGGAAATAGTTTTGAGATCAAAGAGATTGGTGAGAAGATATTTGTTAAGAGTAAGAGAAGTTCGTCTTCGTCATAGATTTCAATCGTCGGTTTCTTCGGCTTGTAGTTTGCAGGTTTTCTACAGGTAGAATCTGCAGCTAATGCTTTGTCAAAAGTTTGCTACAATTTTCCATCGTCATGCAACTTACAAATCCAAAGTTGGCTACATAGATGCTGATTTCAGAAATTTAGTTAGACCTTCCTAAACTTCAAGAACGTCTTCCTAAACATTATGAAATCTTTCCTAAATTTTTTAAAATGTGTTGTTGAGTCTCTTTATTTATGTGTTGTAATGTATCAAAGATTACTCCATCAGTGAGGGGTAATGTACATACAACTTACAAATCCGAAGTTGGCCACATAGAGGTTGTTTTCAGAAATTTAGGTAGACCTTCATAAACTTTAATGACGGCTTCCTAAACATTATGAAATCCTTCCTAAATTATTAAAAATGTGTTTTTGAACTTTTTATTTATGTTTTGTCAAAATGTATCACATATTACTCCATTAGTGATGGGTCATGTATCACAAACTCATCAATGTCCCAAGTTTAGGAAGGCCTACCGAAATCTCAAAGAGTTCTTCCTAAATTATTTCATGTTCATATACATTTATTTCTATGCTATCTTCAAATGAATAGCTTGGCTTATCGGTTACCTGCTCTAGTACAAAACCCAATGTCTTGGGTTCAATTCCATGTTAGGGTGTGTGTATACTTTTTCTGATGAAGGCCTTCCTGAAATTCGAGAAATCCTTCCTAAATATCTAGAGAAAGTATTTGATAAGCGTTTATATTTTTTTCTCTATCTTTGATAGGCGTTTATTCAGGAAGACCATCATGAATTACTATAATTCCTTCCCGAATTAGTCTAAATAAGTTTTTAGGGAAGTCTTCATGAATTTCCAATAGTTATATCACCAATATCATATTTAGGAAGACCTTCCCGAATTACTATAAGTCCTTCCCGAATCAGGAAGACCTTCCCAAATTACTAAATCCTTCCCAAATTACTATAAATCCTTAGTGAGCAATGAAACCAATATCACATTGTGAGAATCAATGAAACAAATCAATACAAAACACCAAAGTCAAAACCATAAAACTAAAAAGAAATCAACAAAGACGTATATCTCCATTCTAGAATGCAAACTAAAACAACTCTATCAAGCAAAGAGAACAGAAAATGACAACACAGAAACAAGTAAAAAATGTTTATTCATATCTTCATATCACAAACTTACATATATAGCAAACACAAATCCAACAAAAGCATGCCTAAACAACTTCGTTAAGCAAATAAAATGATATACAAAGCCAGCCACTTTAAGAACATGAAAGGGATTCATCTTTAAAAGCTAACAACTTTCAAAAACCCGATTGAATGAGACTAGTGATTTGCAATATGCATCATAATGTTCCGGTTTTGGATGAGACTAATGATTTGTTCCGCAGGTTTATGCAGAAGAAACGAGATGCGTTGTTCGATAGCAAGAAGATTGAGATCTATGAGGAGTTTGACACGGTTGCATATTGGAAACAGAAGGCGTTGAATCTGGAGAAAATGCTTGAGGCAAGTACTGAGAGAGAAAGGAGACTAATCGAGAATAGCTGAGTGAGGGTTGAGGAAGGGGAAACGTGATTGTGTTGAGTCGACGAGATTAGGTCGACTGGGTTGAGTCGAGGAATCATGGAGGCAGTGGTTCGAGATACCGGAGGAGATCGAATTTTCCGACGATCGGAGGCAGCTATGGAGAATCGGAGGCAAACGAGAATCGTCGGGTGAAAGAGATGAGAATTAGGTTTTTTGTATTTTCTATTTTTCAATTAATGGTTATTAAAAAGTATTGGGTGCTATTTCTGGAAATTATGAAATATGAAGCTATTTTTGGAAGAGAAAACTTTTCTGGGGGCATTTGTATAAATTGCCCTAACCAAAATATACCGAGGTTTATTAACTGCGAAAATACGACGACGTCTTGTCTGTCACAAGTAGCAGCAAGGCCCAGCAATAGTAAGAGCCTCTTTAGGTTTACCAAATTCAAACAATTTCATTCTCCCTCTTTACCGTTCCAAACTAACTTGAAATCAAATCCTCAAAATTGACACTGAGAATCTGAAATTTCAAAAAAAAAAAAAAAAATGGAGAAAAGGCTCCGGTCATCTCTCAAGACATCCGCCGAAGAATTCCTCTCCTCCGCCGTCAAATTAACCCTAAAATCCTCTAAACCCTCACTAAAAACCATCATCTACGCCGTCAAACCCTCCTCAGACCTCTCATCTTCTCTCCCACTCGCTCTTCTCAATTCCATCCTCCAAAACACAGAGTCCTTCCAAAAACTCGTCGAAGAAGATGATAACAATCCCTATGTCCCTTCTCCCTCCAATTCGCCTCCAACGAAACGCCACCGCGGTACCGGAACTTTACCCGATTCGGATTTGGATCAGCGTAAGCTTCAGATCCTTGCTTCTCTTCAGATTCTCTCTCATGTTGTTCATTTATGTCTTTTAAGTCCGAAGAAAGCGTTTTCTACTTCCGATTTACTTCCCGCTGCTCAAGTTTTGCATAATCATCTTAGACTTTTCGAGTCGGATTCGGTTTTGTGTCTTGAGATCGCTGGGATTTGTGAGTGTTGGTGGAAGGAAGGTTTAGTGGAAAGAGAATCTTTGATTTCTCAGTCGTTACCGTTTTTGCTTTCGAGGTCATTGACATTGAAGAAGAAAGTAGATGTTCATAGAGTTTATATGTTGAGAGAAGCTTTTACATTGTTTGATTTTGAGGATGAGAGTATTGAAGATTTGAGGATGTTGTTGATGCGATGTGTGGTTTCCCCGTTGTATGTGAAGACCGAAGATGGTCAGAGATTTGTTTCTTTCGCTTTCGGGCTTAGTCGACAGTTGATGAAAGCTGGCCTTGCTGTTGTTAAGGCTCAGATTCCTTTGGGGAGGAAATCTGTGCTTGAAGGCTTTGGTGGGATTTTGTTTAGAGCTTGGAAAGAAGTGGAGCAAGATTTGAAAGGTGAGATTGAAGATGGGTTTTTGCAGGGGATTATCGATAGTGCTATTCACGCCAGTTCGTGCGCCTTTGCTGCCTCGTTAAGGAGGGTTTTGGGAGGTTTTATCAGCCAGCGGACCACTCAAGGAGTTGAGAAGCTTCTCTTTAGCCTTGCTGAGCCTATGATATTTCGCTCATTGCAGGTTTGTTTCTTTACTGCTTTGCCTTCTTCTCAAAGATGAAACATAGGGATGATAAGCTAAGCCATTACCTACACATCTTTAGTTTTCTATCTGAAACTGTTTGCTTGGCTATTTTAGTCGACATTATTTGGACATTTGGTAGGAAGTAATTTCCCTGCTCTTATTTTCTTTCAGGTTGCAAATTCAAATGTTCGTTTAAATGCTTTACATTTGCTTCTGGATCTTTTCCCCATGGAGGATCCCGATGCAACAAAAGAAGCAAAAGATACCCTGCTTGACAAACAGTTCTACTTGTTGGAAAAATTGATGAGTGATGAATGCCCAGATGTGAGGTCTGTTGCTGTGGAAGGTCTCTGTCGAGTTTTCTATCTTTTCTGGGAAGTGATCCCATCAACAACAATTACCAAGGTCCTCACAAAAATTTTCGATGATATGTCACATGAATCGTGCAGTGAGGTTAGACTTTCAACGGTTAATGGTATAACTTATCTCCTCGCGAACCCACAATCCCATGGAATTCTTAAAGTGGTTCTGCCAAGACTGGGGCATTTGATGCTAGATAGTGTTACTTCAATACGTGTTGCAATGGTAGATCTACTGCTTCTTTTACGAGATGTTCGCGCTTTCCAGTTCAACACGGTAGGAGGAGTAGGCCTTCCATTTCCGGTTCTGATCCTCGATATTGTGTATTCACTTTTGTTGAGTTACTGGTTAAATAGTTTCCTTGTTATACGCAGGTAGTGAGCTTGGATGTGTTATTATCTGTGCTTGCCTCTGATCAGACTCATGTTGCTAAGGGAATCGCTCGACTGCTAATACCATCATACTTTCCATCAAGAAAGAGAGCTGAGGAGGCATGCCAGCGATGTAGAACACTCATAAACAGAAACCCAATGGCTGGTGCAAGGTTTTCCGAATTTTTGGTATCTTTAGGAGCAACCGTTCAATCTGTACTGCACCTCGTTGGGTTCTTCTTGAATTCAGTCTTGTCAGGTGATAAGCTAGACGAGAATCAGACTGAAGGCTTGCTTCGTGCTGCGTACCATCTCTGTAAAGATTTGGTTGCTGATTCTGGGTGTATGGCCTCCCTGAAAGAGTTGTTACCTGGAGAAAAAATGAAAAGCTTGCTTGCTTTTGCACCCACTGCACAGGCTGTGTCAGCTGTCTTTGATATTATTGCTATGGTCTCCCCTGATATTGTCTCTGAAGTCCTAGAAGATTGCATGAATTTAGCTGTAAATTGTGGTGGTTTACCTGGGGATGCAGGACGACAGACCGAGTTGAGATCTGTACACAAGTTACTCCTGTCTTCTAATGCCTTTTGTGACCTCATTGGAACTTTTACCAGTATCATGCGGAAGACTGCGTACCGTTGTCAAATCAATTTTGGCTACGAAGTAGAAAGAAAGAATGTGCATTCCATGAAGAGGAAAAAATCAAAGTCCTCTGGAAAATCTTCCGCAAGGTGGAAACATGTTAGCGGAAAAAATGCAATCAGTTTCGAGGAAGATTATTCGGTTTCTGTAGGAATAGCATGGCAGATAAAGGATTTACTCACTATCGAAGCTGCACGTAAAGCTATACTGGAGTCTGACATTGAAGAGCTACTCCTTGCCTTAAAAGTCGTCTCCCAGACTAGCATTCTGCAAGCCACTTGTTGCGAATACATGGACGTGTACCCAGTATTGGCATATACTTCTCTTGCTTTGCACATGGCCCTTCAGAATCTTAATACGGATACTCAGAAGAATGAAATGAGAATCGCTGAGGCAAGGACTTTTTGTTTTCCCTTTTGACTCCTTCTTTCTTCACACAGTCAGATTACTAATTATCAGGTTTCTCCATTTTCTAGCAGGATATCATGGACCGAACAATGGATCACATCCTAGGCTGTACAGATGAACTATTTCAGACAGGAGACAGTGGAACGTCAGGCATCACATCTCCAGAGGCTAACCTTAGCCAAAAACCCACTACAAGTAACGGCAGCCAACCAAAAAGAAGACATTCCATTGCTGGTGATGATGGTGAGTGGAGAGGCTGATCTCATTACACATGTCACCAACATAATGAAGTCTTCATACGTAGCTCTGCTTGTGGTATGTAACTTCCTGATATTCAAGTTTTCTGACATCGTTTTCATGCTTCATGCAGCTTCTGAGGGATCAAAGGAAGGAGGTGTGCTGAACAATGTCAAAATGCTAACTGTGATTCTCAAGTTTTTTGTTGAGTCTACAGATATGGGTCTAGCTTCCCACTTCCAAGCAAGGATGTTGAAGTTCACATCTGCATATCTAAAGTATGCCATCTCGATTTTCAATGACCATTCAACCGGTAAGTTACAATTTGAGGATGCAGATATGAAGGACATGATTCTGTGTACAAAAAGCTCCACCAGTTATGCTGGAAAATTCATAAACCTCGTGCTGAGACATGCAACCGAAGCTTCTCATCCTTTGTTTGAAGCTTTTGACCTTGCAAATGACCTGCTTGATCTCTTCACCATGGTTGAGATATCTCTAGGCTCAGCTTATGCATCAAGACTTGTGACCGCTTTAAACCCCTGGATACCAGATTTGGTTCTTGCACTAGGACCCTGTTTCATCAACAACGACAACTTGGACGAAGAAAGTTCATACACCAGCTCATTCAACCACATCAAACTCTGCGTTCCATCATGGCTTCTTACATGTGCGAAGATCGAACTACATGAAATTAACAAAGAAGATGAGACTGAGACCCCGGATTTCCCGGCATTAAAAAGACTGAGAAACACCATATTTACGTTGGTGAAAGGTAACACCAAGGTGATAGATGGAATTGGTTATGTTCTTTTGATGTGTTTGGCAGTGTGTATAGAGAAGAGGGATTACAGTACGGCTCTCGGGTTGCTACACTTTGTATGTGTGAAGTTGGTAGGTAGTGAAGATAGAGAGTGGAAAGAGCTGGACACAATGTTGGTCTCACTTCCAAGAATATACCCGATAATAGAGCAAGAGATTGGTGAAGAAAGAGATGAAGATGAAGTGAAGAAGCTGGAGGCTGCAAGAGAATTGCTTCAACCTGTGTGGATGTACCATGTCTACGAAACCGGAAGGTTCCACATGATGGATGAAGAAGAAGAATAGATAAGAAAGTAAACCGGAAGGCTTAATGCGTTGTAACATTATTCGAGAGCAGTACCGTATGAGTTACGTCTAAAAGATGTAAATATGAGCTAAATTTGTATGAATTATTGGTGGATTAGTGGCATAATAATCCGTGACAATCACTTTTGAGAATTTACCAGATAATATGAGCTAATTCATGGTATTTATTGTTTTAAGAAACTACCTTAGACAAGAGTGAAATTATACTTATCTAAAACAAATAACGAAGCATAGGCGTAACATTGACGTTTTTAAGGAATCTCATGCATTTACATGAGACTCTTATTCAATCTCCGAGTATAGCTTAAGACTTAGAGGGGCTTCTGGCAAGTGATGATGCCAAACTTAATGACACCTTTCTTGTAACCTTCGATCATCAATGGCATTGTCAACGCTCCTTTTATACTCTTCATACCACTACGAAGCAGAGACACAAGACCATTCCATGTTAATGCAGTCCGTATAACGGCAGGCCAGAAAGGAGCTACGTTCTCTGACCAGTCTGCACACTTAATATCCTACAAACACATATTTCAGACACTAGTTAAGTAAAAAACTCTAATTAAATTGTGTTTTTGGCTGTAAAGGGTAGGAAATATAGTAACCTGGAGAGAATGGGATTGCAGCAATTTGACATAATCATCGGTGGAGCACCACGCCGGGAGATAAAATGTCTTACAGATTTTGTCCAAGATGTTTTGCTCCCATGGCTGCAAAGCTTTCTCCCCGGTGGATAGGTTTCTGTGGCACCATGTCACTATTATTATCCTTCCTCCTGGAGCCCCCACACGCACCAACTCTTTCACGAACTTGGCCTTGTCAGGCATATGCTCACCACTCTCCATCGACCACACCAGATCGAATTTTCCATCTTCGAATGGCTGATCCAACGCATCCGCAACTTGAAAAGATACCTATAGGTCCAATGTTGATGAGTTAGACAAAAAAAAACGGTTGATTTTATCCCAAGCTAGAAGAAATTACCTTATGAGAGAGTGATTGAGCAGCCGCGAGGTCAGTGGCTCTCTTGGCCTGAACAGGGCTTAGAGTAATGCCAATGCATTCGGCTCCAAATTTAGAAGCAAGATACCTTGAGCTTCCTCCAATCCCACACCCAACATCCACTACTTTCTTTATCTTTTTCTCCTCTTCTTCATCTTTTTCAATCAAAATCATTTAAATGGTATCAACTCAACTTCATATGTATAATAAAAAGGTAATAATAACACAGCAGAAATAAAAAAGTATATATTTCTAAACTATATACTTTTGAGTTTAGAAATATGTATTCATTAAGCTTACAATCATCTCTTGATTCAAATGTAAAAAAATTATGGTTCATAAAAATAAAATTAATGTTAGAGATGGCTTGCTGCTTCTGGATGGAACGTGGCTAATAAACCACCTTTCATGGGGTAACAGATTATCATCATTTCTGTAGACAATAAATATAAGATTATTTGTGGTTTAAAATTTGTTGTATTATTTATTCGTTAACCATTATATAATTATAACAAACAGAGTATCTAACTCAATAATTCGGATCAGAGCAAAAGATTGAAGAAACGAACCAGTAACACCGGCGAAACGGAGAGACTCTTCAATCATTCGGATCTGAGCCTCCCGGTGACCAGAATCAGAGAGTTGCACAGAAGAATCAGGATCGTAAAAGCCATGATGCATATGATCTCCCCAAATATCTTCCCACAAACCCGAAGTTTCATTGTAGAATTCCGCTATTCCTTTTCTTAGCGCCTCGGTGGATGTCGCAGCAGCGGCCACAGCCACGTTCCCTCGCGCCGTTGTTGTTGTCATAGAGACTGAAGATAATGGAGACCGAAAGAGAAGCGACGGTGAACCGAAAGAAGCGTTGGTTCGAAAAGGGAGGCTTGTGAGAGAAGAGGGTGAGGCTAGAGTCGCTTCCATTTATGGACGTTTGGAGAAACAAAGAAACGTGACTAAGTCAGAAATTATTGATTCTTGGTACTGTCTGAGTTCAGATCTTTGATATATACATTGGACCATTTTTCTTAGTTTTAGAGCCACAAAACTTTCTGGTGCCACAGGTCTTGGGGAGAGGCCCAATCGTGTACATACGCTTTGTGGAAGTCGAAACTAACACAATCAAGATTTATCTAGGGTTTTATTTTAGGGATACGATAATCGTGAATTCTCAAAGAACAACAGAAACGATTGATACCAAAGATGGTGTTCTTGATATTATTAATGAAAAGATGATTTTGATCGTACAAGAGTTTGATCGTAAAAGAAAAAGGTGTTTGTGCTGTGAGAGCTTTGCGTAGTGTAAATTCTAGAGCGATATTGCTTCCCCTTTCGTTTGAGCCTTGAGTCTCTTTATATAGGGATGATAAACCGCCTCCAGCGATATTCTTGGAAGATTTCCATTTATCTTGAAGTCGGCCAGAATATCGCGGATTAGGACAATTTCCTTATTCTTCGGAGTTTTCGGAAGATTTCCTGATTTAAGTTGATCCTTCGTGATTCTCCTTTATCATTTCCGGGTTTATCGGAAATGACCCTTCGGAAATGATGCCTTGTTTGGAAATGATACTTTGAAGATGAATATTTATCAAGTCTTTGCCTCGGGTGATGATGAAGACTTCGCCTCGGGTCACTCTGAAGACTTTGCCTCGGGTGACACTAAAGACTTCGCCTCGGGTGACTTTGCAGACTTCGCCTCGGGAACAATACACATTTCACCTCGGGTAGCACTGAGACTTTGCCTCGGGAACAATACACATTTCACCTCGGGTAGCACTGAGACTTTGCCTCGGGTAGCACTGAGCCTCGGGTAGCACTGAGACTTTGCCTCGGGGTAACTGCAGTATAAGGCTCGGCAGTGTACCCCGAGCTGACTGTGTACCCCAAGCTGACTGGCAGACTGACTGGCAAGGTACCCGAGCTGACTGGCAGACTGACTGGCAGACTGACTGGCAGGGTACCCGAGCTGACTGGCAGACTGACTGGCAGGGTACCCGAGCTGACTGGCAGACTGACTGGCAGGGTACCCGAGCTGACTGGCAGACTGACTGGCAGGGTACCCGAGCTGACTGGCAGACTGACTGGCAGGGTACCCGAGCTGACTGGCAGACTGTCTGGCAGGGTACCCGAGCTGACTGGCAGACTGACTGGCAGGGTACCCGAGCTGACTGGCAGACTGACTGGCAGGGTACCCGAGCTGACTGGCAGACTGACTGGCAGGGTACCCGAGCTGACTGGCAGACTGACTGGCAGGATACCCGAGCTGACTGGCAGACTGACTGGCAGGGTACCCGAGCTGACTAGCAGGATAACCCGAGGTGTTGAAGTTTGGCTCGGTCTCAAAGGATGGGTGAAATCCGACCCCAACAGTTAGCCCCCCAGCTCGTTGACTTGGGAGCAAGTGTGACGAGCTTCATGAATGAGTCGACCGAGCTGTTAACTTCTGCTTCGAGTCGCCAGTGAACCTGAGGCGGCACTCTTAGAACCGTCCTTTTTCTTCCTTTTTGGTTGTAGTGTAAGATTGTGCATGGATGACTTTGTCGTTGTATTTTTGCAAAGTAAATACAAACGCTATTTTCAAAGATCCTTGTCTTCGAAGAGAATACAATGATTTTGAATAGTTTCCGTATCAAAACATCTTTTTGTCCTAAGTAAAAAAGAATTTATGTAGCCGGAGCGAAAGATAGATACCAGTGTTAAGATAAACTGGGTTTTAGTAGCCGGAGCGAAAGATAGGTACCAGTGTTAAGATAAACTGGGTTTTAGCAGCCGGAGCGAAAGATGGGTACCAGTGTTGAGATAAACTGGGTTTTAGCAGAAAGATTTGAACGTTCACGGTCGCGACCCGATTCGATTCAATCGATAACCAGTGCTTAGAAGCGAACTGGGGCACCAGTGTTAAGATTTTACTGGGGTTTCTGAAGACAATTTCATCTTTGGTCGGATATCTTCGACCAGATTGTCTCGAATGCTTATATAGCGCGCTGTAACCGTGGAGGTGTAGATGAATTTAGTTCGCGGGCGTGGCCATCGCCCAAACGAACAGAACGGAGTTTAGACCGTGTTGATTTCCCGAGGCGAGTTTCGGGGTAAAGACCGAGGTAGGTTTAGTAAAACCCGAAGTGTATACTTAGAAATATAGTTTGATAAAATTTGAATAGGAGTATAGGAAACATATAATTGATAAAGTTTGAGTGGGAGTATGGATATACGGACCCCACTCTCCCCCCCCCTTTTTGATAAGGGGAGGTAGCTGAACTCGTCCGAGGACGAGCTGCCTACGTACCCTTTTCGGGGATCAAGCCACCCCGTAGTTCAAGCTTATGCGTACCTTAAGTTTTTAGCGGTAGTATTTCCTGAGGTGTTTCCACAACTGGGATAGTCTCGGCCTCCTCGGAACCAATTGTGACGGCAATGGGGTTAGGATTCGTCATCTCCACCTCAGGCTCATCGGTCGCTTTGGCTCGTCTCTGATAGGCTTTGATCGCGGCTACGGTGTCGGGGCAAAACGCTGATCCTCCCATTATCATGTAGATTCTTTGTCGTGTTCCGTCACGCTCCTCGTCGGGTGTTCCCCGGACTCTCTTCGGAGCCTCTGGCTCCCTTGGCTCGGGGACCCCTTGCTGTGTCCACCTGTTCGGGCTGAACTTGTTCTGGCTGTAGGTCTTTGAGGGTTATGTTCGTCCCAAGCTCTCCGGCTAGAAATTTGGCCGCTAATATTGCTCCGAGGCTCCTGCATCTGGAAGTGTGATGCCCGATGGTCTTGTGATGCTCGCAGTATTCTTTTTCGTCACCTGGGGGTTGACATCTTTTCCAAGTGAATGAATCTCTTCCTTGCCCACGGCCTACGTCGACTTGATAGTTGTGGGCTCCTGAGAAATCGTGCCCCTCGTGGTGCGTGTACGTTTCACTCTGATCCGGCTTCTTCTGGCTCTGCAGTCCTGTTTGGGCTTTCTCGGTTCGGGATGCTTGCTTTGTCGGCTCGTGTCTCTTCGCTAGTAGCTCCATTTCTTCTTCGTAGGCGACGAAATCTGAGGCTCGGTGCAGCGCGTCGCGAATTGTAGTAGGTTTGGATAGGTTCAGCTCTTTTCTGAATTCTGACTTGTACCAGAGAGCTTTCTTCAAAGCCGAAAGAGCGGCTACATCTGTAATTCCTTCGACCTTGGCTAGCGTCGATTTGAAGGTTGTGAGGAAATCTCTCAACGGTTCGGTGGGCTGTTGAGATAGGGACCACAGATCCGCGTCGGAGGTTCCGGGGTCGATGAGGACGGAGTATTGTTTGAGGAATAGTGTCGACAGCTCGTCGAAACTGTCAATCGAGTTTCGTTCCAATTTAGAAAACCACTCTAATGCGGGTCCTTTGAGGTGTTCCACGAACAGCAAGCATAGACCTGCATCCTTCTCCCCGGGCTTGAACCTGGCTCGGGCTACGGATATCACGAAAGATTTAATGTGACACTTCGGGTCGGTTGATCCGTTGTAGGAATCGATTTTGAACTTCCCCAGATTGGACATCGTCGTTTCGGAAATTCTTTTGGTGAAGGGCGTATTCCGAGATTCTTCTAAAATTCGGTCGATGTTTGGTGCAGAGGATGAAACGCTATGTATCTGGGTTTTGACGAGCTTCATATCAGCTTCCGCCTTGGCTAGGGAGGCTCGGATCTTGCTGAGCTCGTCCTCCCTTTCGGATTCTTCGGCCCATCTTACGTTCTCCTCAGTTTCTTCATCGTCAGTGAGATCTGTTCGCTCGGCGGAGTTAGCTCCGGCTCGGGTACGCTCATCTTGCAGATCATCTGGCTCGTCCGTCAAGTCCACTGCGTCTGGCTCGGTGGGATCATCTTGGTTCTCGCATCTGGCAGGGTCGGCTCGGGTTGCGACTCCGGTGTTGCCGGTTGGTGTCGCGAACGTGAGTCTCGTTGGGTTGATGCCAAGCAAGTCCCTCCGAGCTCATGGCGGCCGAGTCTGGAAACGCGTGGTTTTTTGTTGCCCACGTGTTGCGATTTCGTCGACTCGCTGCGCCAAGGTTTTGTTAGCTTTCTCTTGATCGTCAGCTTTCTTCTGGAATTTAACCATCATATCCTTCAGTTCGGCTAGGGCTGCTAAGATTGTCGGATCGGCTTGAGGATTCTGAGGGTTCAGAGCATTAGGGTTCCCTCCTCCGGCTGGCGGTATCTGACGATCGTCTTCGTTTACCATCCTCTCTGGTATTCGAGTCTCGCGTTCTTAGGGTAAGAGAATTCTAAAGTAATCCCCACAGACGGCGCCAAACTGTGGAAGTCGAAACTAACACAATCAAGATTTGTCTAGGGTTTTATTTTAGGGATACGATAATCGTGAATTCTCAAAGAACAACAGAAACGATTGATACCAAAGATGGTGTTCTTGATATTATTAATGAAAAGATGATTTTGATCGTACAAGAGTTTGATCGTAAAAGAAAAAGGTGTTTGTGCTGTGAGAGCTTTGCGTAGTGTAAATTCTAGAGCGATATTGCTTCCCCTTTCGTTTGAGCCTTGAGTCTCTTTATATAGGGATGATAAACCGCCTCCAGCGATATTCTTGGAAGATTTCCATTTATCTTGAAGTCGGCCAGAATATCGCGGATTAGGACAATTTCCTTATTCTTCGGAGTTTTCGGAAGATTTCCTGATTTAAGTTGATCCTTCGTGATTCTCCTTTATCATTTCCGGGTTTATCGGAAATGACCCTTCGGAAATGATGCCTTGTTTGGAAATGATACTTTGAAGATGAATATTTATCAAGTCTTTGCCTCGGGTGATGATGAAGACTTCGCCTCGGGTCACTCTGAAGACTTTGCCTCGGGTGACACTAAAGACTTCGCCTCGGGTGACTTTGCAGACTTCGCCTCGGGAACAATACACATTTCACCTCGGGTAGCACTGAGACTTTGCCTCGGGAACAATACACATTTCACCTCGGGTAGCACTGAGACTTTGCCTCGGGTAGCACTGAGCCTCGGGTAGCACTGAGACTTTGCCTCGGGGTAACTGCAGTATAAGGCTCGGCAGTGTACCCCGAGCTGACTGTGTACCCCGAGCTGACTGGCAGACTGACTGGCAAGGTACCCGAGCTGACTGGCAGACTGACTGGCAGACTGACTGGCAGGGTACCCGAGCTGACTGGCAGACTGACTGGCAGGGTACCCGAGCTGACTGGCAGACTGACTGGCAGGGTACCCGAGCTGACTGGCAGACTGACTGGCAGGGTACCCGAGCTGACTGGCAGACTGACTGGCAGGGTACCCGAGCTGACTGGCAGACTGTCTGGCAGGGTACCCGAGCTGACTGGCAGACTGACTGGCAGGGTACCCGAGCTGACTGGCAGACTGACTGGCAGGGTACCCGAGCTGACTGGCAGACTGACTGGCAGGGTACCCGAGCTGACTGGCAGACTGACTGGCAGGGTACCCGAGCTGACTGGCAGACTGACTGGCAAGGTACCCGAGCTGACTGGCAGACTGACTGGCAGGGTACCCGAGCTGACTGGCAGACTGACTGGCAGGGTACCCTAGCTGACTGGCAGACTGACTGGCAGGGTACCCGAGCTGACTGGCAGACTGACTGGCAGGGTACCCGAGCTGACTGGCAGACTGACTGGCAGGGTACCCGAGCTGACTGGCAGACTGACTGGCAGGATACCCGAGCTGACTGGCAGACTGACTGGCAGGGTACCCGAGCTGACTAGCAGGATAACCCGAGGTGTTGAAGTTTGGCTCGGTCTCAAAGGATGGGTGAAATCCGACCCCAACACGCTTATCATTTTGATTTTCTTTTCGTTTTTTTTTTTTTGGTAAGCGATTTTCTTTTCGTTTTTATTTAACTTTCTTTATGCTTCCCTAATTTTACTTTTGTAATTTAGTGAAAAGTCAGTAGCAAACAAATATTGTTAGAAGGGTTGGAGTAAGCAAAGAGAGCTTAAAAAGGTAACTGTGACAACTATCACATGCTTGTAGGACTATGAGCCTCGTGGACACCGTTATATTAGGGAACTAGATAACAACCCGCACGATGTGCGGGATAAAGTGATTCAAGTAAAATTATTATGATTAAAATTATTATCCGGGATCCAAGGTCCGTTTGTGTAAAACGAAACATGTTACAATTTTTTTTTTGTTTTATTCAAATTTGGGACTATTTCATATAAGAATAGGTTTTACCCGTAAAATATTTGAACCTTAAATAAAGCTTCAACATGATAAAAAAATATTGACGAAATGTTACCATTTATGGCAATATGTCTTAAGATTTTTTTTTTTTTTAATGTGTAAGAAATCCAAAATTTAGCAAAGATGAGATTTGATATTTTCCAAGCTAAGATTTTGTAGTGTTCCAAATCTAAGATTCTTAGATTATGAATGGATTATTTACGAAATAGTTATAATGTGGCCAAATTTTGGTTTATATACAAATGTGGTTATAATGTTTTTCTTCGAAATGTTAGAACTCTTCCAAAAAATAGGATTTTAAGTATTCGTAACATATATAGAAAGGAGATTATCTTATTTATTTAAGTAAAAAATTTATGAAAGATGTAAAGATTTTGTAGTTTTGAATTCGAAATTCTTGAACCAAATGTATATATTTTATTATTTAAATATAAACATAAATATAAATATAAATAAAAAGATTGTTTATCCATCCGCTAAAGAAAATTTATATAAATGTATATAAAGAAAAATATAAATATAAAAATATAGTAATATAAGATAAACAAAAAGTGTATGTTTTTAATTATTAATGGGATATATGGATGTATAAGACTAATGGCAAATTCTGTAAATAGTCTAATAAATCTTGGGTAATTATCTAAATATAAGCCAAATCATTGTGAAAGCAACACATCAGCGTGACAATCTTGTTAATAACACATGATGGTAAGATTTTTTTTTTTTAAATGTTTCTCTATTAATATATAGGGGATGAGTTAGGTCTCACCATTGAGTAGATTAGAGGAAGATTAAAAAAGTAAGTACAAAAATTACTCTGACTACCCTACTCTTTGTCCGGTCAAAAATGGAAAAGTCAGAAAAAAAGAAAGTTTTTTTCTGGAAACAATGTTTTATTTTTGGTTTTCATTAATATGGAGATATTTTTCTCTTCTTCTAACCATGCTCACCAATTAAATCCAACAAAATGAAGAAAATATTTTCTTTCATTATTAACTTTTCTTCCCCTTTTTTCATTCTACGTTACTTAAAACCAGTCGAACTTTTAAAGTCATAATTCTTGAAAGAAAAAAAAGGATATTGTGGACTAGCATTTTACACACATCGATGTCAAATGGTGGAATCCATTTAGGGAAAAGACTACTTTTATAAAAATTATAAGTTTTAAGAAAATAAAGATAAAACATATATTACCAACGTTGTGTTGGCCCAATGGTAAATCTTCTAGGTTGAGGTACTGGATTCGACGACTGTTGGGAGGGATCTCTTTCTTTTCTCCAAAAAGATAAATTTAATTTGGTGTGGGTCCCGCTTCTGAGAAATGTAGGCTTTTGGGTTTGAACTTCTAGATATTTAAAAAAAAAAAAGATAACGATGAAAGAAGAACATGAGATATAGCAATGATGTAGATGATTTTTTATTTCACTTGTAGTTGTGCATTACAAACAAACAAAAGAGGATTCGACAACATTTACTATGAGTTAATTAATATGATGCATAGTCATGGTGGGTGTGAATATAAAAGTCTGTAACAATGTATTTTTTTAATCAGAACGGGTAACAATTTGGGGTTAAGATCTTCGCCGGATGGAGAGTAACAAATCAAAATGAGAAAAGAAGATGTCAAAATGAATAATGTCAAAAGAACATGTCAAAAAGAACATGTCAAAAAGAACAAGTGAAAGGTAAAGTATTTTGAGTGTTTATAAGTGTTTTTTCTCTTTCTATAGAGTGATGTGGTGGTGGATTCAAACGAGATTTGTAACAAGAGTCCCGATGAATGATGCTCCGATATGTACATATAAGAAAGTACCTTACATGGTTTCGAATACTAGATACTAAAAAAATATGTGGTGGTGGTTTACATGTCAACTTCTTGTAGGAGCAACGTTGGAGTAGGATCAATATGCTAGACTTTCATTAGACACCACCACATTTGGGTGCTACTTTTGCCAACTGTATACACGCAAGATGTGCGTTTGTTGAGTTGCACGTTTCTCCCAATGAACTAATGCGGGAGAGACCATCTTTTAACGCTGATGCAGAAAACATTTTCTTCAGGTGCTCTCTAGTGTAACTCGCTTGCCATGTGTCCGCTTTTTGGGATAAAGGAGTTGATGGTTGCAGAAATTGTTAGCATAGTATGCTTGTGAATGTGTTTGTACTGTAGTATGATGTGTTTGAAATTGCAATCCTGCAAAGAGAGCTTGAAAGTTTTCTCCCTATGAGAAGAAGTCTTGAACCACACCTGGTGGTAACGAGAACGGGATCCTCTATAAAGTGAGAGGGAACCGTTGACCAATAGTCACACTAAGAAGTGTACATTTAAAGGACGGACTTGATAGATAGAAATTTAGAAATTTTATCCCTAACATGTTTTGTTAAATACTGATTTAAAAATTTAAATAATTTCCTAAAGTTAGAACTATTTTTCTTCTTAATCCGCCCTCTTTGATTAATTAGAAAATGAGGATGCCTCAGACAGATTATAACGTGGCAAATATATGTAAAGTGGGGGATGGGCATTAATGACTAGCAATGAGTCCGTTTGATTAGCTTGTTCATCCGTAAGTACATGTACAAGACGCATTACATTGGTAGTTACACGTCCACGAAGGTGAGTCTACCTCGATCCCCCGGAAGGTTCCTAGCTAATGATCATCTTCATCCATCTATTATATATATATATATATGTTGAGCTAGTGCTCATTATAGATCAATTAAAAAGAAGTGCTACATAAAGTCACATATCAAATAAGTTGCTTAATTTGAGAGCAATTATACAAATAAAATACCATTAAAAGGTACAAACACAACAAACAAACGAATAGGGTTATTATACCATATGACCTTAATATTGGTATTAGTGTTGCAAATGATTTAACGAATTCAATGAAATCAAACTTCATAGCCCTCCACAAGACTAATGTTCCGTGGCTCTACAAAGCCAAAACTATATGTAATCCATGTAACGAAATCTTTAGGGAAGTGCACTACTCGTGTTGGTAAGTAACAACATACCTCTTCTTCTTCTTCTTACTTCTTTCTTTCTACTTCTTCGCATTATCGGCTTCTTTCTTGCTCTCTTTGTTGTACTCTTCCATCTCATTAAGCCAGAGATCCGCAAACTCGCAATCCTTCCAAGCATCAAACCAAGGCCCTCCTCGAGTATAATGCACCGCTTTAGGCTGCGTGGTGGGATCCTTCTCAACAACCCTATTGTGCCCTTCAAGAAAGTTCCAAACAAAGGGAATAGACCCAATCTCTTCGTCCTCAAGCCACTGGAACCTATGGAGAAACGCACCAGTCTGAGTATTAACAATCTCAGGGCTCAAGGTCTTGTTCTTAGGATGTCCACAATTGTAAAGCACCATAGAAGACCAGTTCTTCCTCGGGTACACGGTTTGAACCGCACCATCCATCTTAGTAGTCTCCTTAGGAGTATAATCATGTTGAACACACATGATCGCGTACTTATCATCGATCAAATCAGTAAGTTCCTTGATATCAGCAAGGTAGAGGAAATCGCAGTCGACGAACATAGCCCAACCTTGGTAATCGGACAAATGAGGAGTCAAGAAACGAGAGAAAGAGAACTCAGTGCTCTCTAACTGACCTCTTTCTCTCCAATACAGACCTTTCTTTCGAAGATCTGATTGAACAATCGGTATGATCTCTACAGGGATTGAAGATCTTTTGGTGACTGAATGACGACAGACTTGGTAAGCAAGATCTTCGCGTGGATCGTAACCAACAAAGATCCTGAAAGGTTTCTTCTCAGAAGAACCATTGTTGCAGGTATCAGATTTGACATCTCCGTTGCTAATTGTCATTGTTGTTGCAGAATTCGGATCTGCCATTAATTTCATTGCAAAAGTTAAGATCTCATTTCGCTAAGCATTTTCTTAACAATCACAGAATCGTTACGAAGCAAAACCAAATCAAAAGGCGAATCTTCAGATGAATGAAGAAGCCATGGATTTCAAACTAAAACAGAGAAATTCGAGAACGAAATTGTTATGAGAAAGTATTTAGATCTATATCATCCCATTACGCTAAGCAATTTTGCAGAATCGTGATAAAGCGAAACCATGAAAAATGCGAATCTAGTAAGATAACAACGGGAATTGAGGCATTGATTAGAGTAAAAACAGAGAAATCGAGAACGAATCGGCAGGGAATGAGGAAGAACAGAGCGTACCTGGAGAAAATGATGAGAGCTTGGATCTTGACAAAAAGCTTGGAGCACCGACAGAAATGGAGATTTGTGGACTAAAATGTGGAAAAAAGGAGAAAGAGATTTGGAGCGAGAAAGGAGGAGAGGAGACTGACGACTCTCTTAATTTTAGAAATTAACTATTTTTATTAGAGGCTCGAGTTGACTCACGTGTTGACTCAGCGTCGGCGTGAGTTTTATGCGTTGCTTCTTTCCCTGCCCATGTGCTCGGGCCTCCTCTTCACGCTCTGTTTTTGCTTTTATTCGTTTTATTTTTCTTCGTTAAAATAGTATTCTTTTTACAAAATTCTTTCAGGTTTCAGTGAAATCACACAACAAAAAATTATTACCCCATCTTTTTAATAGTATTTTTGTGATTCTGTTTCTCTGTACAAAGCTTAAAAGAAGTATTTTAGAGGTAAAAAAAAACGAATACTCTAATTATTCTAAAAATATATGAGTTATTCTAGTTACTAATCTTTATTTTTAGATTATGATAATATTTATGTTATAAGAAAAATTAATTAATATTTTTCCCTATTATATGGTTTTATAGACCCTGTTCTAAAAATCGGCCGCCTAGCCGCCTAGGCGGCCGCCTAGGCGGCCGCCTAGGCGCTGATCGGAGGAGCACCGCGGCGATTTTGTCCAAATCGGTGAGAAAAATCGGAGATCCGATTTTTTGTCCGCCTAGACCGCCTAGGCGGCCGCCTAGCCCGCCTAGACGGCGCCTAGCCCAATTTTTTTTTTTTTACTTTTTTTTCATCTAAAATTCAAAACGTCCTACTTATGTTCGTAATTTGTATAAAAATCATAAATTTGAAATTAAAATCTTGTTTTCATGTGTTTAATACAATTTTAAAAACAATATTATATAAATTTCTTAATTATAATAGATTAATATGTTTTTAAAATATTAAATAGCCCTAAAACTAATCCCCGATTAATCCCCGTGTAATCCCCGATTTTCTTGCTAGGCGCTAGGCGCACCCTCACCGCCCGACTAGCGCCTAGCGATTTTTTGAACATGGCTTATAGATATGGACCCGTGCGTTGCACGGGTTACCAGTCGAAATTATCATTCTTAATTTTTTTTATTTTTTTTTTGTAAGGTTAACTAAAATTGTATAAACATATATGTTTAAATTTTATAAAATACAGCATTTTAATTATTTTTAAATATAAATCCCATATTTCTTCGTCTAACAGAGTCAAAGATGAGAAAAAATGGAGATGCTATTCACACGAAAGCTTGACAAGAAATTTGAAATGTATTAAGAATTAATTCTTTAGTATGATTCAAATTATGCTTGGGTAACATAAGTAATTTTAACATAAATAATCTAAGGTTCTTGAAGTAGATGTATAATAGTCGCTCAAAAAATATTTACATATCAGAATATAAAAAAATCTAACACTTGTAAGAAGTTAAACATAACTACAAACATAAAATAAAACAAAAAAATACAAAAATTGACGATGCGATATATTTCTTCTGTAAAAGTAAATATAAAGTTATTTATCAATGTATGAATATATAAAATAATAAAATAAAAACAACTAAAATATGAGCAAAAGTAAAATACAAAATCTGAAAAAACATTTAAATTTCTACAATAAATACTTATATTAAAACAAAATTAATTTACAAAAACTACTTGCGGCTTAAACCATTTGTTAAATTCACCTTCTGCATGTTGTTCTCTAAAACTTACTTGATGTCAAACAACTACTTCAAAATAATTTTTTTTTGTAAAACCCCGTAGCGTAGCGCGGATTTCGATCTAGTTAGAAATAAAAGAATTAATTCTTAATACATTTCTAATTTGATGGACGTAGATACTCTTTGGTGCCACTGGCGACGAGATGATTTGAGAAAGGAAAGATCTGGAATTTATGAGCCAAGATCTGGAATTTCTGAGCATAGATCCGACTTAGGGCTTGACTGATTCAAATGCAGCAGTTGTGGAAGTTTGCGGAAGCATACGATTGCGGTATCAAGTATTGTTTAGCGTTTTGACCGACTAGTTTATCCGTTGAAAACATGTGCGTTTGCGGAAGATTTACGACTGATTGATCAGCGGGTACGATAGCGGTTAAACCCAAATTTACCAAAATAAAAACACCAAAAACTATATTTCTGAAAAAGTATAAATTTTAAACATAATTAATAATGAAAAACCATAAATAATTACTAACTAATTATTCAAATATTAAAAAAAATAAAGTTTATAGTGAAACACAAATAATTAATAATATTGGAACATTAAAGTTAGATAATGATTTGAAAATATAATAAAGAGAAATTGTTAAAAAATGCCCTTTTTTCAATACCTCTTTTCAAAAATGCCCCTTTTGAGAGTTCATTTTTAAGTTTGTCCTATTTTAATTTTTAATGACCATTTTACCCTTATTTGAAACAAAATTAGGTCTACAAAATAAAAAAAAATTTTTGGCGGGAAAAGTGATCCCGCAATTTTCCCGCCAAAACACTTATAAAAACCTTTAAAATACCTTGTAAAATTTTCTCGTAAAATTTTTTCCCGCCAAAAATATTTTTTTGCGGGAAAAGTGATTCCGCAATTGTTTTGGCCGGAAAAATTTACAAGGTATTTTAAAGGTTTTACGGAGTATTTACAAGTGTTTTGTAAGGTTTTACAATGTATTTTAAAAGGTTTTACAAGGTACTTATAAGGTTTTATAAAGTATTTATAACTTGTAAAACCTTATAAAAAACTTGAAAAACCTTATAACTTGTAAAACCTTATAACTTGTAAAACCTTATAAAATAGCTTGTAAAATCTTATAATATCTTATAAATAAGTTATAAATACGTTGTAAAACCTTTTAAAATACATTGTAAAACCTTATAAATACCCTGTAAAAAACCTTTAAAATACCTTGTAAATTTTTCCCGCCAAAAATTTTCCCGCCAAAAGTTTAACGCCAAAAAAATTGCGGAATCACTTTTCCCGCAAAAAAAAATTTTTCGCGGGAAAATTTTTTGGGGGGAAAAAATTTTACAAGGTATTTTAAAGGATTTACAAGTTTTTACAAGTGTTTTGGCGGGAAAAATTGCGGGATCACCTTTTCCGCCAAAAAATATTTTGTATTTTGTAGACCTAATTTTGTTATATTTCCTTATATATTTGTGATATCTTTTATTAAAATAAGGGTAATTTAGTCATTTGTACATAAAAGGGGTATTTTTAAAAATTGACAGCCAAAGAGGGCATTTTTGAAAAAGAGTATTGAAAAAGGGGCATTTTTGTGAGTCTCCAATTTTACTTTGCTGATTTTCTTTTTTAGTTTCTTTTTTTTTAAAAACCAACCGCAACTGTAAACATTTGCGGAAATGTGCTTTTGAAATCCAGCTATTTTGAGTGGTCTGAAGCGCTATGGAACAATTTTTACGATTGGTACCAACCGCAACCGACCATTAACAACTGCTAGGCGGGTGATAACGGGAGAGGGAGAACCAGTCAATAGTTTTTTGGTTTTAAGTTTTTTAGTTTTTAATTTTTGGTGTAGTATTTAGTTTATGCAAAATCTTGAATTGGTTAACTGGTTTAATTTTTGGTTTTTATTTAAAATTTTTGTATAAAAGTTTTTTTTAAAAAAATTTTAGTTATCGCTTTGTTTTTAAAATTTATTAAAAAATTATAATTTATAATACAAAAAATTTAAAAAAATTAAAAAAATTTCAAAAGCTCGAAATAAGTGTCTCATATTTTTTTTTGGAGAAACCCAGAAAATTTGGTTTTTGGATTATGTGTACAAAATATGTTAAAAAAAAAGATTATGTGTACATATTGCAAAAAATCTATTAAAATTCAGATTCCTTATTTGTTAGGAAAACCATTTGTATCATAATCGTATATGGGCATAAATTAGTTTTTGTAAAATCAAAATCTCAAAACCACTTCAGAATCTGCAGCCATTCAAGGTCATAGAGTTCAAATGAAAAATTATTTTTTGATTAGTTTTGTTTCGGAACTTATAAACTTGTCAGACAAAAGAAAAACTTACGAGACTAATGGTATTACTTATCTTTGTAATAAAAAACCAAATTTACAAGAAAAATACATAAAAAGATTGACAATAGAATCAATCCATCTTTTATTTCTCTAAGTCACACATTTTGTTTATTTTTGTGTATACATCTATCGTGTATCCGACGAAGTACACTTGTCGTGTATCCGCCATAATAATGTATTTATGGGATACTACGAAGTATATCTGGCATAATACTGTACTCCATGAGATACATAATGGTGTACTTCAATGTAATAATATATTCTATAGAGTACACGATGGTGTATTTGGCATAATACTATACTCCTTGAGATACACAATGGTGTACTTCGATGCAACAATATATTCTACAGAATACACGATGATGTATTTCGATGTAACATTGTACTTTGCAGAGTACATAATGGTATACCCCAACTTAACATTGAACTCCGTGGAGTACACGTTGGTGTACCCCGACATAAGTATATGTTCGTGTACCCCGACATAAGTATATGATGGTGTACCCTAACTATTACATGATAGTGTATCCGACGTAACCCAAAAGCTACAACCGGGCCACATCAACATTTTTGTTTAATCTTGTAAACAGATTGTATATATCCATATAAATATGTGGTTAAAATTTAACACCGTTAAATGATTTCGTAACGTCTGTTAACGGTTGTTAAGCAACGAATTCGAATCAATCAATAACTCAAAAATAGGTATTGTTTGACCAACCAAAATTATTTAAGACATTTTTACCCCATATACCCTCATATATGTATCATCTCATGTACCTTTTCCTCTGTACCTTATTTATGAACCATTTCATGTATCCCATATATGTACCATTTCATGTATTCTTTCCTCTATATCCCGTATATGAACCATTTCATGTACTTCTTCATCCGTACCCCAGGTATATACCATCTTATGTATCATATATATGTACCTAGGCCTGGGCAAAAAATCCGGATCCGATACCCGAACCGATACCTGGACCGAAAAATCGGGTTGGAGCGGGTTAGGGTATTAGAAAATTACCTCATTGGGTAGAGTATTAGATTACCCATGGGTATCGGGTCGGGTCGGGGATTACCCGTTACCCATTTAGGGTACCCACAAACCCGAAAAAATACACATGTTTATATATATATATATAGATAATTAGATATATAGTCTTATATAGTTATATACTTATATGCATGTCCTAGGTTTTAGGTTTTGTGACTTTTGACATTTGAGTTTATATATGTATGTAGATAATTAGATATATAGTCTTATATAGTTATATACTTCTATATATACTTATATATATGCAATACACATATGTTTATATATGTATATAGATAATTAGAATCTACTCTTAACACTTAAGAGTGAAATAGTCATCTTTGTTATTTTGGATTGGATTTAGTATTTAAATGTCATGTTTGATGTTCTATTCTCTTTATTTGATCATTTGAGTATGTAAAGTGATTTTAAACTTCGGGTATTACCCAAACCGACCCAAACCCGACAATACCAGAACCGGACCGGAACCGAAACCATATGAATACCCGAATGGACCATAAATTCATTACCCATTCAACCCGAACCCGAACGGGTTTTACCCGAACCCGAACGGGTTACCCATATGCCCAGGCCTATATGTACCATTTCATGTACCCCTTCCTCTGTAACCCCATATTATTACCATCTGATGTACACCTTCCTCTGTACTCCCAGATATGTATCATCTTATGTACTTGGTTCACGTACCTCCACTACCCTATACGTTATACACCATACATCATCTCATGTATCTATGGTTCATGTACCCCAACTACTGTGTACGCTATACACCATCGTCTATACCCTAATGAATGTATTCCAATGATTGTACCCCATCTATTATCCATGAACACTCATGCCCAACATAACGAACACATAAATGACATAACTAGTCACTAAATATGCATTTATTTCATATTTATATTGTTGTTTTATGTTTTATTAGATGGACTCTTTGCATCATCCATCTATGATGTATCTACTTCAAAAAAAAACTAAAAACTACCAACCAAATAAAATACCAACATGCTGTTAAAAGAATATATATATATATATATATATATACAAAAATACCAACCATTTATATAGTTTCTAGTATATCACTAATGCATTGTCAACCTTAAGTTTATTAAGTATATATTATGCATTTAAATTTGATTAGTCAAATATATCGGACCAAAAATTCATACCAACATTCTCATTAACATTCATAGTTTCATGGCGAACCAAGAGCAATAATTTAGATATTAATCCTTATTTATAGGTTATTATTTCTAGGTTATGATAATATTTTATGTCATCTTTTATATTTTCTCTTCTCTTAAAAAGATTTAACTATATAAAATTTTACATTTACCATAAATTCGTAGGGTTTTCTTACCATCAAAAATTTAATACAGATGAAAAATTATACTCCCTCTGTCCCAATATATAAGATGTTTTATACCTTTTCATTTGTTCCATTATATAAGATTTTCTCTAATTTCAATGCATGATTTATATTAGTTTAATACTTTTTAATTATTTTAATTATACAGTATCTTCTTCTATTGGTTGAATTTTCATAAATGAGAATACATTTATTGTTTCTTAATCTATGTGCTTTTAGTCCAAACATCTAATAAAATGGGACAGAGGGAGTTCTTAATAAATCTAAAAAATTAATGTAGACAAAATCTTTAACTTTTATTGTCTCTTATTAATATTAAATGTACTATAAAAATAATTCTGATTTATATCATGATAGTAGTTGTGTTTACAAAATAATCAATATTGCCTCAAATTGTAATTTTATTTGATAATAATATCAAACACTAAATATTTCAAAAAAAAAAATGCAGAAGTCAACCTTTCACATTTCAAAGAATTTTAAAAATGGTTGTTTAATTTGATGTTGTGGACACCTTAAGAAAAGAGTAAACTCTCTCATTAACTAGGTGATCACCCGCGCTACGCCGCAAGTTTTTTCCGGTTTGCTTTATTTAATGTTATGTTTTGATAAAAATAATTTTTAATTATTTAATCATTCACTTATCTAATCAACAACCACTCTTAGCATTCTCAACAATGCATCACTCACACAATCCTTAAACAATTTTCGTGCTAAACTAATTTTATGAATGGTAATATTGAGATTATAGAAATCTAAAAACTTTGATATTCATCCTCTGTGATACATTATATAGTAAAAAATAAGAGAATAACCGACTCAAGCAATTAGCTAAGCCACTATACCTTTTTTTTTTCAACAATCCACTATACTATTATTTACTTATAGATTGAGTCAAATTATAAAAATTAGCAAAAAACTCAAAAAAACCCCAGAGTATGGGAAAACCAATAAAATAATAAAATTAGTATTGATATAATTAAATATGAAAAATTTAATAATATGTACAATTAAATAATAAATGTACCATTAATCATTTACGTACATGAATTATTTAGTGAACATATGAAAAATGCTAAAAAAGATGATGTGTCACTCATATGGAGAGAGTTGACCAACTTTCATATATATCATTCTTTTTTTACAAAATTCGTTCAGGTTTCAGTGAAATCATAGAACAAAAAATTATTGCAGATAAGCTACTTTTTCATTCTATTCAAAAGAGATGAGAAAGTAGCTTATGTAGACCTTTGAATAGAATGAATAGAATGAAAAAGTAGCTTATATCTCTTTTGAATAGAATGAAAAAGTAGCTTATGTAGACCTTTTCGTAAACATGAACTTAATCTGGTTGTCTTCTTTAGAATAAGAACTTAGTGTCTTTGTGATTCTCTTGTTATATTTTCGGATATAGTTACTTTTTCAAATCGGATCATTGGTACCATCATTTGTTTTCTCTCAATGTTTTTTTTCTCAATCCAAGGTTTGTTTTAAACTTGGAGAAACAAGAATCACGTTCAAGCTAATAAAAGATAAGTAATATTGTCACAGCTAGCTCATGGAATAAACCTATTGCAGATTAAGGAAGCTTATCTATAGGTTGATGAACAAAAGAAGCGCTAGAGGAAAGCTGCAATGGAGCAGTATTTTTATTGTAATAATAATTAAGAAAGCTGACTGCATTCTCGTTTTTTTAGGAAGCTACATGATCCTGTTAGCCTAAGCAGCCCATATATATTTAAACGAGTGGAGAGATGTAAAGCTGTAAAGCACACAAGCTTGAAACTTGTTATCTATTTATGATACTAAGACTTTCAACCTAATAGACATCAAATCCATTAAGGTAGTAGATTGGTGGTGGGTGAAGAAGGTTCGTTAATACTAGTTCCATTTACTCTTGGTTCCATTTGGTCTGTATTCTTTTGTATTTGGGGAGTCTGCATATTCTTAACCTTGCATGATCTATGAAGAAACCAGACGAATATGTTATAGAGAAGACTGCCCTGCTTGAACTTATTAGAGGTAATATACTTTTGCTTCTCGATTTCTTTTTTTTTGTGTCTAGTCATGCTTTATTTATTGATCAACTATATTATTTGATTATCTTCTTTTGTAGATATAAAATCAAGTACAGCAAAAAAGTAATACCCCGGTTTCAAGAATATGGTGGTGCATGTGGAGAGGTTTAAAAGAATTAATTTGGCCACCTATGTCAGCAAAGTGCATTTATCTTTTCGGTCAACTGTCCTGAGAGAACTCCAGGGTTGAACGTGCTTGAGCTGGAAAAGTTTCAGGATGGGTGACCTTCCGGAAAGTGATTGACGGAACTGTGTGAGTGAGGACAAAACATTTGATAATGATATACAAGAATTGAAAATGTGTAAATAAATAGATTATTAAATACCTAATTTTCTTTAAAGCTTCTTATTAGTTATCACTATAAAATAAATATATTATGTTTTTGTTTCACGTGTCATGATCTCAATGTTACTTATTTTGGAAAAGCATTGCCATGAATTTTGAAACTATTTCGAGTTATGAATAAAACAAAATAGCTCAAGAATTTGGTTTTCTATTTCTCTTCGCTTTCCATTCATTTTACTTTTTGGAAAAAAAAAAACCTTTGTGACTAATCAAAGTGAATCACTTAAACATCAATGTTGTAATCTGGCTATTCAAATTCTTTATGCATATCTTAGGAAACAATTTTTTTTATAAAATAATACATGTGTTAAGATCAAATTTTACTATTGAAAATGTTTTTAAATAAATGGATTTTGTTAGAAGCTGTACAAATTCTCACCGATTTGAATCTCCACATTAAAAAAGCTTACATTACTTCTGATGGCAGATTGAACCACTGGCGGAGCTAGAAAATTTTGTTACAGGGGTCAAAATTTTTAATATAAATTATATAAAATTTATTATTAATTTTACCCATAAAGAATCTACATTTAAGAAAAAAATATCTGAAAATCAACCAAATTAATATTTACAATTTTTTGTTATGGTCCACAAACATTAACAAAGGCAAAAAAATTGTGGGATTTTCTTATAAATAAAGGAGACTCACAAAAATGCCCCCTTTTCAATACCCCTTTTCAAAAATGCCCCATTTGGCTGTCCATTTTTAAAAATACCCGTTTTTATGTATAAAATGACTAAATTACCTTTCTTTTAATAAAAGATATCACAAATATATAATGAAAACATGAGAATGTGCACACATCAAAATTACAAATTTGATTTTGTAAAAACTTGTAAAACAAAAATACCTTGTAAAATTTTCCCGTCAAAATTTTTTCCGCCAAAAATTTTTTTTGCGGGAAAAGTGATTCCGCAATTTTTTTGGCGGGAAAAATTTACAAGGTATTTTAAAGGTTTTTACAGGGTATTTATAAGGTTTTACAATTTATTTTAAAAGGTTTTACAACGTATTTATAAGGTATTTATAAGATATTATAAGATTTTACAAGCTATTTTATAAGGTTTTACAAGTTATAAGGTTTTACAAGTTTTTTATAAGGTTTTACAAGTTATAAATACCTTATAAAACCTTATAAGTACCTTGTAAAACCTTTTAAAATACATTGTAAAACCTTACAGAACACTTGTAAATACTCTGTAAAACCTTTAAAATACCTTGTAAATTTTTCCCTCCAAAAATTTTCCCGCCAAAAAAATTTCGCCAAAAAATTGCGGAATCACTTTTCCCGAAAAAAACAATTTTGGCGGTAAAATTGCGGGATCACGTTTCCCGCCAAAAATTTGCGGGATCATTTTTCCCGCCAAAAAATATTTTGTATTTTGTGGACCTAATTTTGTTTCAAATAAGGGTAAAATGGTCATTAAAAATTAAAAGAGGGCAAACTTAAAAATGGACTCTTAAAGGGGGCATTTTGAAAAGGGGTATTGAAAAAGGGGCAATTTTTCGACAAAAAAAAAAAGAAAAAAAAAAGAAAAAGGGGCATTTTTAACAATTTCTCTATAAATAATTATAATATTAGATCATTAGTTGAACATTTTTTAAATAAGTCAAGAATTTTTTATTTTATTACATTAAAATTTGGTTCAAAAATTCTAATGAAACCAACTTATTTGGCTTTTTTTTTTTGTTTTAATGACAATTTTTTATCTCATATAGTTGAATTACTTTTATATGGGGGTCAAAAACTATAATGCATTGGGGTCCCTATAATTACTCTTAATAAAATGTAGTAAAATTTTGAAAATTTATAGGGGTCAACTGACCCCCCTAATATCACACTGCCTCCGCCCATGGATTGAACATGGATGGTAATCATACATATAAAAGTAAGGTTTCACTCTCCCTTTATTGGTCCACTTGGCATTTCTCTTTAAAAAACATTAAAAATAATAATATTTACATCCAGTTATATTAAAAATACAACATATTCAATCATATACATTAATATACTTTTAAATACTAAATTGTAACTGAAATGATTTAAATTATGTATTAAATATTTTTCTACACTCAATGATTCAAATTATGTATTAAATTACAACAACACTATTAATTGTAATTGTAACCTCCTAATTTAATTATTTTCTAAATGTAACTTCCATCATCTCTAATCCTATAAATAATCATTCTCTCATCCTCATCTACCATATCTTAAATCATAAATATTTTTCTTCTTTCTTTCTTTTTCTTTCTTATGTTGTTGCATTGGTTGAAAAATCAATTGAGACATCATTATAAGAGTTTGCTTCTAAATTTTATGTCTAGATATGGTATGTATCTTATATTTTTTCTTATTTTGTTGTAATTCTAATGCGTTACTAGAATATTCTTTAATTTTCATATTTTTAATTCAAAATTATTATATAAAATTTTTTATAACAAAAAATTCATATTTATCGATGGAGATTCAAAAAGAGCAATTCAATCAATAGCACAACAAAGTGGTCAAGTAGAAAAAATCTATCTCCAAGATCTACATTAGACATTGAGTTTTTTTTTTACATATTCATGTGTCTTTAGACTGAAATAAATTATTGTAATATATTTATCAAAGAAATTGTACCTACTTTTTTGTTATTTTTATCTCAATAAATGTTTTGTAATATTTTCAATATACTCATCATCATTATGTTTAATTTTTATTTATCCAATAGACAATTATATAAAGAGAAATTGTTAAAAATGCCCCTTTTTCAATACCCCTTTTCAAAAATGCCCCCTTTGAGAATCTATTTTTAAGTTAGCCCTCTTTTAATTTTTAATGACCATTTTACCCTTATTTAAAACAAAATTTGGTCCACAAAATACAAAATATTTTTTGGCGGGAAAAGTGATCCCGCAATTTTCCCGCCAAAATACTCTGTAAAACCTTTAAAATACCTTGTAAAATTTTCCCGCCAAAAATTTTTTTTTGCGGGAAAAGTGATTCCGCAATTTTTTTAGCGAAATTTTTTTGGCGGAAAAATTTACAAGGTATTTTAAAGGTTTTACAGAGTATTTACAAGTGTTTTGTAAGGTTTTACAATGTATTTTAAAAGGTTTTACAAGGTACTTATAGGTTTTTATAAGGTATTTATAACTTGTAAAACCTTATTAAAAACTTGTAAAACCTTATAACTTGTAAAACCTTATAAAATAGCTTGTAAAATCTTATTAATACCTTATAAATACGTTGTAAAACCTTTTAAAATACATTGTAAAACCTTATAAATACCTTGTAAAAAACCTTTAAAATACCTTGTAAATTTTTCCCGCCAAAAAAATTTTTTTTGCGGGAAAAGTAAACAAGGTATTTTAAAGGTTTTACAAGTTTTTACAAGTGTTTTGGCGGGAAAAATTGCGGGATCACTTTTCCCGCCAAAAAATATTTTGTATTTCGTGGACCTAATTTTGTTATATTTCCTTATATATTTGTGATATCTTTTATTAAAAGAAGAGTAATTTAGTCATTTTGTAAATAAAAGGGGTATTTTTAAAAATGGACAGCCAAAGGGGGCATTTTTGAAAAGGGGTATTGAAAAATGGGCATTTTTGTGAGTCTCCCTTATATAAAATATCATTATAATATTTATTTTATTCAATTTTTGTGTGCTTTAATTTCTTTACTTCTTTAATTACTTTTTCGTATCTCAAAATTGTTTTGGCAGTATTTTTAATATACTATCATTACATTTAGTTTTTGTGATCCAATAGATATAATACTTATGTAGTTTTTGTGGTTTAAAGTTTTTTTTCTTCTACAACTACTCATTCTTATCTCAAATATATTTTTACAATATTTTTAATATACTCACCATTACATTTTTTTTTTATCCAATAGATAATTATACAAAGATCATTATGCTTATTTTATTCAAGTTCCGTGGTTTTAAGTTTTTTTTTCTAAAACAAATCAAGTAATTAAACTAATTTGATAATCACACTTATCAATGTAAATCCTAAAAAAATGTAATCATTATAATGAAACCTAGCATTATAATTTAAATTGAGTGAAATATAAAAAAGATTTTTTTAAATGGGAGTATCCTTGGGTTTAATCCAAAATAATGTAAAATTTTATTATCGTTAATATAATATTTTTTGCGTTTCTTTTTTCTTTCTCTTTTACAATACAACAATATATGAAAGAAATTTTTTTTATAAAATTAGAAAAATAATTAATTAAATATTCAAGATATTAGTTAATTATATGAAAGATATGTATGTTCATATTTAATAAAATTATATATATATCTTAATATTGTATAATTTGGATATATTAAAGTGTAAGAATTTTTTTGTATATCTACAAAATATATTATTTTCTCACTTTCAATCTCTTCTTCTTAATATTTTCTAAAAATACTATACTATAATATTTATCTATAATTAACTTATATTTAAATTCATGTGTGGCTCTTATATTAAATTTAAAATCAATGTTAATAACTCATACTAAATAAATATAAGACATCACTCAACCCCACTAAAATACATTTAGTATTTGATTAAACTCACATTGACAATAATTATAATTTGAATGGTTTTCCTACTAATTCTACAAATAGTATAACTCTTTAAATGCATTTATTTTCTAAATGTAACTTCCACCATTCATCATTGTATAAATAAATATTTTTTTATTTTTCTCCACCATATCTAAAAATATTAATATATACATAATAATTTTACATGTTAAAGAATAAAAATATGCAACATGCGTGGCTACTTACATTTAGTAAAATATTAAATCGAAAGTTTAGATGATCCATGCTAGCGTGGCTACTTACATGTAAAATATTAAATGGAAAGTTTAGATAATCCATGCGTTTAAACATTGGTTTGGTTTACTTGAATATTGGTTTGGTTTAATTGAAGATTGGTTTGGTTTAATTGACACTCTCCAAACGGTCATAAATCGTGGACGTCAAACCGTTTCAGCTTTCAGCTTTCAGCTTTCAATTACGACGATCTTTCGACCGTTTGGTCTCTAAAACCGAGAAGAACTCAGCACCGACTTAGAGAGAAAATCCTCAATAATAAGAAGTCGCTTCTCTGCCTTAAGACTCAACGGTCCAATTTCGTTTCTCTAAATTCAAACAAAAAAATTTCTGATTTTTGTGTTTCTCTCTACAGCGATAGATCGTGGATGAAGCAAAAGACGGAGGATGAAGAACTCGAAACGCCTTAAGGTGGAGTCAAATCGTGAAGGAATTGAAGGCTATCATGTTCGTAAGTTGAAATTCAAACAAGACTGTTTCTGATTATTATGCTTTTCTTCTGGAACTAATCATGTAGACGATGACGAACTCTTCGTCGATGGAAGGATTTCATGTTCGTAAGTGTTACTTAGGGTCTTTGTGATTCTTTATTTTGTTATATTTCTGGGAGATTGTTACTGCTTATATCGGACTACATCTTTGGTTGATCATTGGTAAAATCGTTTCTTTGTTTGTCAAGGTTTTCTGATTAAATTCAAAGTTTGATGAAGAAATTCGTGAAGAATTTCAAACCTAACATGTGTTGTTTTTACATGTGAAATATTTGTATGGGTGAATAGAATTACTGCCAAGGGAGAGGTACTTGATAAGGTTCTCTATGTTTACTTCATGTATTCTCTGATTTTGGCTCATCTTTGTTTTTGGGGCTACTTCAGCTCTTCTCTTCTTAGTTCTTAGGTTCTTATTTCAGCTCTTGCGCAAATTTCTTTGTATAATTTGTGAGTTCACGATGTTGACTCCGCTGCAAAAGAACTTGTGTTTCGATGAATTCAGTGATGTATATCCAGTTCCGGTATTTCTTTCTATATTCCGATTAGGACTCTTTCATTTACATTGGTGAGTTCATGATTGTTTTCTATTCGGTTCAGTCTTCCCTTCTAATTTCAATTAGTTGTGTGGATAACTTGGTCGGTTTATCTTCAAGGCATTTGTGTCGGTTCCGTATATGCATCCAGGAGATATAAATGAAATGGAACTATATTGAGCTATGTCACTTTGAGCTATGTCAGTCACTAACAACAACACATGTTTCTTGCAGATAAGAAAGAGATGACAAAGACAAAGAAGAAGAACCAAACCCAAAAAGCCTTTTTTCTCCATTCTTTCTATTCTGGTCTTAAATCTTTTCTAAATCTGTTTTGTATTCAATTTTATAGGGAAAACGCAAGAAAGATTTGTCGAGAAGAGCATCCCGAGATCAACATCTCAACTCTTACCAACGACATTTCATTGAAATGGAAAGTAAATAAACACTATTTTATTCATTGTTACTTGTGAAATTGAATTCCTGGTTTTGAGAAAAATCTTATGGATTTGGTTGTTTTGGGAACAATCTAATTGTAGGAACTGGGTGAGAAGTGAGCCCAATTTATATTGGAAGGGCTGCAAGTTAGTGAAACAATAAGCCAAGACAGAACAGAGAAGATTTTGGGACGATTCAGGTACACTAATACACTCCCTTCTATTTATTTTTATTTATCATAGATGGGCTAACTGTAGCAATGTAGCGTAGACGTCTATAGAAACACCAATTTCTTTACTAAATCCAATGATGCATGTGAGGCAGTGAAGGACAATACATGTGACAGTTCTCTTGCCTCAAACCTTAAACATCTAACAGAGAGAGCATGCCCTCCCTGAAGATGATGGAAATAAATATACCCAAACAGTTATTAGAAGCAAATAAAAAGCAGGAGTATATGATCCTTAGGGCATTTGAGTGAAAGCAACCTCTCTTCTAAGAAAGTTAAGACCTCTCTTCTAAGCCTTAAGTTATATATCAAGTCCGATTTCTTTGTGAAATTAAAAGAAGCCTTTTTTTCAATTTTGTGTTGGAATGGATCTTCTTCTTCTATGTAGAACGATCTGGAACTCTTTGTTGAGGAGCAACACACTTAATGTGGAGAATATGAAGATCAAGAGAGAATACATGATTTATTGAGCTTGGAGGAACTCGAAAAGCTTAAGGTGGAGCAAAAAATACTGCTAATGAGGAAGGAATTCCAGCCTAACATCGTACAATTTCTAGAATTTGCCCTGGTTCTCCACTTATTTAAGGCTTATTGAAATCTAGTTAATCATATGCGTTATGGTCTTATGGAGTTTGTTGGCTTGCTTTGAACTAATAAGCGTCGGCTTAGCTTTCTGCACATTTCATGCTGCCAAGGTTCAAGGTTCTCACCAAGAATGAAGACTGAGTAAGTTTATTTACAATGTATGGGAATTCTCAACGTAAGTTTGTTAACTCTAGGAACTATGATCCATAAGCTAACGTAAGCACTAACATAGGGTTTACACTTGTTACCAGATCCCCAACATGAGTGCTCAAATTTACATCTTTACGACAAAGAGGAGGAACTTGAGATGCTTAAGGTGGAGCACAAAAAACTACAATAAATGGAGTAATTCAAGCCGAACATGGTATAGTTTCTAAATCTATCTCTGGTTCTCCACTTAATTTACAGTATATGTTATGTGGAAATGATTCATAATTATTTTTAGAATTTGGCTAGTCATATGTGACTAAGATTTAGGGAGCTTGTTGATGGTAGGCTCGCTTTAAACTAATTGTTTGATGGAAGTTTCTGCTTAGATTTGAGACTAGCTCCATCCACTCTTGGTCGTTTTCTTTCTACTATGTGTTTTATCTTTCGCGAAGTCATTAGGAACATCAATTGGTGCGGACAGAAACGATGATTCTGACTTTGGTACCTTTTTCCTAAAATCATCATGCTAGGCTTGTGACTATAGCAGGTATGAGGTTGCGAAGATGGCAATGGAGTGAACCAATGAAAAGTTCAACAATATTTTCTAACTTGTGTGCAGATTCTTGAACTTTTTAATAGGGGGAAAATAGGAACAAGAGATCTACATGAAATGGAATGATGAAAATAACAAATCAAATACAAAGAATACACGTTTTGAGCTAAGTCAGTCACTAACAATAACACATGTTTCTTGCAGATAAGAAAGAGACGATAAAGACAAAGAAGAAGGACGAGAATCTTGACCGTAACAAACCCGAAAAGCTTTGTTTCTTCATTCATTATATTCTGGTACTTCAATATTTGAATACTCAAATATTTTCTAACTATCTGTTTTGTATACAGTTTGATTGCAAAAAGTTGAACAAAGAGTTTGTCGAGAAGAGCATCAAGGGATCAAAAAGTCAACTCTTACCGCCCATATCTCATTGGAATGAAAAGTAATAAAATAAAATTTTATTCATTGTTACTTGTGGAATTGATTTGTCGGTTTTGAAGAAATTCTTGTTGTAGGAATTGCGAGTTAATGGAAGCGTGCATGAAAGAAGTGGAAGCTTTATTAAATTGTAGCTGACTACATTTCAGTGAACAACTAATATGATCTGAATTCATTCTCGTTTGATAGTAATAGTAACTATCTCTCTTGTGTACAAATCTCTTGTGTAAACATTCTTATCTCGTCCATTCCTCTGGCTAGGGTATGGCCAAAGCCAATGATTTTCTTACAGTTCAATTTTCATGTAATTGCAGAGGATTCAACTTCCTTCAAGGACAGACCATACAAAATGGAGGGCTTCAGCACCAAACTATAGAATATTTCCTAAGTTTATATGCTCTTCTGAATTGTTTGCTTCTGGTTATTGATGGATCTTGTACTTGCAGGGTTGATGATGCTAGACTGCCTATAAACCGTGTGGTTCAAATCACATCCTCTCTCATGACACCTTATCATTTTGTGAGTCTTCTTTCATTAATGTACACCTCGTCGAGTGAAAGATGCATATACCCTGTGTTTGACCTCAGTTATTTGTGAGACCTGGTTTGTCTTTTCTTTGTTTCAAAAATGGAGACTTTTCTTGGCCGGTTTGGTTTATGGTTTTGGTAAGTTTATCCTCACGTCCATATTTTGATAATCAATCACTTGTTATCATAGAAAGCCTTTCATTTCTACCTCCGGATTGGTAATTGGTAGATTAACAAGAAGGCTGACATAAAATATATATCCTTAGATTTAGTGGGAGTGGGTTTGAGAATAAGAACTTGTATAGTGTTTTATTTATTTGCATATGGTTTTTAATTTATTGTAGATATGATGGTGAACCATCACAGCTAGCTCTCTCGTGGATGTGTTTGTTATACGGCGGACCCAATGAATGAGCCTTCTTTTGTAACAGTAAATACGGTTTTCTCAATTCTTGTTCTGGACTAGCCAAGTGGATAAAGCTACGTGTTATGTTTCATATAAAGTTACAGTAACAAGGTTTTTTCCTAAATCTTATGATTGCTGACATTGAATTTAATCTCAGGTTCACCGGACTCTTGTCAGTTGTGTTCCTTGGACATTTATGTGAAGACAACGATCCTCTTGATGTTCTTATCCTTATGCAGGTAATTGTGTTTTCACAACCATCAAAAATCACCGGAATTGGTTATCTAATACCACATTGTTTTAACATGACTTGGAGAAAACATCTAGGCAGAAGCCCGACTTATCTTCTGAATCGTGTAGTAAATAGTGCTTTCCGGATGTTTTCTCCGTGTTAGAGCCATTGGATTAATGCTTGCTCAGGTTTCTTCTCTCAATTTCCATAAATCTTTTTTTATTTTTTCACAAAATATTAGGGAGCTAAATGTGAAAGTCTTAGAACCTGATATTGCATAACTTTGATTAAGGTGCGTGTTCTGTTTCTGTGATGATTCTTCAACTATGCAAACTTTTTAATCCTTTTGTGAAATGGCTAAGTTTGCTAGGAAATGGCTAAAGCACACAAAATACCAGACTACGGTTGGACAATGCAGAATGTTAATCAATGGCCTAGTAACAACTCTAAAGACCATCTTGAAATGATTCAGGTACACTGATACACTCTTATCTGTTTCTTTTAACTTAGCATAGAGGTCAAGGTAATTTTTTAGAGGTACTCTCAGTTTAACTTTCGATTTTCTAACGTTCCCTTTTGTCATTGGCTTGGAAGCGTTTTTTGTTTTGTTGTATAAGATCAGTGGCTTCGTACTATTCCGTAATGCGAGTACATTTATAGGTAATTGGCTTAGTCGATAAATAGCAACTATGATTTCTTAAGATCTGACTTTTATTTCTCCTGATCAAGCGTTTATTACACTTACAGCTATTCTTATCAATGGAGAATATCTTTTGAACGTAGATTGTGATCATCACTTCAAAAAAATAGGCGATTCAAAAAGGGATTTGTTTCATGATGGACCATGCTATTTGTAAGAAGTGATGATATGTGCATTTCCCACAACGTTTCGATATAAACCAACAAGAATATTGTCTTCTTTGATGTGAGTTTAATTAACTCAATATATTCCACCAGTGTCTTTAATTTCCCGTCTCGGTCATGTCTTGTCCACTTAAGCTGACTCATGTGTATTCTGTTGTGCAAATTTTGGTGGTTGTTTTAACAGGTAATGGGTATGATGCAAGAAAGAGTTTGTCATCTATTTGATTCTTACCGCTCACATTTCATATGGCAAAGAAAGAATATTTTATTCTTTGGTTAATTGTGAGATTAATATTTTGGTTTATAGGAAAGACCCTATTGTAGGAATTGGGTGAAGAAGAGAAGCAAAATTATAGTGGAGGGGCTAGGAGTAATGGAAGCGTATGGTAAAGAAGGTGAAGCCATAAAACTTCTGGAATATGTTCGAAAGCGTAAAATTGTAATGGAATTGATTGATTAATATATCAATCTAAAGCTCATGACTACATTTCAATCACATTATATTAATAAGAGTATTGTCTGCATTCACGTTTTGTAGGAAGCTAAAGGATCTTCTCAAACTCAAACAACTCAACCATGCCTAATCTATGCAAAGGTTTGTTTTTTTGAGTAAAGTTAACAAGGGGCTACTTCAGCCCTTCTTAGTTCTTAGTTCAGTTTTGTCACTTCACTTGAGCAAATTTATTTGTATAATTTGTGAGTTCATGACTGTTTTCTATTGATTTCAGTACTTGTACGTGTAGATCAATCGTTGACTCCGCTGCAAAAGAACATGTGTTTCGATGAATTCAGTGATGTATATATACAGTTCCGGTATTTCTTTATATATACCGATTAGGACTCTTTCAATTACATTGGTGAGTTCATGATTGTTTTCTATTCGGTTCAGTCTTCTCTTCTAATTTCAATAAGTTGTGTGGATAACTTGGTGGGTTTATCTTGAAGGCATTTGTCTGTTCTGTAAAATCTGGTTTCTTGATGCTCTAAAATCTCTATTTGCTTCTCTGACTTTTTGGTTACTTGTACGAATGAATGGTGTTCATGCCATAACAGAGAACTTCAGCGAGCATGTCTAGTCATCTTGATCAGAATGTCGAACAGTAAGTACTCTGCTCTATTCTTCAATATCTTTCAAACTATCCTACTTGAGTTCTATCTGCGTTTTCTTATTGCAGGTTGTTGTTACATGTGAAATATTTGTATGGATGATGATTTTTGGAGGTGGATAGAATTACTGCCAAGGGAGAGATACTTGATACGGGTCTCTGATTTTGGCTTATCTTTGTTTTTGGAGTAAAGTTAACAAGGAGCTACTTTAGCTCTTCTTAGTTCTTAGTTCAGTTTTGTCACTTCACTTGAGCAAATTTCTTTGTATAATTTGTGAGTTCATGACTGTTTTCTATTGATTTCAGTACTTGTACGTGTAGATTGTTTTCTATTGAGTTGACGATGTTGACTCCGCTGCAAAAGAACTTGTGTTTCGATGAATTCAGTGATGTATATCCAGTTCCGGTATTTCTTTCTATATTCCGATTAGGACTCTTTCATTTACATTGGTGAGTTCATGATTCTTTTCTATTCGGTTCAGTCTTCCCTTCTAATTTCAATAAGTTGTGTGGATAACTTGGTCGGTTTATCTTCAAGGCATTTGTCTGTTCTGTAAAATCTGGTTTCTTGAAATTATTATCAGGAATTTGGCTTGATGGATTCTCAAAGGGCATCCCGTATATGCATCCAGGTGATATAAATGAAATGGAACTATGTTGAGCTATGTCACTTTGAGCTATGTCAGTCACTAACAACAACACATGTTTCTTGCAGATAAGGAAGAGATGACAAAGACAAAGAAGAAGAACCAAACCCAAAAAGCCTTTTTTCTCCATTCTTTCTATTCTGGTCTTAAATCATTTCTAAATCTGTTTTGTATTCAATTTTATAGGGAAAACGCAAGAAAGATTTGTCGAGAAGAGCATCCCGAGATCAACATCTCAACTCTTACCAACGACATTTCATTGAAATAGAAAGTAAAGAAACACTAGTTTTGAGTTTTATTCATTGTTACTTGTGAAATTGAATTCCTAGTTTTGAGAAAAATCTTATGGATTTGTTGGTTTTGGGAACAATCTAATTGTAGGAACTGGGTGAGAAGTGAGCCAAATTTATTATATTGGAAGGGCTGCAAGTTAGTGGTACAATAAGCCAGGACAGAACAGAGAAGATTTTGGGACGATTCAGGTACACTAATACACTCCCTTCTATTTATTTTTACTTATCACAGATGGGCTAACTATAGCAACGTAGCGTAGATGTCTATAGAGATACCAACTTCTTTACTAAATCCAATGATGCATGTGAGGCAGTGAAGGACAACACATGTGACAGTTCTTTTACCTCATCCCTGAAGATGAGGGATGGAAATAAATTTACCCAAACAGTTATTAGAAGCAAATAAAAAGCATGAGTATATGATCCTTAGTGCATTTGAGTGAAAGCAACCTCTCTTCCAAGAAAGTTAAGACCTCTCTTCTAAGCCTTAAGTTATATATCAAGTCCGATTTCTTTATGAAATTAAAAGAAGCCTTTTTTTTTTTCAATTTTGTGATTGGAATGGATCTTCTTCTTCTATGTAGAACGACCTAGAACTCTTTGTTGAGGAGCAACACACTTAATGTGGAGAAGATGAAGCTAAGGCGATAATACATGATTTATTGAGCTTGGAGGAATTTCAGCCTAACATCGTACAATTTCTAGAATTAGCCCTGGTTCTCCACTTATTTCCCACTTCAGGTTTGGCGAAACTTATTTAAGATTTATTTAAATCTAGTTAATCATATGGGTTATGGTCTTATGGAGTTTGTTGATGGTTGGCTTGCTTTGAACTAATAAGCTTCGGCTTAGTTTTCTGCACATTTCATGCTGCCAAGGTTCAAGGTTCTCACCAAGAATGAAAACTGAGTAAGTTTATTTACAACGTACGGGAATTCTCAAAGTAAGTTAAAATGAATGCTCACATTTACATCTTTACGACAAAGAGGAGGAACCCGAGATGCTTAAGGTGGAGCACAAAAGCCTACAATAAATGGAGTAATTCAAGCCGAACATGGTATATTTTCTAAATCTAGCTCTGGTTTTCCACTTAATTTACAGTACATGTTATGTGGAAATGATTCATAATTTTTTTTGGAATTTGGCTAGTCATATAATGTGACTATGATTTATGGAGCTTGTTAAGATATTCCTTTAATCTGCTTTTACTCCAATATAAGATTTTGATTAAACCAACGGATTTTCAAAAAGAATGTTTGTTTCTCCTCAACTATTGGGCAGAGGCGCAAAGCCAATGAGGAGTACAAGTCTCAAAAACAACATGATAAATAGGGAAGGAAATAGCTATCTCTCTTGAGTACAAATCTCTTGTGTAAATATTCTTATCTTGTCCATTTCTCCTTGCTGGGATATATAGCCAAAGCCAAGATTTTCGATACAGTCCAATTTTCATGTGATTTCAGAGGCTTCAACTTCAAGGACATACCATAGGAGAGGGAGGCTTCATCACCAAACTATTGAATATTTCCTAAGGTTACATGATCTTCTGAATTGTTTGCTTCTGGTTATTGATGGATCTTGTACTTACAGACTTTATGATGCTAGATTACCTGTTAACAAGGAGACTTTTCTTGACAGGTTTGGTTTTTGGTCTTTGTAAGTTTATCCTCTTGTCCATATTTTTCTACAATAGATGTCTTTCCACGTACCTTTTGATAATCAATTACGTGTTATTATGGGAAGCCTTTCATGTCTACGTCCGAATGTGTATTAGTAGATTAACAAGAAGGCTGAAATGAAATATATTTCCTTTGATTTTTAGTGGGAGTGGGTATGAGAATAAGAACTTGTATAGTGTTTTGTTTATTTGCATTTCATTTTTCGTAGATATGATGGTGAACCGTCGCAGCTAGCTCTCTCGTGGATGTGTTTGTTATACGGCGGACCCAATGAAAGAGCGTCCTTTTGGAACGGTAAATACGGTTTTCTGAATTCTTGTTCTGGACTAGCCCAGTGGATACAGTTACGTGTTATGTTTCATATAATGTTACGATTTCCTAAATCTTATGATTGCTGACATTGAATTTAATCTCAGGTTCACCGGACTCTCGTCATTTGTATTCCTTAAGACATTTATGTCAAGACAATGATCCTCCTTATGTTCTTATCCTTATGCAGGTAATTGTGTTTTCACAACCACATTGTTATCTAATACCACATTGTTTTAACATGACTTGGAGAAAACATATAGGTAGCAGCCCGACAGGGTCCTGTGTTAGAGCCATTGGATTAATGCCCATGACTGATCAGGTTTCTCCTCTAAATTTCCATACATCTTTCTTATTTTTCACAAAATATTAGGGAGCTAAATGTGAAAGTCTTAGAACCTGATATTGCATAACTTTGATTACGGTGCGTGTTCTGTTTCCGTGATGATTCTTCAACTATGCAAACTGTTTAATCCTTTTGTGAAATGGCTGAGTTTAAAGGAAATGGCTACCTTTTTATAAGAAATTCAAGAGTAAACCTTAGGTTCTTTTTAGAAGATAGATTACTTGAAAGACTAGAGATCCAGCTTACCGCTCATCTCAGGATCAACTATTTGATTCTTACCGCTTACATTTCATTTGGCTAAGAAAGAATATTATTTTATTCTTTTGTTAATTGTGAGATTAATATTTTGATTTATAGGAAATACCCTTTTGTAGGGGAATTGGGTGAAGAAGAGAAGTAAATTTATAGTGGAGGAGGTAGGAGTAATGGAAGCGTATCGTAAAGAAGTGAAGCCATAAAACTTCTTGAATATGTTCGAAAGCATAAAACTGTAATGGAATTGCTTTTTTAATATATCAATCTAAAGCTCATGACTACATTTCAATCACATTATATTAATAAGAGTGCTGTCTGCATTCACCTTTTGTAGGGAAGCTAAAGGATCTTTTCAAACTAGAACAACTCAACCATGCCTAATCTATGCAAAGGTTAGTTTTCGATCTTTACTTAAGAAATTAAATCAGTTTTAGAAATTAAAAAAGTAATTTAAAGGTTAAGAAACAATTAAGAAAATATTTAACCTTATAAAAAAACTATTAACTAAATATAAAAGTTACGCTATGTATTCGACAATGCCAATCCGACCTATCAATTTTAACGAGTTGAAGATTTTTGCTACAATTGATTAATGATAGGTCAAATATATAATGGTTGTCAATATATATTATTTTATAAAATACACAAAACCAAAATGTTGTTTTTATATTCATCACCATCATTAACGACTAATCATCAACTCATCATCCTCCTCATCATCATCATACTATCATCACTAGACGTAACAATTTATCATCATCAGCATACTATCATCGTCAATCCATCATCGTCTTCATATCATCATCAGTTATGCTTCTTAATTATGACCACACCATGTTTGTTTCTACCAATGCTTAGATTTTGGTGGCTTATAAGCATTGCTCCTCTACCAATGCTCCTCCTTAATAGGTATTGGTGTGTAAATACGAATCCCATTCCATATATCAAATATTGTTTTTAAAACAACATTATCTAATTTATTTTAGATTATATAAACCATTAGAAAATCATTTTCATAAGCCTCGGGGCCATGAAGACTCACGAGCGATAAACAAACTTATTAAAGTTTTCCCTTGTGTGGGCTTAGGATCCTCGGTCTCATCTAGAGGTTTTCATAGACGGTGAGGGAGGCGTGTTTACCGGGGATTTCCTTTTCCGCCGGCGAGGGTTTTGGTTCTTTTCCTTTTTTGTTGAAATTCTGTCTCAAACTTTCCAAAATTCTTTGAGCTTTAACCTAGATTTAAGGCTGAGAGGAGGAGCCGCCGCACTAAGGATTCAAGTGCGTTGCTTCCAATTGCTAGTTTCTTTGATTCAATCTCTGTTTTGCTCGATGGCGTTTACTCTTGACAAAGCTTTGCAAGCGATGACGATTGAGGAGAACAAACCAGTGAAGTTGAAGAATCTACCGAAATTCAGCTCGTGTGAAAGAAACGCTTGTAGAGTCTTATGGGAAGGCTACTGTGTCATGAAAATCAAAAGATGTCACGATTCATCCATGACATGCCTAGGCTTTGGCATGTTAGCAACAAAGCTCGTGGTATAGCTCTGTCGGAGGAGACTTTTCAGTTTATATTTGATAGTGAACATGATTTAGAGACTGTTCTCCATGGTGGAGCTTGGACTTATGAAGATTGGAGTATGGTACTGGAACGATGGGTGGAGAAGCCACCGGAAGATTATCTTAGGATTCTGCCTTTGTGGATTCGATTGAGAAACATACCTGTGAACTTCTACACGGTAGAAACCTTTGAAGAAATAGCGGAGAGTATTGGACAAGTCTTAACTGTTGCTTTTGATCCGCTTAAACCACAAAGTAAGGGTTTTGTTCGAGTTCAAATTCTGTTTGATGTTAATAAGCCTTTATGGAACTCAAAGGAGGTGGAGCTTCCTACTGGAGAGATGGTATCCATTGGGGTAGAGTATGAACGGGTGCGAAAGAGGTGCTTTCAGTGTCAGAGGCTTACTCATGATAGGTCTCGTTGTCCATTTAACCCTCAGAATCGGCATTCTAGTGCTACGGGTGGGGTTAAAACTGCTGCTACTGGTTCAGTTACCAAAATTACACAACTGGGACCTGATGATCCATTGTTTGGTGTTTTAACTAACGAAGATGTGGGTCTTGATGCTGCGACAGGAAGACCAAAAATTTCAAAAGAGGTTCTGGATGAGATGCGCAGCTACTTGTCAGTGACTGATCCTACGGAGAAACATGCCCCTATTGATAGAGTTCGGAGATCGGTGTGGAACTTAGAAGGTGACCCGCAAGGACAGAAGACTTTGCTAAGATTGGAACCGGCAACTGAAGTCACAACTAATGTCAACAAAGGGAAGGGTCTGGTTTTTGACTTTGACACTAAAAAGACCAATTCTCAAAATGTTGCAGGTGAAAAATTAATGGCTTCTACGATCAAAGCTAGTACTGCTATAACAAGATTCAGTCACGTGGAGGCTTCTTATACTGATTCAAGGTCTTTAAATCCTCTTCTTAATCCTTGTTCTACGGTGTTTCAAACTGGTGGCAACGCTAGTTCTTCCGGGACAAGTGATACGATTAAAAAATATCGTAGGAGACCAAGTCAGCATAAGAGAAAAGCGTAGGCTGTTAAGGAGACTAAGGAGTATCGAAAACCAGAGTTGGTGTACAGAGAAAAAGTCAAACAAGATGGAGCGGATGGTCTGACTTTGAAGAGGGAAAGCTGAGGAGGTTGGGTTGTCATCACCAAAGATTGCTAGGCGGTCTGAAAATGATTTAGCGGTGGTTCCGTATAAGGAACCGCGGAAGCAAGTATGAGCATACTCAGCTGGAATTGTCAGGGATTGAGGAGCTCGCTGACAATTCCTACCTTAAAGGAAATGAGACGTATTTTGTTTCTCCTGGAGACGAAAAACTCCAGTAATCACGTGTTGAATGTTAAGCAATGGTTAGGTTATGATTCTGCTCATATTGTTGATCCTGAAGGGTTGAGTGGAGGCTTGGCACTGTTTTGGAAAGCTTCATATGACGTTGAGATACTTCACTCGGATAGAAGAATTATAGACACAAAAATCAAGATTGGGTCCTTGTGGTTTTTTGCTTCTTTCATTTATGGAGATCCAGCTTGTAATTTAAGACAAGATGTTTGGGATAATTTAATAAGTATTGGTTTAACAAGAAATGATCCATGGTTTGTCGTTGGTTATTTAAATGAGATATGGGATAATTCTGGAAAATTTGGTGGTCTTGCTCGTCAAGAAGCTTCATTTATACCATTTCGCAATATGGTTCGGGACTGTCGACTACGTGACATACCATACACGGGTAATAAATTTTCTTGGGCAGGTAAACGTAATGATATGTGGATCCAGATTCGATTGGACAGAGCTCTTGGTAATGCTGAATGGTTCCATCTATTCCCGAGAGTTCAATCAAAATATTTAGAGCGGATTGGTTCGGATCACAGGCCGGTTTTGACGCGTTTTGTCAATGAAAATCAATCTTTTCGGGGTCGTTTTATGTTTAATAAACGTTGGACTGCTAAACCAGAAACTATGGAGATTATTAGACAAGGATGGAACAGTCAAGGATTGCATGGTAACACAAGTCTTTTTCATAGAATTGCAGCATGTCGCAAATTTTTATCTCAATGGAAACGCAATTCTCAATCAAATTCTAAGACAAGAATCAAGCAACTACGAGAGCAATTGGAGGAAGAAGGTTGCAAACAATTCCCACGTTTTTTCCTTCTTCAACAATGGAGAGGTGAGTTAGCTGAGGCATATCGAGAGGAAGAGATTTATTGGAAACAAAAGAGTCATGACAATTGGTTGAATGATGGAGATCGTAATACTAAATACTTCCATGGGAGTGTCCAAGGGAGAAGAGCTCAAAATAAAAAATTTTCCTTAATTGATGACACTGGATTGGAACAGTTTGTAGATGGATCTAAAGGTAATATAGCTGTGGATTATTTTCAAAAGCTATTTACCTCCTCTCAACCAAGTGATGCTTCCGTTTTACTTGATGGTATGTCCCCTCGTGTTACTCCTCTCATGAATGTTGCCTTGACTAAACCGGTCACCAATGAGGAAATTCGACAAGCGGTTTTTGCTATTGGAAGTAGTAGTGCTCCTGGAGCGGATGGCATGACAGGTTTATTTTTTCAATCCTATTGGAATGTAGTTGGTCATCAAGTTTGTGATGAAGTGAGAAAATTTTTTGATTCTGGATCATTTCCGGTTGAATGGAACTTTACTCAAGTATGTTTGTTGCCCAAGAAACCAAATCCCAACAGGATGACTGATCTACGTCCGATTAGTTTGTGTTCTGTTTCATATAATATCATCTCTAAGATTTTATGCTCACGTTTGAAGGTATGGCTGCCAGAAATTGTCTCCAATGCGCAAGGCGCCTTTGTGTTAGGCCGTTTAATATCAGACAATGTTCTCTTGGCTCATGAAATGGTACACGCTTTACGCACTAATCCGGACTGCAATGAAGATTTTATGGCTATCAAAACTGATATGTCTAAGGCGTATGATCGAGTTGAATAGAATTTTTTGGAGGAGCTTTTTATTCGACTTGGTTTTGCTAGACGATTTGTCGATTGGTTAATGGTTTTTGTGAGAAGTGTCACTTACTCGGTCTTGTTGAATGGGAATTCCTATGGATTTATCAAACCGGAGCGTGGAATTAGACAAGGTGATCCGTTATCGCCTTTTATCTTTATTTTGTGTGCTGAGGCTCTTGTTCACACTATGCAAAAGGCTGAAGTTGAAGGTCGCATCAATGGTATTTGGCTAACAAGGAACTGTCCCTCCATTCAACATTTATTATTTGCTGACGATAGCCTCTTTCTTTGTCGGGCTAACTTTAAAGAAGGTGCTGAAATTCTTCATTGTTTGAAACTTTATGGGGATGCTTCCGATCATGAAATTAATCTTCAAAAATCATCAATTATATATGGGACCAAGATGGAGCCGATTATGAGACATTTGCTGGGATTATTTCTTGGAATTGTCAAGGAAGGAGGTGATGGTATGTATCTCGGTCTACCGGAATGCTTTAGTGGTTCTAAGTGTGATTTGTTAGCTTACATAACAAAGAAGCTCAAAAAACGGTTGACTGGATGGTTTGCGAAGACGTTGTCATTAGGAGGGAAGGAAGTTCTCCTTAAATTAGTGGCTATGGCCTTGCCAGTTTACGCTATGTCCTGTTTTAAACTGACAAAACATCTATGTCAACAGATCACTAGTGCGATGACAAGCTTCTGGTTGAAATCATGTGAGGAAAAAAAGAAGATGCATTGGGTGTCTTGGGAAAGATGTGTAAAACAAGGAAAGAAGGTGGGTTAGGCTTCCGTGCAGTTGGTGATTTTAATCAAGCTTGGAGACTTCTCACAAAACCAAATTCTCTATTGGCCCGGGTATATAGAGCACGATATTATCACCGTAAGGGTTTTATGGATGATGTGGTCGGTTCTAGACCTTCTTATGCGTGGCGCAGCATCATTCATGGTCGAGAATTGCTTGGAAAAGGTCTCATATAGAACATAGGTAATGGTCAAACGACGAGTGTATGGGCCGATAAATGGATATTCGATAATGCTCTGCGTCGTCCTTTTAACAAACAGTCTCTGTATGATTTAGATTTACGAGTTTCAAACCATATTACCCCCCAATAACGGAACTGTTTTTCCCACCGGATATTTTTAGAATTATGTCGTATCCTCCAAATATAGCCGTGGCTGACAGTTACATTTGGGCTTATAATTGGTCTGGGTGTTACACGGTTAAGAGTGGCAATTGGTTGTTGTCCAATGTGCAAACTGTGTCTACACCATTATCCGCTCAGGAACAAGAGTCTAGAGTTCTTAAAGAGAAGATTTGGGCTGTTAAAACTGTACCTAAGATCAAAATGTTTTTATGGATGGCTTTATCTGGTGCACTAGCAGTCTCGGTGTGTTTACAAGCTCATGGTATTAACTCTGATCTCCAATGCTCTCTTTGTCAGAATGATATAGAATCCATCAGTCATGTACTGTTTAATTGTTGGCCGGCTCGTGAAGTTTGGGAGATCGTCAACATTCCCCTACCTGCTCAAGGGTTTTCGGATTCTATTAATGATAACATAGCATTTTTGTTGAAAGTCATAGGCAATGATAGTGTTCCTCTTCCTATAAGAATGACGATCTCTTGGATATTATGGGGAATATGGAAGCACCGTAATGAGGTCTTATATGCTGGAAAACAAGGAGACTTGAATGCATTGGTTATTCATGCTATGGAAGAAGCTGAAACATGGAATAAGCTAAAGGAGATACAACTGCAGGTTTTATTTGGTTCTGCCTCATCTCTTCACCGTGAAACAAGATGGATTAAACCCCCACTTGACGTTCTCAAGTGTAATTTACATGTTTCTTGGTTAAATGAGTCTCATATATGTAGTGGAGCATGGAGAGTAAGGAGTCACCAAGGAGATGCAGTGTTCCATGCGAGAGACATGTTTCTGCCCGCAATTAATCGTATTGCTGTGGAGTTAAGAGGTATTCTATGGGTTTTGGATGGTCTTTCAGCGTTGCATTTGGACAACATTGAGATCTGTTCCGACTGTAATGCTGCTATTTCAGCCATTCATGATCCTTCAAACTGGCCAAGATATCTTTCCTATCTTGATAAGATTCACTGGGTGATATCAAATTTTGGTAAAATAGTGTTCAAGGTGTCTTCTCCAAAAGCTAATTCAGTCGCAAAAGATATAGCTATGAGTGTCACAAGAGATGGTCGTGTGCGATCATATGTAGCTCGTGGTGGTCCGGCGTGGTTACTTTCACGGCTTGAAGCGGAAAAGAGAAGATGATTTAGATGGAAGGATTTTCATACTATGACTGCTCTATTTTGTGGGGCTCTGTTTTTTTATTTTGGATGTTTTGTTTTGTTTGATTTTTGATTACCTTACATTAATAAAGATCTTTAGACCGAAAAAAAAAAATAATTTTCATAAGCAAGTAAAAAAAGTATAGAAAACACTGTTTTTTAAAATGAACTCAAAAATATCTAAGACAAAAGACATCTATATAGGTTAAAATAGGAAAAAATAAGACAAAATGTGTCAAGTTTGGGAATTGAACTTGAGTTTGGGGTGTCAATGACATGAGAATTACCAACTGAGTTGTTGGTATTTATTAGATATTACGTACAAAAAAGCATTTAATTATTTAACCTGGGTCAGGTGACCCACCTTCTCTCTGAGTGGGTCCGCGCCCCTGCATATACCATAAAGAAAATTTCCATGTCAAGCATCTTTTGCCTCTCTTACATTTATTTTTAATGGCATTTTTAAAAGGATTTTAAGGGTTAAAAAAATATGAGTTATTCTAGTTATTAATCATTATTTCTAGTTCATTATAGTTATTTCATGAACTCTTCAACGCATCTATCGACTTGTGAAGTGTCGTCTTTTTCTCTCAAAACGGTTCTAAAACCGACAACGGTGCAGCTGCCTTTTCCTCGAACCCAACCTTCTTGGATTTCTTGCCAGCCCTGAGCTCGGGTACAGAACCGTCAGGACCAGTCTTCGGGTTCACATGACCCGTACTAGAGGATTCTAGCCTAGCCCCGTCCCTGGAAACAAATAGCTCTTTTTCCAGCCGGGGAATAATGGATGCCTCGATCTCTAAGGAGGCCGCGAGTATCTGGTCGACCTTCTCGACAACCCCAAAACCAGTCACCGCCTCTTCCTGAACAGAAATGACTGCAAGCTGATTGTCGCCACCCTATGGTCCTTGCTTTTGCACCCGACGCATCCCTGACCGTCCTGGCTAGCCCTCTGAGTCTTGTCCCACTTACGCTTATGTCCCTGCACCGGCTTACCGTTCTTGTTGGAACTGAACTGCTGCTGAGGCTTCTTTGCCTGAAGCGTTGGGCTAGTCACCACCGCCTCATCCTTCAGACCCTCCTCCAACAACGCAGCTGTCTCGACCAACTCCACCACCATACCGAAAAGTCTCACAAGACAACAGTTCTTCAACTCAGCCCGAAGACCTCTAAAAACTCTCTGCACTAGTGTCTGGTGACCCTCCATAGCTCGACCAGCATACAAACTGAGACGGTTAAACTCTGTCTCATACTCAAGAACCGTCCGCCTCCCCTGAGACAACTCCAAAAACTACCCTTCTAATCAGTCTAACGCCTCAGGAGGAAAATACTTGGCGTTAAACTCCGCCACAAAGTCTGCCCAAGTCATCCTTTCTCGAGCCCTCCTAGCCGCCACATCCCTCCACCCGAGATTGTGGATGTAGGATTCACACTCGATTATCTTTAAGTATTTTTGTGGAGAAAAACTCTTGTAAAATCAGGAAATGAATACGGGAATTCGAAATCGAAAACAACCAAGAAAAGGAGTAAATAAATTTATTGAAAGATGAAGTGCAAAATGCCTTGCGAAAAATAGTAAAGAGAGAAAAATGTATTGTATTGCTTAGAAGTAATGAATAATCAGATTCGTTCCTTAAACACATGCGTTTGAGGTTGTTTTTATAGAGAAAACATGATCAATGCGGTCATTTACTGCTCATAATCGTATTGATCCGCATTAATCACGTAAGTTACATTTTGACCGAAACGGCTTGAATTTGAACTATCTTGGGCTTCGCGTGAATCTTCCGAACTCGTTCTTGTTGACTCCGTACTCCTGCGTCTTGACGCTGCTGCGAGCCTCGAACAATATTCTCCTCGCGTCGGCCTTTCTCTATGCGAACTGTATATTGAAATAAGAGCGAACTCCGTACTGGTAAAGATCGAACTCTTTTAATAAATCGAACCGAACTCCCGACTGGTTAAACTCGATTCTCACAATAAAATATCTTTAATTCCAAGAGGATTATTATGTAACAATGACTTGGACAGATCCAAGTGGATCCTACCAAAAATGTGTGGGATCCGACCCCAACATTTAGCCCCCCAAGTCTTGCGAGCTGAGTGCTCGGCTTGGAAGACTTAAGTAAACAGTAATTAATAACCCGAGATCTTTAACATTCCGGAATTATTCCATGTTTTACGCTATTACGCCGATCTCGGATAATCAAATGATTTGATATCCCTGACAACAGTCATCATTAATTTTCTAATTTTATATTAATACTGCGGGGAAAACCGTCCCACTTCCCAATATTCTAGAGGCGGTCTTTCATCATACTTTAGGGTTCTAAGAGGTAATATTACTTTTCCATCTTATCTTCTTTACCTAGAGAACTTTCATTATTTTACAGAAATCATTGTTTTCTTTTTGGTAAAAAATCCCTTTCGTAAAATGTCGAACCTTTCTTCCGAATTTCGCGAATACGAGGCTGACGATCTCGAAGCTCTCATGGGTGAAGGATCCGGACCTCAAATTCAAACCGGAGATGGGTTTGATCTTCACCCCAGAGTGAATCAACTATCGATTCTCTCAACGATCTTCGTAGATTATGTCTCATCCCCCCTGAGGTAGAGATGGTAGTTCCGGAGCCCTTTGAGTCTCCGGAGTCAGGGCGAGAAGGTTACTGCTGTGCCTATGAAATTTATTTCAAAGGGTGCGGCTTATTCTTTCCCCTTCCTGAGGTACTTCTCATCTACCTCAACCATCTGAGAATTGCTTTCTCTTAGATGTCGCTCAACATGCTCCGGTATCTTTTGTGTACCCTCACTGTTGCGGCGGAGGCGGGCTACTCATTAAGACTTTGCGAACTCCTGGAACTTTTCCAAGCTCGCGAATCCCGAACTTCTGGGTATTATGCCCTTTATCCGAACGCGGATCGGAATCTTATTGACGGTCTGCCTTTAAAAGACAACGCCTAGAGGAAGTTTTGTTTCTTCTTCCGCATAAATAATTTTTCTATCCAGAGTTCTTCCGAACTCCTTCGAACTCACTGGTCATCGAATTTGGGTAGAAATTAGGATTTAACTGAATAAATTCCCTTTGTTATTTCAAACTGCGTTTCAACATTTCCTTGTTTTCTCGCAGGTCCTCAGATTCGACTAGTTCCATCCGTCGACTTTCTCAACTTCTACAAGGCCGTCTTGGAGAGGCCAGTTAATTGGAATTTTTTTACTCTGGAAAGAATTCACGGTGCCGGGTTTTCTGTAAGAATGACCCTTACTCACCCCGTCGACCCTCCTCCTGTTGAGATTGATCTCTCGAATCTGAATGCCCGAGACAGGAGAAAGATCAAAGAGGCAAACAAAAAGGTTAAAGATCAGATTTCCCTAATCGGGAAAAATAAGAAAAACGCAACTTCCACCGGGGATGACAAAGTCTAACGGAAAACTCTCCTTGTTGACGATGGATCTCTTGAAGGTTCAAAGTCAATGGCGGTCGCTGTGAACAACGCTCCCTCCCCCATCCCAGCAGCAGACAACGTGGTCGCTGCCACCGCTGAGGAAGAAGGCCTTACAGGTGATTCTTCTCTCATAAAAAAGAGGAAGGCCGAGGAACTTGAACCCCTGCTCCAGGGGCGTCCCAAAAACACAAAGAAGGGCAGAAACGTATCTTCGAATCTGCCTATTCCTGAATCTGCTGAAACTCAGGATGTAAATCCTGATTCAGGAATCGTTTAAAAGGAGCCGCTGGGTTCGGGGATGTTACCCCCTAGACGTCCCCGAGGCAATACTTCTAGGGTTCGATCGTCTCCGAGATCGGGACTTGTTGCCAGAGCTTCATCCCAATCAGGTAACCTTTAATTATCATACTGTTACTTGAGATCAATCGACTTCTCAAGAAGCTCAATCCTCAAATAACTATCTTTATTCTAGATAAAGCGAAGATTGGGAACATGTTTAGGTGCTTCCACACCCGCTTTGGGAAGAAACTCCCGCCCTTTGAGTGGTGGAAGCCTGATATCAAGAAGATGTATGTCAACCATTCATTCCACTCCTCCCAGGTTTGACTATTTACACCCTTCAACAACCGATTTCGAAATTATTTTTTTTAAAACGCATCTTCTTTCATTAGGCAACTTTGGACGTGAATGGCATCATCAACTATTACGAAGAGGAGCTTGCCAAAGTTTCCAAGAAAGCTGCTGTTGCTGAAGGAGCGAACCTCCTCAAGATGCTAGCTCGCTTAATCCTGAGGTGGTTCCCACAACTCAGAACGCTGACGTCGGGAGTACTCTTGTCTCAAATCAAGCAGGAGATGAAGGCGGTTCGCCTATGATTGAATGATGGTGATTGCATTCACCTTTTATGGGGATTGTCCCTTTTAATTTTAAGACACGAAATTCGCTTTGTTGGCCATGGGGCTGTTTATTTCTTTTTGGAGTTTTCTGCCCAAGGGGGCTTTTATTACTGTTATGAATAACTTACCCAAGGGGGTTTTTAATTAAAATTTCTTTAGGAAGAAATATTTAATTTTGGTGGAAACCATCGATTTTACCTGGAGGGTTTGCAAAATCCTCCTAATCGAAGTGTTTTAGGATTATAGGAGAGATAGGCTGATCAGACCTACTTGCCTTTTTTAAAGAAAAAACATTGGAATTTTTCCTCGGTCTCTCGTTTGCGAGGTTAGAGCTCGGCTTATAAGAACACTTTGTGATACTTCAAATGTGTTCGATTAGGGAAATCTCTAGTGAGAACTGTTTGCTTTCCCTAAGAGATAAAAAGGTGTGATACCATTTATTGAATGTCTTCGAATTTTAAGTTCGAAATTAAGTTCGCCTACTAGGTGTTTAAGTGATACTTGAATAACCTATATTTCGTAGGTCTTGTTTGTGCATGTACACAAAAATCGAGAGGTCATAACAGTGTCAAGCGGGCCGATAGCCCGCGGGCTTTGTCCAAGTAGCCCACGGCGGGGCGGGCTTGGACATCATTTTTCATGGCCATAAAATAGCGGGCCTCGCGGACAAGCCCAGACGGATTGCGGGTTTTGGCGGGTTTTGTCCGCGGATTTGCGGGCCGGCCCGCGGACTACAAATATTTAATAAAACTAAATAATTAATATAAATAAATAAATATTTTTACATAATTCTGAAAATATATATATGAAATATATGAACATATAACAAAATTTAATGTATGAAATATATGAAATTCAAATTTTAAAAATTATTTTTATTTTTTTAATTATTTTTAAAATATTTAAAACTAAGCCCGCGGACCGGCCCGCTAACCCGTCGGGCTTAGCGGGGCGATCCTGGACATATCTTTTTTGCATGCGGTTCTAGCGGGCCCGCCTGCTGCGGTCTCATAAACGTAAATGCCCACCGCGGGTCGGCCCAGATGGACACGGGCCGGCCCGTCTGACACCTCTAAGTCAGATGAATAGATTGACGTTTATTTTCTTTTTCAATAAATACTCGAGTGAGTGCCCTTACATATTTTTTCTATATAAGGAGAGTTGGATTTTGGAAATTTTCCAACATATATTTTTTTTAAAAGAACTTTGCAGTTCTCAATTTATAGACCTAAGATGACATCTCCCCAATGCGAACCTTCTGGTCCTAATTCACCACGACTCCCTTCAGGCAAATCTCTTTTCCCGACGGGGGATGGATTCACTCCACAAGGGGTGGTTATTCCTTGTTTTCTTCCTTCCATGTCCAGGGAGGAACAGATCGAGTGCTATGAATTCATGGAGCAGGTTTGAACATAGTACCAATAGTTTCAAGGTTTTACTTAATAGGTTCGTAATGTATCTGTTTTTTACAGATCACAGAAAGATACGTTTTTCTCTGCTCCGAAAGGCAACGCCTCGGAATGAAACGCCGTATCCTCGAGGATCGGATTGCTAGAACGGAAAGGAAGATCCGACGTTTGGAGTCGGACGTTCACAACTGGGAGAGGAGGGGATTTGATTCTATCGCCCGCATTCCCGGCTGTCTTCGAGAACACATTAGGTTCCTAAAGAAGCATTGGGATATCTACCAAAGGAGCCTCGAACCTGATGAACGCGAAGACGGTTCGCCATCAGACGAAGTTCCTTCTGCGAACCCCCCCTCCTTCTTAGTTTTTTTTTTTAATATTATGTAAAATACTATTGGGCTAGAGGCCCAGAAATATTAATTACATTCCCCTTTTGCTTTAGATTTGCCGATTTACTCAAATCTTATTTAATGCGTTATATCTAGAGAATATAATTAGTAATTAACTCGATTACATTTTCCATAAAAGTAGTAATTTCAGATTTGGGAAATCGTCAATTAACCTTCTTAAATGTGGTCGAGTATATTTTGAATATAAAGCAGATGTAGATCGTTATTGAATTTAATCAACAATAATTCTACAAAAATGTTTGAGGAACGTAATTTCTCAGAGAATCCCTCCGACTCGTTTAAAGTGATGAGTGATGATCTTCCGGAAACGTCAGACATCGTTCTTGTAAAAAACGGAAGCCAACGGCGAACCAGAAGAGTTACGCCCATTGGGGTGGGGAACCAGCATTCAGGTTCCAAATGTGTTAATTGAGAGATTATCAGCTCAAGATCGTCTCAAGCCCGAGGAGTTTATTACCAAGGTATTGTTAAACCTAGTGATTTAACTCTTTTTATTATTGCTAAATGAAGCGTTTCATTTTCTTCAGCTTATCATACGGCACGACGAGCTCGAAAATGAGAAACAAGAGATTAGGCAAAGGATCATAGAACTAGAGAAGCGTCGCCTCGACATTGCTCGCGAGCTTCATCGCCTCGAATCCCATCCTTCCGATTGGATCGAACTAGGACTTCAGGAGTACGGAAACATGCCAGGTTGTATTATGAGCATCGTTGACCTCGCAGGTCAAGGAGCAAAGTTATTCCGTAACTCAAGACCCTTCGAGATCTGGTTCTAGCTTATCTAGAAATATTTATACATTGTTCGCAATGTATTTCTATATTCATGCTCGAATATTGAATTTATAAAAACAAGACTCCATGATTGGAATAATATTTTTATTTTTATGTTATAGCTGGACTCGTGTTTAGCGAGCTGCCTACGTACCCAAAATAGGATCAAGCCAAATCGTAGTTCGATTGTATTTGCTTTAGCAATAGAACTTTTTCAAGTTGATGATGTTCCAAGGCCTTTGAACGGGATTTCCGTCAAGGTATTGTAAATGGTAAACACTATTTCGGATTTTTTCTGTGATTTGATAAGGACCTTCCCAGTTGTTGGTGTCGGATCCCGCACCAGAAGTCCGAGATCAACCAAAGATTGCCACGTAGTCAAGATAATGGCCCATAAAGGATAAAGCCCATTGAACCCATGAGCCGAAGGAACGGTCGAAGTGGTTGTCACCACTTCGAGAATCCGAAGTGACTGCACTGTGACACGAGTTCGGTGTAGAAGACACGGGTAAGTCGGTTCAAGGACACTTGGGCCAAAAAGGCGAGGCCCATGAAGATCAGAGTCAACTCAAATTCAAACGTTGAGCATTAAAGTCGAAGAATCAAAACGGACACATTTAAGAAGGAATAATTGTACTTAATTATTCATTTTAATGTCGTTTCTCTATGTATAAATATAAAGGCCAATGGCCATGTAAAGGGGATTCTCGGAAGAAAGAAATAATATAGCAATTTTCGTAGCAATTTATAAGTTCTTACATATTCATTTTTGTCCCTCAAGAGTAATCTTTCCTACTTAATAAAAATACTTGAGTGTGTGAATCCGACATCCACATTTTGGCGCCGTCTGTGGGGAGATAGGATTCTTGAGTGGTCAGATTTTTTCTTTACTACATTTCCGAGATAAGCAACAATGTCCGGAGGAGACGCCGTTGAGACATCATTGGCCGAAACCCTCAAAGCTATGCAGCAAACCATGTCGGACATATCACAAAAGTTCTCGGATGTGGAAAAGGCCGTCGATACGTTGCAAACATCCCAGGTATCTCTTAGTCAAAACGTCAATACTATACAAACTCGTGTTCGCTCTTTAAGTGCAGGAAACCTTGTGGGAATCCGAAGAGGGATATTCAACTCGCCAAGTTCCGCTGCACGAAATGAAACCAGCGGACAAACAACTCCTGGTGCTACTAATAATGTAGCTCAGACGTTGGAAGAAGAGACACAGCTCGGGGATGAAGAACAACTTGCAGCTCAGTACGAGCAGGAGAACCTCGACCAGTTCGAGACCATGAGGAAGGTTAGCCAGGAATTAAAAGAAATGAAATCAAAATTTCATCAAGCTACAAGTTCGGAGCCAGACATCAATCGAGTCATTGAAGAAGCTAGGCGAACACCTTTCATCCCGCGAATTGCAAGTTTGAGGATCAAAGATTCCCGGAAACTCAAGTTGGACCCTTACAGCGGATTGGAGGATCCAAAAAGCTATCTCGCAGCTTTTCTGATCGCTGCTGGAAGAGTCGAATTGGATGAAGCTGATGAGGACGCAAGCTACTGCAAGCTTTTTTCGGAGAATCTATGTGGCCAAGCTCTAATGTGGTTCACCCAATTAGAGCCGGGTTCGATCAGCAATTTCGACGAACTATCAGCCGTATTCTTAAAGCAATACTCCATCCTTATGGAAAAAAGCGTTTCGGATGCCGATCTTTGGAACTTATCGCAAGGATCTAATGAGTCACTTCGAGTTTTCATCACCAAATTCAAAGGAGTGCTGTCAAAGCTCCCAAGAATCTCGCAGCAATCAGCTTTATCTGCCCTACGAAAAGGATTGCGACATGATTCAAGGTTTAAAGAAGACTTAATACTTCATAAACCAGACACGATTCAGGATGCACTCTTCCGCGCGAACAACTGGATGGAGGTAGAGGACGAAAAAGAAAGTTTTGCCAAAAGAAATAAGCAAGAAAAGCCGGCAATCACCGTCCCTACCAAGAAGTTCGAGCCCAGGGAGAGCAAAGGACCAAGGAAATTTGGGTCGCAACCCTTCAACAGTACCGTCGGAAAGCAATTCCAAGGGAAAGGAAGATCAAACACTTGGGTCCGTGATGAAAGTCTATATTGCGACATTCATAAAGTAACCGGACATTTAACCAAGGATTGCAGCGTTCTTAAAAGGCACTTCGCAGAGCTTTGGGCCAGTGGAGATCTTTCCAAATTCGATATAAAAGATTTTGTGAAGGAATACCACGAAGCAAAGGAAAACTCCAAAGATCAAGATTCCAAAAGACCAAGGTTATCCAACGAGGAAGAACCAAGGAGTTCGAAGGGTAAGATCAATGTGATTCTAGGAGGCTCAAAATTTTGTCGAGATTCGATAAGTTCCATCAAAAAACATAGACGAAATGTCTTACTCAAAGCAAGCTTGAGCGAAGAAGTCGATTTTCAAGGTGCCTCAATATCATTTAACGAAGAAGAAACGCGGCATCTCGAAAGACCGCATGATGATGCTCTAGTCATTACTCTTGATGTTGCTAACTTCGAAGTATCAAGGATCCTTATCGATACAGGCAGTTCGGTCGACTTGATCTTTTTAAGTACTCTAGAAAGAATGGGAATCAGCCGAGGAGACATAGTAGGACCCCCATCTCCGTTAGTTGCGTTCACAAGCGAGTCAGCCATGTCTCTCGGAACAATCAAGCTACCGGTCCTTGCCAAGAAGGTATCGAAGATCGTGGACTTCGTTGTCTTCGATAAGCCCGCAGCTTACAACATCATCCTCGGGACTCCCTGGATTTATCGAATGAAAGCAGTCCCCTCTACTTACCATCAATGTATCAAATTTCCAACATCAAATGGGGTGGAAACAATTCGGGGAGATCAAGAAGCTTCACGGACGTATTACCTAGCTAGCCACCGTATGAAGATTCAATAGCAATTAACGAAGCCCGCAAAAGAGGGACTAAGAACAAAATTTCCTAGCGGGCAGAAGAAAGATGATGTAGTAATCGAAGTGGTGTTGGAAAAAGACAAGCCGGACCGGAAAATTCGAATTGGAGCAACTCTGACTGGCCAAATAAAAGAAGCTTTGGTCGAACTTTTAAAGAGAAACAAAACATCGTTTGCATGGTCAGCAGCAGACATGCCTGGTATAGATCCAAGTATAATTTGTCACGAGCTAACGTAGATCTGAGCTTCAAGCTGGTGAAACAGAAAAGAAGAAAGCTCGGAGTGGAGCGAGCCAAAATAGTAAATGACGAAGTGGATAAACTTTTGAAGATAGGGTCCATAAGAGAAGTGCAATACCCGGAATGGGTAGCAAACACTGTCGTTGTCAAAAAGAAGAATGGAAAAGATAGGGTTTGCATCGATTTCACAGACCTAAATAAAGCATGTCCCAAAGATAGTTTCCCGCTCCCACATATAGATCGAATTGTAGAGTCCACCGCTGGGAACGAGCTGTTAACATTCATGGACGCCTTCTCGGGTTATAATCAAATAATGATGAACCCCGAAGATCAAGAAAAGACGTCATTTATCACAGATAGAGGTATCTATTGTTATAAGGTGATGCCTTTTGGTTTGAAAAATGCAGGAGCAACTTATCAACGGTTGGTTAACAAGATGTTCCATAATCATCTCGGGAAAACAATGGAAGTCTACATAGATGATATGTTGGTTAAGTCGTTAAAGAAAGAGGATCACGTTAAGCATTTATAGGAATGTTTTGATATTTTCAATAAATATCAAATGAAGCTGAACCCGGCGAATTGCACATTTGGAGTCCCATCCGGAGAATTTCTTGGTTATATCGTGACAGAAAGAGGAATCGAAGCCAATCCAAATCAAATTAACGCCTTTCTAAACATGCCCTCTCCAAGAAACTTCAAAAAAGTACAACGGTTGACTGGGCGGATTGCGGCTCTGAATCGTTTTATCTCGAGATCAACAGATAAGTCGTTGCCTTTCTACCAAATTCTAAAAGGGAACAAAGGATTCCTTTGGGATGAGAAGTGTGAAGAAGCTTTTGGGCAGCTTAAGGCATACTTAACCACTCCACCTATATTGTCCAAACCGGAAATGGATGAAAAACTTTATTTATACGTGTCGGTTTCAAACCACGCGGTTAGTGGAGTCTTGGTTCGGGAAGACCGTGGGGAGCAGAAACCAATTTACTATGTGAGCAAGTCAATGACGGATCCGGAAACCAGATATACAATGATGGAAAAACTCGCACTCGCGGTGGTGATATCGGCTCGGAAGCTGCGCCCGTACTTTCAATCCCATCCGATTGAGGTATTAACCAACCAGCCACTCCGAACAATACTTCATAGTCCAAACCAGTCCGGACGATTGGCGAAATGGGCGGTGGAATTAAGCGAGTACGACATAGAGTTCAAAAGCCGGATCAGTATGAAGGCTCAGGTCTTAGCAGATTTCCTGACCGAACTTCCAATACCTGGAACGATAGAACAACCGGAGAACCAAACTTGGAAATTACACGTAGATGGGTCTTCAACAAAACAAGGATCCGGAGTGGGAATCAAGTTGGAGTCTCCAACATCAGAAATTCTAGAACAGTCATTCCGGTTGTTATTCAATGCCTCCAACAACGAGGCAGAATACGAAGCCCTGATTGCCGGACTTCGATTGGCACAAGGAATTGGAGCTAAGGAAATATTGGCTTATTGTGATTCGCAATTAGTAGTTAACCAGTTTAACGGAGACTATGAAGCCAAAGATTCGAGAATGGAAGCGTACCTCGAAGTGGTGAGGGATCTATCTAAAAATTTCTCGAAGTTTTTATTAATCCGCATACCTCGGGGAGAGAATACAACTGCGGATGCACTTGCCGCATTAGCGTCAACATCAGATCCTGAGTTAAAGAGAGTTATTCCAGTGGAATGCATTTCGGAGCGAAGCATTCAAGACAGCAAAGAAACTCTCGTCGTTACAAGATCTCGAGCAGCGGCACGCGACCGTGGCGAACCAGATATCGAACCACCACCCAACAAACGAAGGAAGTCAAAGGGATCGAATACATCTAACAAGGAACCCGTTGTCTTAGCTGAAGAAGTGATTCCAGAAACGATGTTAGAAACCGAGCCATTAATCGAGGAGGATGTTCTTGAACCATACGAGCATCCCGAGCCAGAGCCACGAGTATTTCACAAGGTTGACCAAATTCCGGCTAAAGACTGGGGGGCTTACTGGAGGGACCAATAAAGCACTACATCATGACAGGTGAGCTCCCAAAGAATAAATGGCAGGCCAGAAAAATGAAAATCGTTAGCGCGAAATTTTGTCTGTCAAAGGATGCGTTATATAAACGAGGTGTCAGTGACCCTTACCTATTATGCATTTTTGGGCCCGAAGTCGAAATCGTCATGAGCGAAGTGCATGAAGGATTATGTGGGAGTCATTCATCAGGAAGAGCTATGGCTTTTAAAGTTAAAAGAATGGGATATTATTGGCCCACTATGATCACAGATTGTGTTAAGTTCGCCCAAAGATGCAAGCGCTGCCAACTCCATGCACCATTGATCCATCAACCGTCGGAATTATTCTCTTCCATTTCCGCCCCATACCCGTTTATGAGGTGGTCAATGGACATCATTGGACCATTGCACAAATCAACTCGAGGTGTACAGTACCTTTTAGTCCTTACGGACTACTTTTCAAAATGGATCGAAGCTGAGGCGTATGTTGGTATCAAGGATTCGGCGGTGAAGACCTTTATTTGGAAAAACATTATATGTCGACATGGAGTTCCATACGAAATAGTTACTGATAATGGACCGCAATTCATTTCACACGAGTTTGATGCCTTTTTGTGCGGACTGGGAATCAAAGTTAGTTATTCTACTCCACGATATCCGCAAGGAAACGGTCAAGCTGAAGCCGCGAACAAGACAATATTAAGCAATCTCAAGAAACGCTTAAGTCATCTAAAGGGAGGATGGTATGAAGAACTCCAACCCGTCCTGTGGGCCTATCGTACAACCCCTAGGCGACCTACAGGAGAAACTCCATTCTCTTTGGTTTACGGCATGGAGGCTGTAGTACCAGCTGAACTCAATGTGCCCGGACTTCGCCGAACAGAAGCACCGTTAAATGAGGAAGAAAATTCAGCAATTCTTAATGATTCACTAGATACCATAAATGAAAGGCGTGATCAAGCTCTAATTCGGATCCAGAATTACCAGCAGGCAGCAGCCCGGTATTACAATTCTAAGGTTAAAAGTAGGCCTTTCTTCGTGGGAGATTATATATTAAGGCGCGTCTTTGACAACAAAAAAGAAGAAGGTGCCGGTAAACTCGGTATTAATTGGGAAGGACCTTACATTATTACCGAAGTGGTTCGGAACGGTGTTTATAGGTTGAAAGACTTAGAAGGCAATCCGGTCAAGCGACCTTGGAATGTGATCAACCTAAAGAAGTTTTATGTTTAAAGCTACATGCATTGTTTATGTACATGAACTACGATGTGGCTTGATCCCGAAATGGGTACGTAGGCAGCTCGGAAACGAGTTCAGCTATTAATAAAAATTTGTTTTATTTCTTTATTAAAGGAAAGAGGTTCGACTGTGCGAACAAGTGAAGCAAACAAAGGTTCGGCTATACGAACATACAAGAGATTGGAAATAGAGCGTTTATTCAAAGAAGGGATGTCGCTCATCGTACACTTCGGACTATGAAAACCTTGTTGACGAGCAGAACACCTCAACTCCTTGACCAGCAAGATCGAGGATTGGCATCATGCAGTCCGGAATTCGAGCAAAGTCAGAGATTCCAAGCTCAATCCACTCTCCGGGGTGAGATTCAAGGATGTGAAGATCTCTCGACACCGTAGTAAGCCTGCGTTGCATCCGGTTAATCCTCTTCTGGAGTCTCCTTTTTTCCAACATAAGCTTCCGGTGTTGAAGCTCGAGTGCCTCTATGAACGCCGTCGCTGTTCCTTGGTCTCTGATTTGGAGATCCCTGATCAAAGCACATGGGGCTCGGATCTGAGATCTTAAGAAGCCGCGAAGTGGAGGAGGCTGCCTGCTTGGCTCATTTGGAACATCTTCGTTTATCATTCCGATTCTGGAGAAGTCGGGCATAGATTCTGAACAGCGAAGATTGAACTCCATACCTACTAAAATGAAAAGAATGGTGAGGAGTAAAGGGAAATTGAGACTATAATTTATAGGAATGTCATATCCCTAGCAAGCTGCGGATTCTATCCAAGGAATGGAGTGATTCGCGAAGAGATTTATGCCCTCGAACAGATCCTGCATTAAAAGGCGCATCTCCGAGAATATTTGAAAAGAAAGGAAAGTTGCAAATGTTTCCATAAATAAAAAGGGGCCGAAGCCCATTACGAGTTTAAAATAAGTGAAGAAGTTAGAGAACATTTATGGAAGAGGCTCAGGAACAGGCTCCTTCATCGCCGGTTTAGTCTTCGAAGTGGACGCCTTGTTCTTGGCATCCACTTCGGGATGATCCCGAACGCGTTTCCGACAGGTGCTGGCCTCCTCTTCGTCTTCTTCTTCGCTGTCAGGTGGAACGGCATAGACCGGGGCGTTCACGGGACCCGGGACTCCTTTAGCGCGAAGATACATCTGAAGCATCTTCGGGATCTCGGCGACAGAGTCAAAATTCTGCTATTCCCATTGAAAGGGATCACTTTCCAAGGCCCGTATCTTCCTCTCCACCCGAGCGATGCGAGCCTCGAGCGTTTGCCTTTTGAGTCCCAGCCGCTGCCTCTCTTCACACAAGCGACGGTGTTTGTCGGCAACCTAGCATAAAGATGAATGAATAAGATGAAACAAAAAGTTTCTAATCAAAAAAGACAGATATTAACCTTGTCAATAAAGTCGCAAGCCTCCTTCTTCTCTTTCGAAGGAAAGTGAAAGACGGCGTGAGGGAAAAGAACGCCGGCCGGTTCAAAGCCGTCGCCGGACAAGAAGAGTGGGCTGCCGGGATCAATGGGGGCTACTTTTTCGTTTTCCATTCTTGAAATATTTCTCAAGTAAGATTCTAAAATCGTGTTTAAATAAAGCTTAGAAGTAGGTAAGCCTTTATTTATAATGATTTAGGGTTTGTCTTGGAACCATAAATCCAATAATGGTAGAGTGCCCGAGTGGTTTAAGCCATTTTTGGAAAATCGAGAAAAGGCAGTTATTGCATTAGAGACGAGCCGTTTTCCTTACTTATAAGAAGGGAAAGAGCAACCGTCGCATTAACTACAAAAGTTTCTAAGGCCCAAGCCCAATAAATTTATCGAGTTGACTAAACCCGAAGTGGGGAACTCGCTTTAAGCCGAGCTCAGCTCTCGCATTCTAAAGAGAAAGGCCTGATCAGCCTAAAAATCTCGAAAGCATAACCATAAGGCCACAAAAGGTTAAAAGCGGACTTTGCAAACCCGCATATAATTTTAACCAAACCCCCTTGGGTCGTAACCTAGAAAGGTTTAAAATCCTCCTCAGGCAAAAATCTTGTTAAAAAAAAATGATAAAGCCTCCTTAGGCCAAAAAATAAGTTTGAAGTTAAGTTTAAACTAAGTGGGATCCAGTTTAAGTGGGCGCAGCCACTACGGATCGACCTCCATCTCGGACTCCGGCTCGGCTGTCAAAGTTTCACTTGCTTCCTTAATTGGCGCTTGATCAGATGAAGCTCCCTGACCACCCTCCGCGGTGCAGCCATCCTCTGGAGTGACCTCCGGCACCGCAGGAACTTCGGGTGGAACAACGTCTTCCGTTTTACTTGAGCCTAGAAAAATAATCCCAGTCAATCAAAGGTACAAGGTAAGAAAAGGTAATGAGTATCAAGAGCAAAAAGTTACCCGCCCAGTCTAGACCCAATTCACTTATAGGAGGAGATTCTGTGAAGAATTCCTCAAAGTCCTGCGGGTTGAAAGTCGAAGCGGGAAGAGCTGCCAAACGACTCCGCTTTTCAGAAAGATTGGTCAACAGTTCAGCCCTCTCTTGCACCTCGGAGAAATCTGCATCATGGATTTGGTCCAACAGAATCAAATTGCTCTCGTGCTCCTTGACGTCTGATTCCAGATCTGACCTAGCCTTCTCGGTTTGAATGAAGCGGATGGCCCCCTGGATCAACTCCATCCCTCGTCCCTTAACATCTTTTTTGGCTTTCGATGCTGACCTTGCCAACTCGGAATCACGCAACTTGGCTAACGCCTTGTACTTCGCGTAAGCTCGATAAGTTGGTTGTTTAGGGTATCGGCGGTTGATTCGGATTCATGGAGTCTACCCTGAACACCAGAAAGCTCATCCTGGAGTTTGTAATTCCGGTCATACTGGTCTTGCAGCTCCCCCTTTATCTGCGCAAGCTCAGATGTTAAACTGTCGACCTTGTCCTCCAGATCGTGCTTGGAGCCGGCAGAAGAATTAAGTTCAGCCTCAAGAGCTGAGAATTTCTTCTTCCACATGTCAATCTCCTTCTCCCGTCCAATGACCAACCCTTCGTAATGTTCGATCATATCGTTAAGTTCGCTGTGAGCCTGGCATTATAAACCCGGGATGGCGAGTCAGTTTGAAGAATGGCAATACATAAAAGAAAAAAACAAAAAAAAACGGAATTAACCCGAGATGAATGATGAGCGTGAAGCAAATAGCGTTCACGAATCGCAGGACACCATTTGTTGAAGTCTGGCAAGATCGAACCCGACTGGGTCTTGAAGCATCGGAAGACGCTGCCTTCTTTCTCCATAGCTGCGAAGAAGGAAGAGTTGTAAATATTGGAATTTTAATAGAGACAAAAAAGTTTAAGTATGTGTAAGTCACCAAACCTGAAAGCGATTTGACTTGAGGGACAAGGGCAGGCTTTAACCTCGAGAAAGCATCTCGAGATTCAGAATCTCCCTTTTTGGGGGATGCACTCCGAACAGTCTTTTCACTCTCGGGCTGGGCAGAAGAAGACATGTCAGCAGGTCGGGGAGGACCCATTGGTTCAGTGGGAGGGGATGATCGAGGTGAACGGTCAGTCCGGGCCCTTGATTTCTCCCTTCGCGGAGACGAGTCACTACGGGATGACTTGTCCCTCTTCCTGCGAACCAAATTCTTAAGTGGTTCGCTGCTGAAATCGTCTCGGGGAAGACGAGGAGAATCACGACGAGGAGACCGCTCTCTCCGAGGAGAACGTGAGTCACGACGATCGCGACGAGGAGTTAATCTGAAAGAAGCGACAGATCTGGCTCCTTCGGTGCTGCCATCATCAACCAGCAGGGTCCTACTGTAGTCCTTCTTGTCTATAGAAGTCGCGAGAAACTTTTTCTTCTCCTCGCAAGCTTCAGCCATCGGCTTGGAAAGCACCTTACGCTTGGCCGCAAGGGCCCGAGATGACATCCCCTGAGTTGAGGGAGGAGGCGGAAGTTGGTGAAGTTGACCCAGTGGACTCATCCTGAGTCTGTGGTTAGCTTCTAGGAATCGTTCAAGAGTAAAAGAATTCCAAAGGGTTTCCCCTTCGAGAATTATTTTGAAGAATTCGATGAACTCTTCAGACGGGAGAGTGGAAGCGACGAAAGCTGCGAAATGAAACAACGGCTTTAGTCAATAAAGATAAGAAAACAATCGGAAAAGATATATGCGACCTAATCTCTACCAGGCTTTGCAGACCACTTCGATGGGAGTAAATCTGCAAGATTTCCAATCGAAGCGGGAGTTTTCTTAATCAGAAACCAAGGATGGTGCCAATTTTCATCCTTGTTCAGAAGGTGCGAGATGATGTTTCTATTAGCGTTTGGATACGCTGAGAAATATCCCGTCTTCTTCGATGAACTTCTTACGCTTAGAAGCTCATTTAATTCAGTAACTCCGATAACATATCCGGCCTCCGCCGTGATTGTTATAATTCCGAGAATAGTTCGAAGAAGATTGGGAGTTAGTTGAGGAAGCGCGATTTCAAGAGCCGCTAGGTATCGAACTAGGGCTTCGGGAAGAGGAAAGGTCAGCCCGCAACCTTTAAAATAGATCTCATATACACAGAAATAGCCGTCGCGGTGGCTTTCTGGGGACTCTGTGGGATCGGCTATCTGCGCCTCCGCCATAATTCCTGGTGGAATTCGGCAGAGCTCCCTCAAACGTTCGAGAGATTGAAGGGTGCAGGTGGTTCTGTAGTGCGGACCAGCAATATCATTAGGGCGGGTGCACTCGTCATTACTAGAACGCCTTTCATCGAAAGACGGAGACTCGGGTCTATCAGAATCAGAAGTCATTGGGGGGAATGAAAAATTCAAGTTTCGGCAAAGAGAAAATCGGAGAAGAAAGAGAAGAGAGGAGTTTCGATTAAAGCGTAAAAGAAGAAAGTAATGGTGAAAAGAAGTTACCTCACACAAGCTAATGATGAAACCGCCTCGGAAGTTGTGTGGGAAGTGGGAAGGTTTTTTCCCGTTTTAATAGTAATTAATTAATATACGGTCATAATGATGACAGATGTCACTCGGGTAAAAATGGCTAGTGCCGAAATTAGAGGAATGATGAGATTTCCGGCGGGAAATCAGAAAGATTTTCGAGCGCAATCTTTGGTCACTTGAGCATTTAAAGTCCTCCGAATTGGAACAGCACTTCGAAGAACTTGGGGGGCTAATTGTTGGTGTCGGATCCCGCACCAGAAGTCCGAGATCAACCAAAGATTGCCACGTAGTCAAGATAATGGCCCATAAAGGATAAAGCCCATTGAACCCATGAGCCGAAGGAACGGTCGAAGTGGTTGTCACCACTTCGAGAATCCGAAGTGACTGCACTGTGACACGAGTTCGGTGTAGAAGACACGGGTAAGTCGGTTCAAGGACACTTGGGCCAAAAAGGCGAGGCCCATGAAGATCAGAGTCAACTCAAATTCAAACGTTAAGCATTAAAGTCGAAGAATCAAAACGGACACATTTAAGAAGGAATAATTGTACTTAATTATTCATTTTAATGTCGTTTCTCTATGTATAAAGGCCAATGGCCATGTAAAGGGGATTCTCGGAAGAAAGAAATAATATAGCAATTTTCGTAGCAATTTATAAGTTCTTACATATTCATTTTTGTCCCTCAAGAGTAATCTTTCCTACTTAATAAAAATACTTGAGTGTGTGAATCCGACATCCACACCAGTTAATACCGAGTTTTCTAGCTCCTTCTTCTTTTGTGTTATCGAACACTCGCCTTAAAACAAAGTCTCCTACATTTAAAGGTCTGTTTTTCAACTTTGAGTTATAGTAACGAGCGGTCAATTGCTGATAGTTTTGAAGTCGAATAAGGGATTGATCTCACCTTTCATCGATTGTATCAAGAACGTTTTCGATTGTATCAAGAACGTTTTCTAATAATTTAGTTCAGTTCGGCTGGGACTACAGCTTCCATCCCATATACTAATGAGAATGGAGTTTCTCCCGTTGCTCGTCTCGGGGTTGTTCGATATGCCCACAACACAGGTTGCAGCTCGTCATACCAACCACCTTTCCGAGTATTCAAACGCTTTTTAAGATTGCCGAGAATGGTTTTATTGGAAGCTTCCGCTTGCCCATTTCCTTGAGGATACCTCGGCGTTGAATAGCTAAGTTTTATTCCCCAAGCGGAACAAAAATCTTCAAATTCATTTGAAATGAATTGAGGACCGTTGTCCGTTACTATTTCGTAAGGAATTCCATGGCGACAAATAATGTGTTTCCACAAGAATGTTTTTACCACAGAATCTTGTATATTTACGTAGGCTTCTGCTTCGATCCATTTGGAAAAATAGTCCGTTAGGACTAATAAGTATTGGACGCCTCGCGTTGAGCGATGCATAGGACCAACTATATCCATTGACCACCTCATGAAAGGGTATGGAGTAGATATAGATGATAAAATTTCAGATGGCTGGTGAATAAGAGGAGCGTGCATCTGACACTTTTTACACCGTTTGGCGTAATGAATGCAGTCAGAAATCATAGTTAGCCAGAAATATCCTAGTCGTTTGATTTTGAAAGCCATTGCTCGTCCCGAAGAATGACTACCACAAAGCCCTTCGTGGAACTCGCTTGTCACTATTTCAACTTCGGGTCCGAAAATACATAAAAGATAGGGATCACTGACGCCTCGCTTGCACAACGACTCTTTAATTATACAATACTTAGCGCTGATGATTTTTAGTTTGCGAGCTTGCCATTTGTTCGATGGTAGTTCTCCATTAAGAATGAAATTTTTGATGGGTACTCTCCAGTCAGCCCCCCAATCATTAGCGGAAGTATTATCCTTGAGTATAAACTTCCTTGGTTCGGGCTCGGAAGGAATATCAAGATCTTCGATTGTTTCCTGAACTTCTTCATCACCCTGAGGTGTTTGTTCAGTTCGAGATAGTTCTTTAGCGGGAACCTCTATATATTCAACTTTCTTCTTGGCTTTCTTTTAGGAAGTTCCAGTGGTGAAGTAAGTTCATCATCCTGAGATTTTACTCGTGATCTGGTGACAACAAACGAACTATTCTCATTTGCGGAACTTAATTTTGGAGTTTCGATATGCTCGGCCTCCAAAATGTTATCGTTTTCTGTTTCTTCAACTGAAATACTTCGCGTAGAAATACATTCAACAGGGATAACTCGTTTAAGCTTGGGATCTGAGGTAGATGCTAGGGCAGCTAAAGCGTCTGCCGAAGTGTTTTCTCCTCGAGGTATTCGAACTAAGTCGAACTCTTTGAATTTTCCGGCAAATTTTTTGACAGCCGAAAGATAGGCTTCCATTCGAGGAGCCTTAGCTTCGTAATCCCCACTGAACTGGTTTACAACTAGCTGGAAATCACAATAAGCTATTATTCTTTCTGCTCCAATTGCAAGAGCAAGCCGAAGTCCTGCTAGGAGAGCTTCGTATTCTGCTTCATTGTTCGAAGCCGGAAACATTAATCGAAGCGACTGTTCGATTATTTCCTTTGTCGGAGTTTCGAGCCTAATACCGATTCCGGATCCTTGTTTAGAAGAAGAGCCATCTACATGTAATTTCCATGTAGAGTTTTTTCAATAAGGATTCCATCATCAAGTGGCAGTTCGATCAAAAAATCAGCCAGAACTTGTGCTTTTGCGCTAGTTCGACTTTTATATTCTATATCGTACTCACTGAGTTCGATTGTCCATTTCGCCAATCTACCGGACTGACTTGGTCCGTTAAGAATCGAGCGAAGTGGATGAGAAGTTAGAATTTCTATCGGATAAGATTGGAAATAAGGTCTGAGCTTTCTAGCAGATATCACTACTGCTAAAGCTAACTTTTCCATCATGGTATATCTCTTTTCTGGACTGGTAAGAGATTTACTTATGTAGAAAATCGGCTTCTGATCACCTTGATCCTCTCGAACTAAAACCCCACTTACAGAATGATTAGAAACCGAGACATAAAGATAAAGTTTCTCATCTGATTCGGGTTTTAAGAGAACCGGTGGTGTCGTCAAATAAGTTTTTAATTGGTCGAACGCTGCTTCGCATTGATCATCCCACCGAAATTTTTTGTTCCATTTTAAAATCTGGTAAAAGGGGAGACATTTATCGATAGATTTCGAGATGAAACGATTCAACGCAGCAATTCTTCCCGTCAATCGCTGGACCTCTTTAATGTTTTTTGGTGAAGGCATCGTGAGGAAAGCGTTAATCTGATTAGGATTTGCTTCTATTCCTCTTTCCGTGACTATGTAACCTAGGAATTCTCCGGAAGGCACACCAAAAGAACATTTAGCAGGATTTAATTTCATCCCGAATTCATTCAGAATTTTGAAACACTGCTCAAGATGTGTGATGTGCTCGGATTTCTTAAGAGATTTTACGAGCATATCATCGATATAAACTTCCATCGTTTTGCCCAATGTTTTGAAAACATTTTGTTGACTAAACGTTGATATGTTGCCCCGGCATTTTTTAGACCGAATGGCATTACTTTATAACAGTAGATTCCTCTATCTGTTATGAAAGATGTTTTCTCTTCATCTTCGGGATTCATCATGATCTGATTATACCCAGAAAATGCATCCATGAAAGTCAAGAGTTTGTTTCCGGCTGTTGATTCTACGAGCCGATCGATATGAGGGAGAGGAAAGCTGTCTTTTGGACATGCTTTGTTAATGTCAGTGAAATTGACACATACTCTCCACTTTCCATTTTTCTTTTTGACTACCACGGGGTTTGCTAACCAGTCCGGGTATTTTACATCTCTAATCGAACCAATTTTCAAAAGCTTATCAACTTCGTCATTGACCGCTTGTGCTCGTTCAGGACCCAGTTTTCTTCTTTTTTGCTTTATTGGTATAAAACTGGGATCGACATTTAAGTCATGGGTAATGATACTTTTGTCGATGCCAGGCATATCCTTGGCCGACCAGGCAAAAGTATTTTCTTTTAGAAATGTTACCAATTGATCTTTGATTTCTGAATCCAAAGTAGTTCCGATTTTTACTTTCCGATCTGGAAATTCGGGATCAATTTCAATTTCTGTGGTAATTCACTCGAACTGAGACCACTTGGGTAACGCGAGGTGCTTTCTTGCTTAGCATTTATCATTAATTGCTATTTGAGCTTTAAACGATGTCCCATGAGGTAGCAAGATCGCGACGTTTCCTGATCTCCTCGAATGGTTCTAATTCCACCAGGAGTCGGAAATTTCACACATTGGTGATAAGTTGAAGGTATAACCTTCATTTCGTATATCCACGGAGTTCCGAGAATTATGTTGTAAGCGGCCAGACGGTCGAAAACAATAAATTATACAATTTTTGGAACCCCTGCGGCGAGCACTGGTAGTTTTATGTTTCCTAAGGACATAGATGTGTCACTCGTGAAAGCTACTAACGGTGCCGGTGGACCGAAAATATCGGCTTTACTGATTCCCATTCTTTGCAAAGTGCTTAGAAATATGAGATCTACCGAGCTTCCAGTATCAATTAGACACCTTGTCACTTCAATGTTCGCAACATCTAAAGTTATTACAAGAGCATCATCATGAGGTCCTGTTAATCCTTGAGTGGCCGAATTATCAAAGGAGATAGAAGGTATTTGTTCATTTGACTGAAAACCTACAGCGGTTTGAATTGCTGCTGATTTCTTATGCCTTTTGATTGATCTGATCGAATCTCGGCATAATTTGGATCCTCCCATTATAACATCGATCCTTTTCTTAGGAGTGCTCGGAGTTCCTGGCCCATTGGGCTTATGTTTCTTTTCAGGAGGATTAGAAGCTTCGGAATCTTCTTTTTCTTTGTGGTATGATTCCACAAATTCCTCGATATTGAAATTAGCGAGCTTTCCAGCTGCCCACAGTTCGGTGAGGTGCCTTACGCTGCAATCTTTGGTGGAGTGCCCGTTTACTTTATGAATATCGCAATAGGCACTTTCATCTCTAACCCAAGTATTAGGAGGATTGTATCTGTAACGCCCGCGATCCTCAATAGGATCGTCGGATGAGACTTGGTCCGAGAAAAGGAGGAGAAACTCGGACAAGTCTAGATTGGAGCTGCCCATCAGCTCGGATAAGGAGAATAATGAACGTTAAGTAGCCAAACCAGCTCCCGTATAGCTCAACTAAGCTCGAAGTACTTCCGGGTAGTTCAGCTAAGCTCGGGTAACTGTCGAGTAGCTCAGCTAGCTCGACCAGCTGCCGGGTAAGCTCAGCTCAGCTCGGGTAACTGTCTGACGGTTGGATGGTTGGGCGGTTACGGAAGGACGGTTGGGCGGTTACGAGGGGCGGTTACCAATGAGCGGTTATGGCCGAATGGGCGCCTTCTAGAGAAACGGTTGGGAAACGGTTTTCTAAACGAAACTCTATAAATACAAGGCATTTGGGGCGATTTCAGGGGCGGGGAAAAACGGAGGGAAAATACAGAAACTCTCGGAGAACATCTTGAGAGAAAACACTTTAAGAGAGAGTTACGATCGGTGCGATCGAAGGTGAGACGGTTCTAGACTTTATGTCCGAACCTAAGGAGATATGATACGTACGATCTAGCCTAGGGATTGTTCCGATGACTTAGAAGAAGTCCGGAACGATTAGGGTGATATTGTAGTATCGGGGAATCATTCATATCATGCATAAACTTGGTTCGAATGGCGGATCGGTTGAAATGGGGATGCGGCTCGGCGGAGGATCGGCGGATCTGTGAAGATCTACCGTGAATCGGCCGAACTGATGCGCATACTTCCACTCTCCGATCTGTTCTTCGTTCCGGGTGGTTAAAAGGCTTAGAGAGCATTGCATGGATTTGCATATAATAAGTAAAACGGATACTTATGCCTCTTTGACTTTCAGGAAAGGGTGGTGATCGTGGGAAGGACTTGGCTTAGGCGTGAGAGACTCAAGCCCGGGAAGATGAGTGGTGATGAATCGGGTAGAATAGGATCGATTATATGACTTGTAATAGCTTATATGCAAACTCATAAGTTGTATCGAATCCTTTCAAGTATCTAATAAAGTATCCGATTCTTTGTTTACTCTATTATCGCATATTGACTCTAAGTAATGAATCTCAGAATATCGTAAATCGGATTGTCTTAAGGAAATGGCCCTAAAATTTGACTAAGGATCAGATCACTTAATGATTTGGTCGGAGAGAACCTCTCCGGACTTAGGCAGTCCGGATCGGGGTCTTTCAAGTTGGTATCAGAGCATGCTTGGTTCTAGGACCATTACTGCGGGTTTTGGGAATCACCACTCATCGGCTTATGAGTCCTCACGGTAGTTGTTTCTTACCCTCTTGCGATTTACTATGACTTACCGTAACTAATTTGAAGTTTTTCGCAGATGGATAAGAGCAACAAAACGGGAAAGAGTAAGAAGGATAAGGATAAGGGTAAGGACGTCGTAGAGGAGACGTTGGTTGCCGAGGAGACACAAGTTACCAAGGAAACAAGTGTCGAAGCAACGCTTGATGGGACAATTCCGGCCGGACCTGTGGCTGGACAAAAGTCTCCGGTTCATCAAACTCCGGAGAACAGTTGTGCAACGGATGCGAAGGAGAATCCGAACGCACTTCCATCTGCCCAAGAACAATGGGAAACGATGAAGGCTATGATGGTACAAATGGCCGCATTGACTAAGGCACTTGTACCGGATCCTGTGGTGCAAGTGAAGGAGAACAAAACGGACGTAGATGCGGATGTAGATGTGGGGATTGTCGAAGTCAATCCGCCTACGAACTCTTCAAGGAAGAGGGGAGACTACTTGAGTTTACTCCAGCACGTCTCGAAGTTGGGAACAAGTCACTTCACGGGGAGTTCCGACCCGATCGTGGCGGATGAGTGGAGGACTCGGCTCAAAAGAAACTTTAACTCCACTCGGTGCCCGGAGGATTACCGGAAGGACATTGCGATTCACTTCTTGGAAGGAGACGCGCATAACTGGTGGCTGACCGTGGAGAAACGTAAGGGTGATCAAATCCAAACCTTTTCGGACTTTGAGGAGGAGTTTAACAAGAAGTTTTTCCCTCCAGAGGCATGGGATCGGCTTGAGTGTGCCTACTTGGATTTGATACAAGGCAACCGAACGGTGCGAGAATACGATGAAGAGTTCAATCGCCTTAGGCGATACGTGGGAAGAGAGCTCGAGGATGAGCAGTCTCAAGTGCGCCGTTTCATCCGCGGGTTAAGGGTGGAGATCCGTAACCATTGCTTAATCCGTACCTTTAATTCGGTCTCCGAATTGGTGGAAAGGGTGGCTATGATCGAAATCGGAATTGAGGAAGAAAAACTCATGAATCGTGAGAAGTTTCCGAATCGTTCTAGCCAACCAAGCAAGTCCGCGGATAAGAAGAGGAAATGGGACAAGGTGGATGACACTAAGTCGGGAGCTAAGCGCGGAGAATGCTTGACTTGTGGAAAGAATCATGGTGGGATTTGCTGGAAGGCCATTGGTGCATGTGGCCGGTGTGGAAGTAAGGACCACGGGATTCAAAACTGTCCAAGGATGGATTCGGTGCAACCAAAAGATCTCGCTGAAGAACCAAGGACTTGTTACCATTGTGGGAAAGCGGGACACTTTAAGAGGGAGTGTCCGAAGCTGGAAGTGGAAAAGCAAGCCGCACAAAAGGCAAACCGGAGCGGAAACGGATTACCGCCTCCGCCTAAGAGGCAGGCCATAGCACCGCGAGTTTACGAACTGTCGGAAGATGCTAACAATGCCAGAAACTTCAGGGCGATCACTAGTAAGTCCTTGTGATCTTTATGTTAATTCGTAAATTGCATCGCATCATGCATAAACGGATTGGGGTACTCAGCATTCTAGGGGAATGTGTAGGGACCTTGTGTATAGGTGATGTAGAAACACACACCTTATTTGATTCCGGAGCTACACATTGTTTTGTGAGTTCCGAGATGGTTGAAAAAGGTGGGTTCAAGAAAGAACCAAACACCGAATATGAAATGGTTCGAGCAGCCGGCGGACAAGTAATGTATCCGTCCGGTGTTGTTCGGGAAATCTCGGTTGTAGTCAACGGTGTAAATATGCCAACGGACCTAATCATCGTCCAACTCAAGAAACACGATGTTATTTTGGGTATGGACTGGTTGGGAAAGTATAAGGCACACATAGATTGTCACCGGGGACGGATTCAATTTGAGAGGGAGGAAGGAATGTTGAAATTCCAAGGAATAAGGACAACTTCGGGAAGTTTAGTAATCTCGGCAATCCAAGCGGAAAGGATGCTGGAGAAAGGGTGTGAGGCATACCTAGCCACGATCATAACCCACGAAGTTGGAGCAAGTGCGGAGTTGAAAGATATTCCGATCGCAAAAGAGTTCTCGGATGTGTTTGAGGCCGTGAGTGGCTTGCCACCAGACCGGTCCGATCCATTCACCATTGAACTCGAAGCGGGAACAACTCCTATATCTAAAGCTCCATACCGGATGGCACCGGCAGAAATGGCGGAGCTAAAGAAACAATTGGAGGAGTTGTTGGATAAAGGATTTATTAGACCAAGTAGTTCACCATGGGGTGCACCGGTCTTGTTTGTAAAGAAAAAGGATGGTAGCTTTAGGCTATGCATTGACTATCGGGGATTGAATAAAGTTACGATAAAGAACAAATATCCATTACCCCGGATAGATGAGTTGTTAGACCAACTCGGAGGCGCTAGGTGGTTCTCAAAGATAGACTTGGCGTCGGGATATCATCAAATTCCGATAGAACCATCTGATATTCGGAAGACGGCCTTCCGGACGAGATATGGCCACTATGAGTTCGTAGTGATGCCATTCGGACTAACCAATGCACCGGCAGCCTTTATGAAGATGATGAATAGTGTTTTCCGAGAATTCTTAGATGAGTTTGTGATCATCTTCATCGATGACATACTTGTCTATTCCACGGATTGGAAAACTCATCAAAATCATCTAAGGGCGGTGCTAGAACGGTTAAGGGAACAGAAGTTATTTGCAAAGTTAAGCAAATACTCATTTTGGCAAAGGAGTATCGGATTCCTCGGACACATAATATCGGAACAAGGAGTGTCCGTAGATCCGGAGAAAATCAAATCCATCAAGGATTGGCCACGACCAAGGAATGCCACGGAGATTAGGAGTTTTCTCGGGTTGGCGGGATATTACCGAAGATTCGTAAAAGGCTTTGCGAGTATGTCCTAACCGATGACTCGACTAACCGGGAAAGATACTAAGTTTCAATGGTCGGAGGAATGCGAGAAGAGTTTCTCCGAGTTGAAGGCTATGCTAACAAGCGCTCCGGTATTGGTATTGCCGGAAGAAGGTGAACCTTACATGGTCTATACGGATGCATCGATCACGGGACTAGGATGCGTATTGATGCAAAAGGGTAGTGTAATCGCTTATGCTTCAAGGCAATTGCGTAAACACGAAGGGAATTACCCTACGCATGACTTGGAGATGGCCGCGGTGGTGTTTGCCTTGAAGATTTGGCGATCATATCTTTATGGAGCCAAAGTCCAAATGTTCACGGACCACAAGAGTCTTAAGTACATATTCACTCAGCCGGAGTTGAATCTAAGGCAAAGAAGGTGGATGGAATTTGTGGCGGATTATGACTTAGATATTGCCTATCATCCGGGAAAGGCAAATCAAGTCGCCGATGCCTTAAGTAGGAGACGTTTCGACGTAGAAGCGGAGAAAAACCAAGTGGACTTGGTTAACATGATGGGGACATTGCATGTGAATGCGTTATCCAAGGATCTTGAACCATTGGGTTTAGGTGCGGCTGATCAAGCCGATCTACTTAGTAGAATTCGTTTGGCCCAAGAGAAGGACGCGGAGTTGAAAACTTGGGCAAAGAACAATAAAACGGAGTACCAAACATCGAACAATGGTACCATAGTGGTGAACGGTCGTGTATGTGTGCCGAATGACAAAGGTTTGAAGGGGGAAATCCTTAAAGAAGCGCACCAATCAAAGTTCTCGATTCACCCCGGGTCCAATAAGATGTACCGAGACCTAAAAAGGTATTACCATTGGGTGGGAATGAAGAAGGATGTAGCCGAATGGGTTGCCAAGTGTTCGACGTGCCAACTTGTCAAGGCGGAACATCAAGTACCAAGTGGGTTAGTACAAAACTTACCCATGCCCGAATGGAAATGGGACCATGTAACGATGGACTTTGTTACCGGGTTGCCTACGGGGATAAAGTCTAAGCACAATGCGGTTTGGGTGGTGGTGGACAGATTGACTAAGTCCGCACACTTCATAGCAATTTCCAAAACGGATGGAGCCGAAGATATAGCCGCAAGGTATATCGAGGAGATAGTACGATTACACGGAGTGCCGGTAAGCATTGTGTCGGATCGTGATACACGGTTCACATCGCATTTCTGGAAGGCTTTTCAAAAAGCCTTAGGAACGAGGGTGAACTTAAGTACGGCTTACCACCCGCAAACGGATGGGCAATCTGAACGTACGATTCAAACCCTTGAGGACATGTTGCGTGCATGTGTCTTGGATTGGGGTGGGAATTGGGAGAAGTACTTAAGGTTGGTGGAGTTTGCCTATAACAATAGCTATCAAGCTAGTATTGGCATGTCACCTTACGAGGCGTTGTACGGACGAGCATGTCGGACACCGCTATGTTGGACACCAGTGGGCGAACGCATGTTGTTCGGTCCGAAGATTATGGATGAAACCACCGAAAAGATGAAGTTCCTAAAGATCAAACTAAAGGAAGCACAAGACCGACAGAAAAGCTATGCGGATAAGCGTCGTAAGGAGTTGGAATTCCAAGCAGGAGACTTGGTGTATCTTAAGGCCGTAACGTATAAGGGCAAAGGACGATTTTCAACAAGGAAAAAGTTGAGTCCAAGGTACGTTGGCCCGTACAAGGTGATCGAACGAGTAGGGGCTGTGGCATACAAACTCAAACTTCCGCCAAAGTTAGATGCGTTTCACAAGGTTTTCCACGTTTCACAACTAAGGAAATGCCTAAGTGAACACGAGGAGCGAGTTGAAGATGTTCCTTCGGAGTTAAAAGAAAACTTAACGGTGGAAGCAAATCCAATTCGGATCATTGATCGAATGGAAAAGGGGACAAGGCGGAAAAAGATAAGCATGATAAAAGTGTTATGGGATTGTGGAGGCCGCGAAGAAACTACTTGGGAAACCGAAAATAAAATGATGGCTGATTTTCCTAAGTGGTTTAGAGAGATGGGTAAAGATCAACTTGGGTCGGATTCGGGGACGAATCCCATTCAAGGGGGGGAGACTTGTAACGCCCGCGATCCTCAATAGGATCGTCGGATGAGACTTGGTCCGAGAAAAGGAGGAGAAACTCGGACAAGTCTAGATTGGAGCTGCCCATCAGCTCGGATAAGGAGAATAATGAACGTTAAGTAGCCAAACCAGCTCCCGTATAGCTCAACTAAGCTCGAAGTACTTCCGGGTAGTTCAGCTAAGCTCGGGTAACTGTCGAGTAGCTCAGCTAGCTCGACCAGCTGCCGGGTAAGCTCAGCTCAGCTCGGGTAACTGTCTGACAGTTGGATGGTTGGGCGGTTACGGAAGGACGGTTGGGCGGTTACCAATGAGCGGTTATGGCCGAATGGGCGCCTTCTAGAGAAACGGTTGGGAAACGGTTTTCTAAACGAAACTCTATAAATACAAGGCATTTGGGGCGATTTCAGGGGCGGGGAAAAACGGAGGGAAAATACAGAAACTCTCGGAGAACATCTTGAGAGAAAACACTTTAAGAGAGAGTTACGATCGGTGCGATCGAAGGTGAGACGGTTCTAGACTTTATGTCCGAACCTAAGGAGATATGATACGTACGATCTAGCCTAGGGATTGTTCCGATGACTTAGAAGAAGTCCGGAACGATTAGGGTGATATTGTAGTATCGGGGAATCATTCATATCATGCATAAACTTGGTTCGAATGGCGGATCGGTTGAAATGGGGATGCGGCTCGGCGGAGGATCGGCGGATCTGTGAAGATCTACCGTGAATCGGCCGAACTGATGCGCATACTTCCACTCTCCGATCCGTTCCGGGTGGTTAAAAGGCTTAGAGAGCATTGCATGGATTTGCATATAATAAGTAAAACGGATACTTATGCCTCTTTGACTTTCAGGAAAGGGTGGTGATCGTGGGAAGGACTTGGCTTAGGCGTGAGAGACTCAAGCCCGGGAAGATGAGTGGTGATGAATCGGGTAGAATAGGATCGATTATATGACTTGTAATAGCTTATATGCAAACTCATAAGTTGTATCGAATCCTTTCAAGTATCTAATAAAGTATCTGATTCTTTGTTTACTCTATTATCGCATATTGACTCTAAGTAATGAATCTCAGAATATCGTAAATCGGATTGTCTTAAGGAAATGGCCCTAAAATTTGACTAAGGATCGGATCACTTAATGATTTGGTCGGAGAGAACCTCTCCGAACTTAGGCAGTCCGGATCGGGGTCTTTCAGTATCTTCCTCTTCTTGGGGAGGGTTTTCCTATAGCATTAGTAGCAGGATTAACTCCGAACCGTTTTTGATCTTTTTGTTCGAACTTTTTAGTTGGATTCGCAACGGATAATATAGCTGGCCGATGCTTTTTAGCGAGGCTAAGCTTTTTTTCTTCTGCCTCCATCCAATTAGTAGCTCTGAATAAAACATCTTGGATGGTACTTGGACGATTGACGATGATTTCCTCTAGAAACCGGGATTCATGCCAAAGTCCGTTCCTTAAAGCAGAAAGGGCAGCAGCGTGCTATACCCCAGGAATTTTGGCTATCACTTCTTTGAATTTAGCGATATATTTGCGAAGTGGTTCATTCTGACCTTGGGTTAAATTCCAAAGATCCGCATCAGAAGTTGCCTTTTCCATGAACATGGAATATTGTTTTAGGAATGCAGAGGACAATTCCTTAAAACTATCAATAGTTTCTGGTTCTAACTGGGTGAACCATAACAGAGCCGGTTCGGAAAGATTTTCAGAAAATAGTTTGCAAAATCCAGCATCTTCCTCGCCTGGTTCTAGATCAATTCTGCCTGCGGCGATCTGAAAAGCAGCGAGGTGATTTTTAGGATCTCCTTTACCGTCATAAGTTGGTAACTTAACTTTTCGAGAATCTTTGATCTGAAGGTTCGAGATTCTCGAGGTACAGGGTGTTCGACGAGTTTTTTCGATTACTCGATCGATCTCAGGCGCCGAACTGGTCGCCTGATGAAATTTCGACTTCATTTCCTTAAGCTCTTGACGAACTTTAATGAAATCGTCTGATTGGGTGACATCAAGGTCTTCCATAAGGAATCCGTCGTCAATAGGAAGATTTTCCTGACCCTGGGGAATTTGTTCCCCGGTTTGGTTGGTCGCATCCCCTACGGCTGCCTGGTTACTAGTATTAGCAGGCTGGCCTCCTGAAGGAGAGTCGCGAATAACCTGCGCTAAAGCGTAGTTGTTCGCGCTGAGGACAAATTATCTAAACGGGTCGAAACAGCGTTCTGTGCGTTTGACAAATTTGTCTGGGTGGTTTGAACACTCGTTAAGGTTTGCTCGATTGAGCTTAACCTTTCACCAAAAACGGTGTTGGCAGTAACAAGTGTACCCATCTGATTGGTCAGATCGGTGGTTGTCGGAGTAAACAAGGCAATTGCATCGCTCAATGCTTGCTGATCAGCCATAGTTTCTTGGTTGGAAAGAAGGATTTTGAGATTAAAGAGTTTTGCGGTAACTCCCCACAGGCGGCGCCAAAATGTGGATGTAGGATTCACACTCGATTATCTTTAAGTATTTTTGTGGAGAAAAACTCTTGTAAAATCAAGAAATGAATACGAGAATTCGAAATGGAAAACAACCAAGAAAAGGAGTAAAGAAATTTATCGAAAGATGAAGTGCAAAATGCCTTGCGAAAAATAGTAAAGAGAGAAAAATGTATTGTATTTCTTAGAAGTAATGAATAATCAGATTCGTCCCCCAAACACATGCGTTTGAGGTTGTTTTTATAGAAAAAACATGATGAATGCGGTCATTTACTGCTCATAATCGTATTGATCCGCATTAATCACGTAAGTTACATTTTGACTGAAACGGCTTGAATTTGAACAATCTTGGGCTTCGCGTGGATCTTCCGAACTCTTTCTTGTTGACTCCGAACTCCTACGTCTTGACGCTGCCGCGAGCCTCGAACAATATTCTCCCCGCTTCGGCCTTTCTCTATGCGAATTGTATGTTGAAATAAGAGCGAACTCCGTACTGGTAAAGATCGAACTCTTTTAATAAATCGAACCGAGCTCCCGACTGGTTAAACTCGATTCTCACAATAAAATATCTTTAATTCCAAGAGGATTATTATGTAACAATGACTTGGACAGATCCAAGTGGATCCTACAAAATATGTGTGGGATCCGACCCCAACACCGTTGGCTTCCGTTTTTACAAGAACGATGTCTGACGTTTCCGGAAGATCATCACTCATCACTTTAAACGAGTCGGAGGGATTCTCTGAGAAATTACCTTCCTCAAACATTTTTGTAGAATTATTGTTGATTAAATTCAATAACGATCTACATCTGCTTTATATTCAAAATATACTCGACCACATTTAAGAGGGTTAATTGACGATTTCCCAAATCTGAAATTACTACTTTTATGGAAAATGTAATCGAGTTAATTACTAATTATATTCTCTAGATATAACGCATTAAATAAGATTTGAGTAAATCGGCAAATCTAAAGCAAAAGGGGAATGTAATTAATATTGCTGAGCCTCTAGCCCAATAGCATTTTACATAATATTAAAAGAAAAAACTAAGTAGGAGGGGGGGTTCGCAGAAGGAACTTTGTCTGATGGCGAACCGTCTTCGCATTCATCAGGTTCGAGGCTCCTTTGGTAGATATCCCAATGCTTCTTCAGGAACCCAATGTGTTCTCGAAGACAGCCGGGAATGCGGGCGATAAAATCAAATCCCCTCCTCTCCTAGTTGTGAACGTCCGACTCCAAACGTCAGATCTTCCTTTCCGTTCTAGCAATCCGATCCTCGAGGATACGGCGTTTCATTCCGAGGCGTTGCCTTTCGGAGCAGAAAAAAACGTATCTTTCTGTGATCTGTAAAAAACAGATACATTACGAATCTATTAAGTAAAACCTTGAAACTATTGGTACTAGGTTCAAACCTGCTCCATGAATTCATGGCACTCGATCTGTTCGTCCCTGGACATGGAAGGAAGAAAACAAGGAATAGCCACCCCTTGTGGAGTGAATCCATCCCCCGTCGGGAAAAGAGATTCGCCTGAAGGGAGTCGTGGTGAATTAGGTCCAGAAGGTTTGCCTTGGGGAGATGTCATCTTAGGTCTAAAAAATGAGAACTGCAAAGTTCTTTTAAAAATATATATATATCTGTTGGAAATTTTCCAAAATCCAACTCTCCTTATATAAAAAAAATATGTAAGGGCACTTACTCGAGTATTTATTGAAAAAGAAAATAAACGTCAATCTATTGATCTGACTGTTATGACCTATCGATTTTCGTGTACATGCACAAACAAGACCTACCAAATATAGGTTATTCAAGTATCACTTAAACACCTAGTAGGCGAACTTAATTTCGAACTCGGAATTCGAAGACAATCAATAAATGGTATCACACCTTTTTATCTCTTAGGGAAAGCAAACAGTTCTCACTAGAGATTTCCCTAATCAAACACATTTGAAGTATCACAAAGTATTCTTGTAAGCCGAGCTCTAACCTCGCAAACGAGAGACCGAGAAAAAATTCCAATGTTTTTTCTTTAAAAAAGGCAAGTAGGTCTGATCAACCTATCTCTCCTATAATCCTAAACCACTTCAATTAGGAGGACTTTGCAAACCTTCCATATAAAATCGATGGTTTCCACCAAAATTAAATATTTCTTCCTAAAGAAATTTTAATTAAAAACCCCCTTGGGTAACTTATTCATAACAGTAATAAAAGCCCCCTTGGGTAGAAAACTCCAAAAAGAAATAAACAGCCCCATGGCCAACAAAGCGAATTTCGTGTCTTAAAATTAAAAGGGACAATCCCCATAAAAGGTGATTGCAATCACCATCATTCAATCATAGGCGAACCGCCTTCATCTCCTGCTTGATTTGGGACAAGAGTACTCCCGACGTCAGCGTTCTGAGTTGTGGGAACCACCTCAGGATTAAGCGAGCTAGCATCTGGAGGAGGTTCGCTCTTCGATTCAAGGCCATCTCCCATAATCGAGGAGATGGCAGGATCACGACCAGAGAACCCTTGAGCTCGTCCCGAGGAGATTCTGTCAACATTTGTTCCGAACTCATTAAAATGAGCGCGAGGAGAACCTGTTAACATCATCTCGTCCAGAGACAAACCAATATTTGGCTCAGTCAATGGAGGGGAATCAGCGAACTCAGAAACAAAATGTTGCAAATTCAAATATGTCCGAGGAGCAGTAGCTTCAGTCTCAGCGAGCTCAGCGCCAACTGTTTCCTTTTCCTCAGCCAAGTTGACCTTTCCGTCCTCTATCTCCTTGATCAGATCGAGATTGCTCTTCATCTCATCACGCTCGGAGTTAAGATTGTTCCAAGCTTTATCTGCAGTAATAAATTCCTGCACAGCAAGAAGAAACTTTTGCCCAGCTCCTATAACCTCTTTCCGAGCATCATGAGATATTTTGCGAACATCTCGATCTTTGAGTTTGGAAAGAGATTCATTTTTGCGCGCGAGCTCCTCAGCAGCTGTTTTGGAAACTTTGGCAAGCTCCTCAGCAGCTGTTTTGGAAACTTTGGCAAGCTCCTCTTCGTAATAGTTGATGATGCCATTCACGTCCAAAGTTGCCTAGTGAAAGAAGATGCGTTTTAAAAAAAAAAAATTCGAAATCGGTTGTTGAAGGGTGTAAATAGTCAAATACGGGAGGAGTGGAATGAATGGCTGACATACATCTTCTTGATATCAGGCTTCCACCACTCAAAGGACGGGAGTTTCTTCCCAAAGCGGGTGTGGAAGCACCTAAACATATTCCCAATCTTTGCTTTATCTAGAATAAAGATAGTTATTTGAGGATTGAGCTTCTTGAGAAGTCGACTGATCTCAAGTAACAGTATGATAATTAAAGGTTACCTGATTGGGATGAAGCTCTGGCAACAAGTCCCGAGCTCGGAGACGATCAAACCCTAGAAGTATTGCCTCGGGGACGTCTAGGGGGTAACATCCCCGAACCCAGCGGCTCCTTTAAAACGATTCCTGAATTAGGATTTACATCCTGAGTTTCAGCAGATTCAGGAATAGGCAGATTCGAAGATACGTTTCTGCCCTTCTTTGTGTTTTTGGGACGCCCCTGGAGCAGGGGTTCAAGTTCCTCGGCCTTCCTCTTTTTCATGAGAGTAGAATCACCTGTAAGGCCTTCTTCCTCAGCGGTGGCAGCGACCACGTTGTCTGTTGCTGGGATGCGGGAGGGAGCGTTGTTCACAGCGACCGCCATTGACTTTGAATCTTCAAGAGATCCATCGTCAACAAGGAGAGTTTTCCGGTAGACTTTGTCGTCCCCGGTGGAAGTTGCGTTTTTCTTATTTTTCCCGATTAGGGAAATCTGATCTTTAACCTTTTTGTTTGCCTCTTTGATCTTTCTCCTGTCTCGGGCATTCAGACTCGAGAGATCAATCTCAGCAGGAGGAGGGTCGACGGGGTGGGTAAGGGTCATTCTGACAGAAAACCCGGCACCGTGAATTCTTTCCAGAGTAAAAGAATTCCAATTAACTGGCCTCTCCAAGACGGCCTTGTAGAAGTTGAGAAAGTCGACGGATGGAACTGGTCGAATCTGAGGACCTGCGAGAAAACAAGGAAATGTTGAAACGCAGTTTGAAATAACAAAGGGAGTTTATTCAGTTAAATCCTAATTTCTACCCAAATTCGATGACCAGTGAGTTCGAAGGAGTTCAGAAGAACTCTGAATAGAAAAAATATTTATGCGGAAGAAGAACCAAAACTTCCTCCAGGCGTTGTCTTTTAAAGGCAGGCCGTCAATAAGATTCCGATCCGCGTTCGGATAAAGGGCATAATACCCAGAAGTTCGGGATTCGCGAGCTTGGAAAAGTTCCAGGAGTTCGCAAAGTCCCAATGAGTAGCCCGCCTCCGCCGCAACAGTGAGGGTACACAAAAGATACCGGAGCATGTTGGGCGACATCTGAAAGAAAGGAATTCTCAGATGGTTGAGGTAGACGAGAAGTATCTCAGGAAGGGAAAGAATAAGCCGCACCCTTTGAAATAAATTTCATAGGCACAGCAGTAACCTTCTCGCTGTTGGGGTCGGATCCCACACATCTTCGGTAGGATCCACTTGGATCTGTCCACATCATTATTACATAATAATCCTCTTGGATTTCTAGATGTTTCATTGCGAGAATCGAGCTCGACCTGTCGGAAGTTCGATTCAGTTTATTAAAGAGCTCGATCTTTACCAGTACGGAGTTCGCTCTTATTCAACATACAGTTCGCATAAAAGAAGGCCGAAGCGAGGAGAATATTGTTCGAGGTTCGCGGCAGCGTCAAGACGCAGGAGTTCGGAGTCAACAAGAAAGAGTTCGGAAGATCCACGCGAAGCCCAAGATAGTTCAAATTCAAGCCGTTTCGGTCAAATTGTAACCTACATGATTAATGCGGATTAATGCAATTATGAGCAGTAAATGACCGTATTGATCATGTTTTCTCTATAAAAACAATCTCAAACGCATGTGTATGAGGAGGGGAACAACTTTTTACCTCTTACGATCAAGCAATACAACATACTCTTTCTTTTACAATTTCGCAAGGCTTTTTACTATTTTATTCTTGCCAAGCTCTTTCGCTTTATTTAGTTTCTTGGTTACTTACCTTTTCAAATCCTTATTTTCATTTGTTGATTTTAGAGTTTTTCTCCACAAAAATACTTAAAGACAATCGAGTGTGGATCCTACATCCACATTTTGGCGCCGCCTGTGGGGAGTTACCGCAAAACTCTTTAATCTCAAAATCTCTCTTTTTCAAACCAAGAAACTATGGCTGATCAGCAAGCTTTGAGCAATGCAATTGCCTCGCTTACTCAGTTAACCACCTATCTGACCAATCAGATGGGTACACTCGCTAGTGCCAACGCCACTTTTGGTGAAAGGTTAAACTCAATCGAGCAAACTTTAACAAGTGTTCAAAATACTCAAACAAATTTGTCAAATGCGCAGAACATTGTTTCAAGCCGTTTAGATAATTTATCCTCAACACAAACGACAGCGTATCAGCGCAGGCTATTCCAAACTCCCACACAAAACAGATCCAGGAGCACTCAAACTCCTCCTACAGGCCGTCCTGCTAGTACTAGCAATCAGACAACCGTAGGAGATGGGTCCAATCCAACCGGGGATGAAAATCCCCAAAATCAGGGCAATCCTGCTATTGACGAAGGACTCCTTATGGAAGAACCTGATGTCATCCTTTCTGATGATTTCGTCAAAGTTCGTCAAGAGCTTGATGAGATGAAGTTGAAGTTTCATCAGGCGACCAGTTCGGCACCTGAGATCGATCGAGTAATCGAAGAAACTCTACGAACACCCTTCACTTCGAGAATCTTGAACCTTCGGATCAAAGATTCTCGAAAGGTCAAATTACCAACTTACGATGGTAAAGGTGATCTTAAAAATCACCTCGCTGCTTTTCAGATCGCTGCTGGCAGAATTGATCTAGAACCAGACGAGGAAGATGCCGGATATTGCAAACTATTCTCTGAGAATCTATCCGGATCGGCTTTATTATGGTTCACTCAGTTGGAGCCTGAATCTATTGATAGTTTTAAGGAATTGTCCTCCGCATTCCTAAAATAGTATTCCATGTTCATGGAAAAGGCAACCTATGATGCAGATCTATGGAATTTAACCCAAGGTCAGAACGAACCACTTCGCAAATATATCACTAAATTCAAAGAAGTGATAGCCAAAATTCCTGGGGTGTTGCACGCTGCTGCCCTTTCTGCTTTAAGGAACGGACTTTGGCATGAATCCCGATTTTGGGAAGAAATCATCGTCAATCGTCCGAGCACTATCCAAGATGCTTTATTCATAGCTACTAATTGGATGGAGGCAGAAGAAGAAAAGCTTAGCCTCGCTAAAAAGCATCGGCCAGCAAAATTGGTCGTTGGAAATCCAACTAAAAAATTCGAACCAAAAGATCAAAAACGGTTCAGAGTTAATCCTGCTACTAATGCCGTAAGAAAACCCGCCCCAAACAAAGGAAGGTACAATTCTTCTAATACCTGGGTTAGAGATGAGAGTGCCTATTGCGATATTCATAGAGTAAATGGGCATTCCACCAAAGATTGCAGCGTACTCAAAAAGCACCTCACCGAACTGTGGGCGGCTGGAGAGCTCGCTAACTTTAATATCGAGGAGTTTGTGGAATCTTGTCATAAAGAAAAACAAGATTCCGAAGCGTCCAATCCTCCTGAAAAGAAACATAAGCCCAATGGTCCCGGAACTCCGAACACTCCTAAGAAAAGGATCGATGTTATAATGGGAGGATCCAAATTGTGCCGAGATTCGATCAGATCAATCAAAAGGCACAAGAAATCAGCAGCAATTCAAACTGCTGTGGGTTTCCAGTCAAATGAACAAACACCTTCTATCTCTTTCGATAATTCGGACACTCAAGGATTAAGAGGACCTCATGAAGATGCTCTTGTGATAACTTTAGATGTTGCGAACTTTGAAGTAACTAGGTGTCTAATTGATACTGGAAGCTCGGTAGATCTCATATTTCTAAGCACTTTGCAAAGAATGGGAATCAGTAAGGCTGACATTATCGGTCCACCAGCACCATTAGTAGCTTTCACGAGTGACAATTCTATGTCCTTGAGGAACATAAAACTACCAGTGCTCGCCGCAGGGGTTCCTAAAATTGTAGAATTTATTGTTTTTGACCGTCCGGCCGCTTACAACATAATTCTCGGAACTCCGTGGATTTACCAAATGAGGGCTATACCTTCAACTTATCACCAGTGTGTGAAATTTCCGACTCCTGCAGGAATCGGAACCATTCGAGGAGATCAGGAAAAGTCGTGATCTTGCTACCTCATGGGACATTGTTTAAAGCTTAAATAGCAATTAATGATAAACTCTAAGAAAGAAATCACTTCGCGTTACCCAAGTGGTCTCAGTACGAGTGAAGTTACCACAGAAATTGAAATTGATTCCGAATTTCCAGATCGAAAAGTAAAAATCGGTACTACTTTAGATTCAGAAATCAAAGATCAGTTGGTAACATTTCTAAAAGAAAATAAACATACTTTTGCCTGGTCGGCGAAAGATATGCCTGGAATCGACAAAAGTATTATTACCCATGATTTAAACGTCGATCCCAGTTTTAAACCAATAAAGCAAAAAGAAGAAAACTTGGTCCAGACCGAGCTCAAGCGGTCAATGAAGAAGTTGATAAGCTTTTGAAAATTGGTTCCATCAGAGAAGTGAAATATCCGGACTGGTTAGCAAACCCCGTGGTAGTCAAAAAGAAAAACGGAAAGTGGAGAGTATGTGTCGATTTCACCGACATTAACAAAGCTTGCCCAAAAGATAGCTTTCCTCTCCCACATATCGATCGGCTCGTTGAGTCAATAGCCGGTAACGAACTCTTAACATTTATGGATGCATTCTCTGGATATAATCAGATCATGATGAATCCCGAAGATGAAGAGAAAACATCCTTCATAACAGATAGAGGAATCTAGTGTTACAAAGTTATGCCATTTGGTCTAAAAAATACGGTGAAACATACCAACGTTTAGTTAACAAAATGTTTTCAGAACATTTGGGCAAAACGATGGAAGTGTATATTGATGATATGCTCGTGAAATCTCTTAAGAAATCTGAGCACATCACACATCTCGAGCAATGTTTCAAAATTTTAAACGAGTTCGGAATGAAATTAAATCCAGCTAAATGTTCCTTTGGCGTGCCTTCCGGAGAATTCCTGGGGTACATAGTCACGGAAAGAGGAATAGAAGCAAATCCTAATCAGATTAACGCTTTCCTTACTATGCCTTCGCCAAGAAACATAAAGGAGGTCCAATGATTGACAGGCAGAATTGCTGCATTAAATCGTTTCATATCGAAGTCTACCGATAAATGTCTCCCCTTTTATCAAATTTTGAAAGGGAACAAAAAATTTCGGTGGGACGATCAATGCGAAGCAGCATTTGGTCAACTCAAAACTTATCTGACAACACCGCCGATTCTCTCAAAACCTGAATTAGATGAGAAACTTTATCTCTACATTTCAGTTTCTTACCATTCCGTAAGTGGGGTTTTAGTTCGAGAGGACCGAGGTGAGCAAAAGCCAATTTTCTACATAAGTAAATCTCTTAGTAGTCCAGAAACGAGATATACCATGATGGAGAAATTAGCTTTAGCAGTGGTCATATCTGCTAAAAAACTCAGACCTTATTTCCAATCTCATCCTATAGAAGTACTAACTTCCCATCCGCTTCGCTCAATTCTTCACGGGCCAAGTCAGTCTGGTAGGTTAGCAAAATGGGCAATCGAACTCAGTGAGTATGATATAGAATACAAAAGTCGAACTAGCGCAAAAGCACAAGTTCTAGCTGATTTTCTAACCGAACTGCCATTAGATGATGGAATCTTTGTTGAATCGGACTCTACATAGAAATTACATGTAGATGGATCTTCTTCTAAACAAGGATCCGGAATCGGCATTAGGCTCGAAAATCCGACAAAGGAAATAATTGAGCAATCATTTCGGTTAATATTTCCAGCTTCGAACAATGAAGCAGTATGCGAAGCTCTTTTAGCAGGACTTCGGCTTGCTCTTGCGATTGGAGCAGAAAAAATAATAGCTTATTGCGATTCTCAGCTAGTTGTAAACCAGTTCGCTGGAGATTACGAAGCTAAGGCTCCTCGAATGGAAGCTTATCTTTCGGCTGTCAAAAAATTAGCCGGAAAATTCAAAGAATTTGAATTAGTTCGAATACCTAGAGGAGAAAACACTTCGGCAGACGCTTTAGCTGCCCTAGCTTCTACCTCAGATCCTGAACTCAAACGAGTTATCCTAGTTGAATGTATTTCTTCGCGAAGTATTTCGGTTGAAGAAACAGAAAATGATAACATTTCGGAGGCCGAATACATTGAAACTCCAAAACAAAGTTCCAGAAATAGTTCACTTGTCATCACCAGATCACGGATAAAGTCTCAAGATGACGAACTTACTCCACCATTGGAACTTCCTAAAAGAAAGTCAAAAAGAAAGTTAAAGGATCAAGAGTTTCCCATTAAAGAACCATCTCGAACCGAACAATCACTTCCAGGTGATCTAGAGGTTCAGGAGACAATCGAAGATCCTGATATTCCTTCCGAACCCGAACCAAGGAAGTTTATACTCAAGGATAATACTTCCGCTAATGATTGGGGGGCTGACTGGAGGGTACCCATCAAAAATTTCATTCGTAATGGAGAACTACCATCTAACAAATGGCAAGCTCGCAAATTAAAAATCATCAGCGCTAAGTATTGTATAATTAAAGAGTCATTGTACAAGCGAGGCGTCAGTGATCCTTATCTTTTATGTATTTTCGGACCCGAAGTTGAAATAGTGACAAGCGAGGTCCACGAAGGGCTTTGTGGTAGTCATTCTTCAGGACGAGCAATGGCTTTCAAAATCAAACGGTTAGGATATTTCTGGCCAACTATGATTTCAGACTGCATTGATTACGACAAACGGTGTAAAAAGTGTCAGATGCACGCTCCTCTTATTCACCAGCCATCTGAAATGCTATCACATATATCCGCTCCATACCCTTTCATGAGGTGGTCAATCGATATAATCGGTCCGATGCATCGTTCAACACGAGACGTCCAATACTTATTAGTTCTAACAGACTATTTTTCCAAATAGATTGAAGCTGAAGCTTATATAAGCATACAAGATTCCGTAGTAAAGACATTCTTGTGGAAACACATTATTTGTCGCTATGGAACTCCTTACGAAATAGTAACGGACAATGGTCCTCAATTCATTTCAAATGATTTTGAAGATTTTTGTGCCGCTTGGGGAATAAAACTTAGCTACTCAACGCCGAGGTATCCTCAAGGGAATGGACAAGCGGAAGCCTCCAATAAAACCATTCTCAGCAATCTTAAAAAACGCCTGAGTGCTCGAAAAGGTGGATGGTATGACGAGCTGCAACCTGTGTTGTGGGCTTATCGAACAACCCCAAGACGAGCAACGGGTGAAACTCCATTCTCATTAGTTTATGGGATGGAAGCGGTCACTACAGGAAATGTGGGTATTAATAGCGGCCGAAAAACGCAATTATTCATCTACCATAGCGTTTCCTTAAGCGCTCTAACATCGCCCGTTATAGAAAGTCGGACACTTTTGATAGCGGTTTTTCGTTGTGCTATAGTTAATTGAACTACGATAGCGATTATGACACTACTATTATTAATATTTATAATAACGTGTAATAATTGTTAAGATTGGGTTGTACCTATTTTCATGATTTGATTTTTCTACAATATTTATTTGATTAATTATTTCAATAATTTATATTTTTTATAATATTTATATTTTTGTTAATTATTTTAATTGTATTTAAATCATCTTTACTGTGATTTTTGGATTAAAATTACATATCAAAAATAAAAAATACAATATTTTATTATCATTATTACATGAAATAATATACAAAAACTTTTATAAAAATACTACATCAATTAAAAATACAAGACCAATACATCTCCTCTACATAGAATGCCTATTCATCTGCCCTTGTCTCCTATCTTCATCTTCCTCCTCTGGCACTAGATAGCTCAATCAGAAGAAGAGTCACTTGTGTAGGTGCAATATCTTGCACATCGGCTGGTGGATAGGCTTCATAAACATGGTGGAAAACGACTCGGGCGATTCCATCCCAATCTCTTGATAATCTGAATACACAGAGTCCAACTCTCTAACAGCAATATAAAGCAACAAACCACACAACAACAATCCCCAAAGAGATAGCTCAGGAAAATAAAAGAGTTCCAACACAATAGTGCATAGAAACGTAACTAGAAACTCCCTCTCTGAGTCCATCTTCACCACTACCAGAGAACAAGAAACTCCAAATAGCAAGTGGGAACAACAAGACAAAACACACAAAAAAACGTGATAAGTTGTACAAGCTTCAATGGCAACAATCCAAAAACTCCAAGCTGATCAAGTTAAATTTGGGTTAAAGAGATTCAGGAATTACCTCATGCTTTCAAGAGCAGCCTTCTGCAACTCGGGATTGGGATCCTGAACCCTCTCGACATAGAGCTCAAGGTTCTGCTTTAGTTCCAAGTCCTCTTCAGACTACAATAACAGCCAATGGAAGCCGAGTCATTAAGTGACCATATACTTATCTACAAGTTAACATGCTAATCGAATGACGGACATGACATTCACTTTAACAAACGAATAGCATAAAAAAACCCTAATTCTATAACATACGAATTCAATTCGATCGATTTCAATTCAAAATCTGACTGCAAATCTGACGGAACCTTGAGGGAAGCTTCATCCTGCTTCGTCTTCTTCTTATTATAAGTACCTTCATCTTGGGATTGGGATTCTAATTGCTCAAGATTCGCAGAGCACCCACCACCATCTCTCTGACCAATAGAAGATTTGAGACGCTTATAGCAGTCATGCACTCTTCGAATCTCTTCTCTGTTCCTTCTTCTGGTTTGAATTTCCTCCTGAGATGGAGGCGATGGCGTCACCGGAGCTAGGAACGAGCTAACCACCGTAGAAGGGGATTGGGATTCTAATTGCGGTGGCGGAGGCTGAGATTCAGGAAGAAAAGGGCTAAGAGTGCGAGATAAACCTCTGGAAGCGGAGATGAGGGAGCGATACGCTTGCTCAAGATTCGCAGAGTTTGATTTTGGGACCTTTGATTTTCTCATACGAAGAGAAGAGGCAAAAGGAAAAGAAGTTTTAACCAAAAAAAAAAGAAAAGAAGGAGAAAATCTTAACCGTTGGATTTAATTCATCAATGGTGGAGGTTAATGCTCATTGGCTAAGAAAAAGAACGGCTCAGATCAAAGTTATCAAGACAGATCAATGGTGTACATTAATCACATTAACAATAAGAATGGACGGCTGAGATCAAAGTCGGTGTGGAAGTCAAAACTAACACAATCAAGATTTGTCTAGGGTTTTATTTTAGGGATACGATAATCGTGAATTCTCAAAGAACAACAGAACGATTGTAACCAAAGATGGTGTTCTTGATATTATTAAGAAAAAGATGACTTTGATCGTACAAGAGTTTGATCGTAAAAGGAAAAAGATGTTTGTGCTGTGAGAGCTTTGCGTAGTGTAAATTCTAGAGCGATATTGCCTCCCCTTTGCTTGAGCCTTGAGTCTCTTTATATATAGGTGATAAACCGCCTCCCCAGCGATATTCTCGGAAGATTTCCATTTATCTTGAAGTCGGCTCAGAATATCGCGGATTAGGATAGTTTCCTTATTTTTCGGAGTCTTTGGGAGATTTCCTGATTTGAGTCGATCCTTCTAGATTCTCTCTAATCATTTCCGGGTATATCGGAAATGATCCTTTTTGTTCGGAAATGATACCTTGCTTGGAAATGGTACTTTGAAAGCGAATATTTACCAAGTCTTTACCTCGGGCGATGATGAAGACTTCACCTCGGAGAAACTTGTGCAATCGGCTCGGGTACACAGGAAGGACTGGCTCGGGCACTCTAGGATGGCTTGTTCGGGTGCCCCCGAGGCGGTGGGCTCAGAAACTCCCGAGGCAATTGGGCTCGGGTGCTTGAGACGTCTTGTTCAAGTATCCCCGAGGCAATTGGTCTCGGGTGCTTGAGACGTCTTGTTCAAGTATCCCCGAGGCGATGGGTCTCGGGTGCTTGAGACGTCTTGTTCAAGTATCCCCGAGGCGATGGGCTCGGGTGCTTGAAACTACTTGTTAAAGGTATCCCCGAGGCGATGGGCTCGGGTGCTTGAAACGTCTTGTTAAAGTATCCTCGAGGCGATGGGCTCGGGTATACTAAATCGATTAGATGGATATCCCGAGGTGAATGATGCGATGCCCCGAGGTGATCACTAAAAGACTCCCAAAGTGTTCTAAGTCTGGCTCGGCGCCAAAGGATGGAATCCGACCCCAACAGTTAGCCCCCCAGCTCGTTAGTTTGGAGAATCAAGCGTGACGAGCTTTATGACAATTAGGCCGAGCCGTTTACTTTGAACAGTTCGGTCCCTTTAAAGTTTTTGGCGATTTGAATTCCTCTGTCGTTTCATCTTCTCTTGGCGTGTGACGGTTGGGATTCCTTTTCGAGAAGTGGAAAGGTCCTTTCGCTGATTCCCGAGATTCGTGCGTGCCCGACGCGCCTTAGACACGGACGCGATGTTTTTTATTTGGCTTGTTCGTACCCGACGCGCCTTAAGTCCCTATAAATGTTAAGTCTCCGACTCATTCTCTCATTTTGCAACTGCAAAGGAAAATTTTCAAGGTTCGTTCTCTTCTTTCTCTGATCTTGAGTTCTTGCATATTCTCTACTTTTTCCGTTATACTTCCGTCGTAGCGCCACCGTCATTAGATCTAGGTCGATTTCTCCGATCTGTCGAGCTTTGTTCCTCCGATCAACTTCTTCAATCTCCTGAGCCAGAAAATGTCTCTATCTGACTCCAGTGATTCGCCCCGAGGCGACACTCATCTCCCTGTCTACAAAAGAAAGATGGTCTGGAGTTCTTCGAGCGACCCCGAGGCGGATACCACGGACCGTCAGATCGAGTTGTACCGTGGAAGTGACGTAGAGTCGGCCTCATGGGAGGAAGACCCGAGCCGTTTTGTTGCTCGGGAAGACACGATTGCGAATGTGGCTCGGGATCAGGATTTGCCTGATGACCCCGAGGCGATTTTGAGTAGAAGGAGGATCCATCCACCGGCGACTGGTGAAGCTGGAGTCTCGTGCTGGAGAAATGCCCCCGAGGCGCCTCTACTTATTAAGGCCGAGGAGGTTTACTACGATTCTGACGAGGCGGCTAGGTTGCTCCAAGCTAAAGTCCAAGCAGCCAAGGGTCAACAGAAGAGAAAACGAGCCAAGAAAGCTAGGAAACCCGATCCCCCGGGTTCCACCTTATGCACGGAGGACTCCCTTCGGGATCTCAAGGCCCGGTTCGGTTTTAGCGAGGGAATTGAGCTAAGACTTCCAACTCCGAACGAGCAAGCAGATGATCCGCCCGAGGGGTTTTTCACCCTTTACGAGGGGTTCTTCTACCATTGCTACCTTTGGCTTCCGATCCCGAGGCCGATTTTAGCGTTCCTATGGTCGTACAAGATCGCTTTGTCTCAGATTACAACCCGAGGCTTGCGCCATCTTATAGGGATTCTAGTCCGGAGTATTGAGACGGTTAACCTTGTCGACCTTAGCCACTTAAGGAATCTCCTAGAGATCCAGCGCATACCAGGCCCTGTTGAGAGATTTTACATATCCCCGAGGCCAAATAGGAGGGTTATCGGTGGTTTTCCGAGCAAGGATGAGAAATACACCGACCATTTCTTCTTCGTAGCCTTGAATGAGTATAGTGTCCACGAGGACTACTTAGGGAGAGTTGTTGGAAAATGGAGAAAAATTGGTACTACGCCCGAAGCCGTATTTGCCGTTTTGTTTTGCTTTAAACTTTTCACTGAGTGTTTTCTTGTCTATGCAGATCGGAACCCGTCATTTCTCGAAGACGTTCCCGAAGGCTTTCTAGACCTGCACGACGAACTAATAGCTCGGAAGTGCGATTGGACGAAACACTTCTCCCAGGAAAGAATTGAGAGAGCCTTGCGTTTGTTGCACGGAGCTCCCTGCCAGTCTTCTTCAGAATCATCCGACCACCGTCTAGATCACCTCATTGAAATGCAAGGGGCTGCGCAATCTTTGAGGGCGAAGAAAGCTGCCGAAAGAAAGGCGGCCGAGGAAAAAAGGGTTTTAGAGGCGACTTTCGGACCGTCAACTCCGCCTGAGGTTAACATTGATCCGGAGGTTGCCGATGGTGCCGAGGCGACTGAAGAGGTTCGGGTCGCTGCAGATTTGTCCAGACCCGAGGCCTCTGGTGATGTTCGGCCGGATGTGGAAGTTCCCGACGCAGTAGGGGCTGTGGCGATTGTAGCTCTGGGTGCCGAGGCGAAGGCTAAGGCGAAAGGGAAGAGGCCCCGAGGTGATAGCTCGGGAGGACGCAGAAAGGAGAAGAGGAGCCGTAGTGAGGTTCCCATCTACAAGGATAAGATAGATTCGGCTAATCTTATCGCTTCTTGTTCGGGTCCACAGCTTTCCGCTCTCGAGGCCTTGCTGGAGGCACAAAACTACCGTGAAACCGCTGCTGGATTTCTGAAGGTATAGATTCATTCCTTGCGTGTTTTTCTGTCGTTTCCATACGTGTTTGCTAACGATTCTCGTTCCATTGCAGGCCTTCAAATTGATGAATTCCATGGTTCGAGCCTACGATTCTGGAGCTCGGAAATCCGAGCTTGCTCGTGAAAAGTCGGAGATCTCCCGAGCCGAAGTAGAGGCTAGGATTTCTGAGGCGATTGCGGCTAAACAGGAGGCCGAGGCATCGGCCAAGGCCGAGAAGGTGGAGCGGTTGAAGGCTTCGGAGGATAGCCTGCGAACTCAGAGAAAGCTCGAGGCCGAGATTGCACGCCTTCATCGGTTATTTACCGAAGAGAAGGCTCTCCGGGAGAAGGAGATTATCAGAGAGCGGAGGGCAGCCAAAAGGGAGTTTGCCGAGAAGGTCAAGGCTATCGAGGCGAAGATGGACCAGTACGGGAAGGTGTCTACGCGCTATATGTACTTGGTGCAAGCGCGGGCCAATGCCGAGCTGATAGCCGAGCTGGAGGACGGGAAAAAGGTAGAGGATGAGAAGGCCGAGGTCCTTCAATGGACGACTGAATATGGAGACGCCGAGGATGAGTACGTCCGTCTCGGGACCGAGCTGCGAGAGGACTTGAAGCTTCCTCCGGTTTCCCCGGACTCTGTCGACGATAGCTTTGGGAATCGTTCGATCGAGGGTGTCGCGGCTGCGATAGGCGTTGCCGACCAGTCGGGTTCGAACCGAGGTACCGAGGTAGCTCAAGTTTCGCCGGTTAACCAAGATTCGATCTGATCCCGAGATGTCTTTTTATTTTCTTTTTTGTAAGACGTGCCTGGACGGCTTTATCCCTTGAATATTACGTCAAGTATTTTTCTTAAAAAATTTTCCGAACTGAATCCAAAACTAATGTCAAATAGCTGGATTTATCTTTCGAGCCGAGAGCGAAAAGAATCATGCACCGATGTTATGTTAACCGGGTTTAAGATTTGCTCGTTGAGAAGTTAAATCCAAACGTCTTAACTTTCGAGCCGAGAGTGAAATGAATCGTGCACCAGTGTTAGGATAACTGGGTTTTGGTTAAGTAGGACTAATCTTTATCGGTTGCGACCCGAGCTGATATAGTCGAAGCCAGTGCTTAGAAGCGAACTGGGGTACCAGTGTCGAAGTCAACTGGGTTTTCTGAAGACAATTTCTTTATGGCAAGATATCTCCGACCGAATCGTCTCGACTGTTTATATAGCGCGCTGTAACCGAGGCGGTGAAAAGAGCTTTTTCTATCCGAGGACGTGGCCATCGTCCGAACGAACTTTTAGCTTTATAGGTCGATAAGATGACCGTTAAAATATCCGAGGTAGATAAGATTGATAATCCGAAGGGTAAAAACTTAGAGAATTTGAGAAATTTAGTGGGAGTATATATGTATACGGACCCACTCCCCCCCTTTTTTAATTAGGGGGGGTAGCTGAACTCGTCCGAGGACGAGCTGCCTACGTACCATTTTCAGGGATCAAGCCACCCCGTAGTTCAAGTACATGCGTACCTTAGGTTTTTAGCGGTAATATTTCCTTAGATGCATTGCGTTCCAGGATCTAGGTACCGCTTTGCCGTTCATGTTGATGAGTTCGTAGACGCCGGGACAGATTACCTTTGCGATCGTGTAAGGTCCCTCCCAATTCGTACCGAGCTTACCTGCGTTCTGCTCGGCGGTATTCTAGAAAACTTTGCGCAGTACGAGCTCTCCTTCGTGGAAGCGGCGACGCTTCACGTGAGAATTGTAGTACCGAGCCGTTGCATTCTGATAGTTCTGCATACGGATCAAAGCTGAATCTCTTCTCTCGTCAATTAAGTCCAGCTCGTCCAGCATCATCTGAGTGTTGGAATTTTCCTGCTCGGGGAGAAAACGTCTTCTCAGTCCCGGGATCTCGGCTTCGGTGGGAATCACACACTCCGTGTCGTAGACAAGGGCGAAAGGTGTTTCTCCCGTGGCCCGCCGCGGCGTGGTTCTGTGCGACCATAATACTCCTTCCAATTCGTCGGCCCAGCGGCCTTTCTTCGCGTCGAGGCGCTTTTTTATTCCGTCGAGAATCGTCTTGTTTGCCGCCTCGGCCTGTCCATTTCCCTGAGGGTACCGAGGCGTAGACTTGCTGAGGCGAATTCCCCATTTCTCGCAGAATCCTTCGAACCGAGCCGAAATAAACTGCGATCCGTTGTCTGTGACGATCTCGTAAGGTATCCCATGGCGGCATATGATGTTCTTCCAGACGAAGTTCTCGACCTGCGCGTCTTTGATGCTGGCGTAGGAGTCCGCCTCGATCCATTTGGAGAAGTAGTCTGTCAGTACGAGGATAAGTTTCTTCTGCTTGGAGTTGTGTAGAGGTCCGATGATGTCCATGGACCATCGCATGAATGGATAAGGCGAAGTGATGGAAGAGAGGAGCTCGGCGGGTTGATGAATGGTTGGTGCGTGCCTCTGGCATTTATCACATCGTTGAGAAAACTTCTCGCAGTCTTTGACCATCGTCGGCCAAAAATATGGGCGGTTTATCACCATTTAAAGAGCTCTCCGTCGATCAGAGTATACCGAGCCGCTTTGGCCTTAAGCTTCCGAGCTGCCCACTTTTCAGTAGGAACTTCTCCATCGGCGATGTAGCTTCGGATGGCTCCGATCCATTTGGCGTCGCTTCCGTATTCGGGCTCGGTTGTGTCCGTAGTTTGCTGGTCTAGCTGTTCGATGTCCATTTCTTCTGGTTCTTCTGTCTCCCGAGCTGTTAGAACTTGATCCTTGCTATTATCTTCAATGCTCGGCTTTTCGATGAACTCAACCGGTATGATCCTCTTCAGATTTGGGTCGGAGGTTGAAGCTAGAGCCGCTAAGGCATCGGCCGATGTGTTCTCACCTCGTGGGATTCTGGTTAACTCAAACTCTCCGAACTGTTTCGCCAAGTCTTGCGTGAGAGCAAGATACGCTTCCATTCGTTCGTCGCGAGCCGCGTATTCTCCATTGAATTGATTAGCCACGAGCTGGGAGTCGCAAAAGGCTCGCAGCTTGTTGATCTTAAGTCCCCGAGCCAGCTTAAGTCCTGCTATCAGCGCTTCGTACTCAGCCACGTTGTTAGTCGCGTCGAAATTTAGCCGAAAGGATTGTTCAAGGATTTCACCCTCTGGTGATGCGAGGCGGATTCCGACGCCAGAACCTTGTTTTGAGGATGAGCCGTCGACGTGGAGGATCCAAACAGCGTTGGGTGACTCTTCTCGGACGTTCTCTGTTGGCAGCTCGATGATGAAATCGGCCAGGACTTGAGATTTCGCGCATGTTTTGTTTCTGTATTCGATGTCATACTCGCTGAGTTCTACTGCCCACTTGGCCAAGCGTCCCGATTGGCTCAGACTGTGCAGGATGGTTCGGAGTGATACGGGCGCCATGACGACAATTGAGTGAGATTGGAAATATGGCCGTAGCTTCCGAGCTGACATTACTACGGCGAGAGCGAGCTTTTCAGTTTGCGGGTAGCGTGTTTCCGCGTCGGTGAGAGTTTGCGAGACATAAAATATCGGCTTCTGCTCCCCTCTGTCTTCCCTGACTATGACTCCACTTATAGCCGTATCAAAGACTGCGATGTACAGGAATAATGGCTCGCCCGGGACTGGTTTCGCTAACACTGGTGGATTAGCCAAATACTTCTTCAGTTCCTGGAAAGCTTCTTCGCAGCGATCGGTCCATTCGAATTTCTTGTTCCCGCGCAGAGTATCGTAGAAAGCAAGGCATTTGTCAGTGGACCGCGAGATGAATCGATTCAAGGCTGCGACTCTCCCGGTGAGACGTTGGACTTCGCGCTTGTTCTGTGGTGAGGGCATGTTCAGTAGAGCATCGATTTGCTTTGGGTTTACCTCGATGCCTCGGTGAGTTACGAGATATCCGAAGAACTCACCCGACTTTACCGCGAAACGACATTTTGCCGAGTTGAGCTTCATGTTGTGCTTGTTGAGCTGGCGAAAACAGTCGCGTAGATGGGCTATGTGATCGTTTTCTTCAAGGGATTTGACTAGCATGTCGTCAATGTAAACTTCCATCGTTTTCCCGAGCTGCTCGGAGAACATCCTGTTGACGAGCCGTTGATATGTTGCGCCAGCGTTCTTGAGTCCGAAGGGCATGACCTTGTAACAGTAGATACCTCGGTCTGTGATGAATGCTGTCTTCTCACGATCGTCGGGGTGCATGAGAATCTGATTGTATCCTGCGAAAGCATCCATGAATGATAGCAACTTATTTCCCGCGGTTGCTTCTACTAAACGATCGATATGTGGGAGCGGAAAACTGTCTTTAGGGCAAGCTTTGTTCAGATCGGTGAAATCGACGCAGACTCTCCACTTGCCGTTTTTCTTTTTAACCACGACAGGATTTGCTAACCAGTCCGGATATCTTGCTTCGGAGATTGAGCCGATCTTCAGGAGCTTTTCTACTTCGGCGTTCACTGCATCTGCGCGATCCCGACCCAATTTTCTTCGCTTCTGCTTGATGGGCTTGAAGGATGGGTCAACATTCAGCTCGTGGCAGATTACGTCGATGCTTACCCCAGGTAGATCTTCAGCCGACCAGGCGAAGGTGTCGATGTTCTCTTTGAGGAATGAGATGAGCTCGGTCTTGATTTCTTCGGTTAAGTTGCTGCCAATTTCCACGCATCGTTCAGGCCGTTCGTCGCCGAGGTAGGCTTCTTCTCCTCGCGCGCCTCCTCGATCTGTAATTGCTATAACTGTTTAGATATAGCCTTCTCTTCACTCCGGCCAAGTTTTGATTTCTTGTGATCCGTTTCAGCCTTCGCTTCAGTGACAGGGTTTCGGAGTTTGTGTGCTGCCATGAAACACATCCGAGAATTTTTCTGACTGCCCCAGATCGTTTTCATGCCATTGGGGGTCAGGAATTTGACACACAGATGATATGTTGATGCGACAGCTCGCATTAGGTTTAACCACGGAGTTCCCATTATGACGTTGTAGATGGTAGGTCGATCGGTGACTAAGAAGTTGACTATCTTTGTTACCCCGCCGGCTCGGACCAGTAGTTGGATGGTTCCAAGCGTCATCAAAGTTTCCCCTGAAAATCCGAGGACAGGCCTCGGGGTCAAAATCACCTGTGACATGTCGATGTTCATTTGTCGGAGCGTTTCGCGAAAGATTACGTCGATGGTGCTACCGGTGTCAATTAATACTCGGTAAATATCATGGTCTCCTATCGCTAAAGTGACGACGATCGGATCGTTATGAGGCATGTCGAGCCCGTTCGTCTCGCTTTCTTCGAATGTGATCACGTCGTTAGGTCGATCGAAGCGTCTTGTCCAGTTGCTAGGCGTCTCGGCTCGGCGTTGATAAGCTTTAATTGCCGCTACGGTGTCAGGACAGTATGGCGATCCACCCATTATGGTAAGAACCTTCTGCCGCGTACCATCTCGGTCTTCGTCTTCCGACCCCCGGGTTCTTTTCTGAGACTCCTGGTTCCTTGGTTCGGGATCTCTTCCCGGGTTGGTCTGCTCGGGCTCTGGTTCTGGCTCGAGGTCCTTAAGAGTAACATTCGTCCCGAGCTCTCCAGCTAGGAATTTGGTTGCTAACTTGGCTCCGAGGCTTCGGCATCTCGAGGTATGATGGCAAAAAATTTTGTGGTGTTCGCAGTATTCTTGATCATTGCTCTGTGGCTGATCCCTTGTCCAAGTGAAGGACTCTCTTCCTCGCCCACGACCTCGGCCTCTGCCGCGGCCGCGGCCTCGGGGCGTATCAATCTGGTAGCTATGGTATCCTGAGAAATTACGCCCCTCGTGATGCGTACACGTACCGCTCTCGCGTGTTTTTTTCTGGACCGGAGGCGTCGCTTGGGCTTTTTCGGCTTTCTCGGCTCGGGGCGCCTGTTTCGTTGGCTCGTGCCTCTTCGCTAGTAGCGCCATCTCTTCTTCGTGGGCGACGAAATCCGAGGCTCGGTGCAGCGCGTCGCGAATTGTTGTCGGTTTAGACAGATTCAACTCTTTCCTGAACTCTGACTTATACCAGAGGGCTTTCTTTAAAGCCGAAAGAGCGGCTACATCTGTAATTCCTTCTACCTTGGCTAGCGTCGATTTGAAGGTTTTGAGGAAATCTCTTAACGGCTCGGTGGGCTGTTGAGACATGGACCACAGATCCGCGTCGGAGGTTCCGGGGTCGATGAGCACGGAGTATTGCTTGAGGAACAGTGTCGCCAGCTCGTCAAAACTGTCAATCGAGTTTCGTTCCAATCTTGAAAACCACTCTAATGCGGGTCCTTTGAGGTGTTCCACGAACAATATGCACAGACCTGCGTCCTTTTCCCCGGGTTTGAACCTGGCTCGGGCCACAGATATCACGAACGATTTAATGTGGCACTTTGGATCGGTTGATCCGTTGTAAGAGTCGATTTTGAACTTTCCCAGATTGGACATCGTCGTTTCGGAAATTCTTTTGGTGAAAGGCGTATTCCGAGATTCTTCCAAAATTCGGTCGATGTTCGGTGCGGAGGATGAAACGCTATGTATCTGGGTTTTGACGAGCTTCATATCAGCTTCCGCCTTGGCTAGGGAGGCTCGGATCTTGCTTAGCTCGTCTTCTCTTTCAGACTCTTCGGCCCACCTTATGTTTTCCTCAGTTTCTTCGTCGTCAGTGAGATCTGTTCGCTCGGCGGAGTTAGCTCCGGCTCGGGTACGCTCATCTTGCAGATCGTCTGGCTTGTCCGTTAAATCCACTGCGTCTGGCTCGGTGGGATCATCTTGGTTCTCGCATCTGGCAGGGTCGGCTCGGGTTGCGACTCTGCTGTTGCCGGTTGGTGTCGCGAACGTGAGTCTTGTTGGGTTGATGCCAGGTAAATCCCTCCGAGCTCGTGGCGGCCGAGTCTGGAAACGCGTTGTTTTTGGTTGCCCACGTGTTGCGATTTCGTCGACTCGCTGCGCCAAAGTTTTGTTAGCTTTCTCTTGGTCGTCAGCTTTCTTCTGGAATTTAACCATCAGGTCTTTCAGTTCGGCTAGAGTCGCTATGATCGTCGGATCGGCTTGAGGATTCTGAGGGTTCGGAGGGTTCGGGATCCCTCCTCCAGCTGGTGGTGTCTGACGACCGTCTTCGTTCATCGTCCTATTCGGTAATCGAGTTCTGCGTCTTAGGGTAAGAGAATTCTAAAGTATCCCCACAGACGGCGCCAAACTGTGGAAGTCGAAACTAACACAATCAAGATTTGTCTAGGGTTTTATTTTAGGGATACGATAATCGTGAATTCTCAAAGAACAACAGAACGATTGTAACCAAAGATGGTGTTCTTGATATTATTAAGAAAAAGATGACTTTGATCGTACAAGAGTTTGATCGTAAAAGGAAAAAGATGTTTGTGCTGTGAGAGCTTTGCGTAGTGTAAATTCTAGAGCGATATTGCCTCCCCTTTGCTTGAGCCTTGAGTCTCTTTATATATAGGTGATAAACCGCCTCCCCAGCGATATTCTCGGAAGATTTCCATTTATCTTGAAGTCGGCTCAGAATATCGCGGATTAGGATAGTTTCCTTATTTTTCGGAGTCTTTGGGAGATTTCCTGATTTGAGTCGATCCTTCTAGATTCTCTCTTATCATTTCCGTGTATATAGGAAATGATCCTTTTTGTTCAGAAATGATACCTTGCTTGGAAATGGTACTTTGAAAGCGAATATTTACCAAGTCTTTACCTCGGGCGATGATGAAGACTTCACCTCGGAGAAACTTGTGCAATCGGCTCGGGTACACAGGAAGGACTGGCTCGGGCACTCTAGGATGGCTTGTTCGGGTGCCCCCGAGGTGGTGGGCTCAGAAACTCCCGAGGCAATTGGGCTCGGGTGCTTGAGACGTCTTGTTCAAGTATCCCCGAGGCAATTGGTCTCGGGTGCTTGAGACGTCTTGTTCAAGTATCCCCGAGGCGATGGGTCTCGGGTGCTTGAGACGTCTTGTTCAAGTATCCCCGAGGCGATGGGCTCGGGTGCTTGAAACTACTTGTTAAAGGTATCCCCGAGGCGATGGGCTCGGGTGCTTGAAACGTCTTGTTAAAGTATCCTCGAGGCGATGGGCTCGGGTATACTAAATCGATTAGATGGATATCCCGAGGTGAATGATGCGATGCCCCGAGGTGATCACTGAAAGACTCCCGAAGTGTTCTAAGTCTGGCTCGGCGCCAAAGGATGGAATCCGACCCCAACAGTCGGCGCTATCTAACGGTGTAGGATTAGTCCCACAATCTGGGAGGTTACTTCCCATTGGCTATTAATGAAAAAATCAGAAAATTATCATATAAAATAGTTTATTAATGAAAAAAATATAAATTATTTCTTTAAAAATTTAATATAAGTATTTCAATTTTTAGAATATTTTTTCTTATAAGTATAAAATTTTAAAATTAAGAACAATTAATATAAGTTAGTATTCCAACTATCTAACTTATATGTTCATAAACACTAGGGCATAGTTTAGGGTTTAGGGTTTAAACTTTGGGGTTTAGATTTTTTTACTCAAGTATTATTACTTTAAAATAATTTCATTGCATTTTATTTTGTTAATTTATAAAAAGTGAAATATGTTTCAAGATTGAACTTCCAACCCTAAACCCTATACCCTAAAACTAAACCCTAAACCCTAAACTATTTTTAAAAATGAATTTTATTTATGTTATTATTTGTTATAATTAATATTATTACTATTTCAAACAAATATAATCCAAAACCCTATACCCTAAACTCTTTAAAATTATAACTTTGTTATTATTTATATAATTATTAATATTATAATTAAATATTTGTGTCTTTTTTAGATATTTGGTTATATTTTTTTTCTTTCTTTTTCCTTTATTTTTTTTTTACAAAATTCGAAAATCATAACCAAAATCTTAAAATCCTAAAAATCATTTAACTTGAAACCTAAAGTACATGCCATAAAATAATTAATTCAATTTTTTTCCAGTTAAGATGTTTTAAGTTTGTTTATTTGTGTTTGCATTCTCAGATATATTTTTACCAAGAGAAAACATATGCCATTAGTAACATAAGAAAACAAAGTCAAGTGCATGTAATAAAAGAAAACACAAAGTGTTCGACACTTAAACTAATTGTAATAGCCATCGTTGATCTCTGAGAGACCTCGCAGTTCCTGCAGACTTTCTTTTTGATATCAGAGAAGATCATTCCCCATTTGGGTTTCCATGTGATATGAGACAATACTTCAACCTCTTGAAAACCAGTCCTGTAAGTAGCTTTAATGGCTTCTATAGCTCCTAATGGAAGTCCATCAAAGGACATTGCTTCAGGTGGTGGATTTGGTAACGAAACCACAAGCAACAAGAGGTTTGCATTATTCACTGCCACCTATCAAACAAACTCATAAAATCAGAAAACTGAACAAGAGCATATGGATCTTATACAAATCTTAAGAGTGAAAAATTTCACCTGAACATGGTAACAAACATCATCAAATGCAATCCACTGATAATTTAGCTCCACAGCTTTATCAAGACTGAACAAAAATAATAATGAAGACCTAAAACTCTACAAAAAAGATTGAACTTTTCTTCCATTCTACAAAATCTACAGGATGTGGTCGGAGTTAGCCTCAGGTGTGTCTTTTTCACTCGGCAGTACAACTTGCCAAAACTTGGCTAAATACTAATCCCATTCCTGTACAATCATTGTTCCTTTGCTGCTTCCCGTAAAAACATGAAAGTCTATGTTAATCGCACTAATAAAAAAACAGTCCAAAACAAAAAATGCAGACTTTGCCAAAGAGAAGAACCTAAGAACATACTTAAAGTGCATCTACGATATAAAGCTTCCTATGAGATCAAAACAAAGTATCAATATTTAACCACCTTGCACATATGAAACAAGCGAGTATCTTTTTCTCCTACCCAAATAAGAAACTAAATTATCATGAAAAATCTGGTCATAAAATAACTTTGATATACCTCCTCATGTTCATCATCAAACCAAATAAAGGTTGTGATGAGCGGGCAATCACATCTCCACTTCCTGCAATAAAGATAAAAAAAAACAGCAACATGTAAATGTGGAAGCTATACAAACGAAGTACAAATGGAAGTACCACAACCGGTGTATTTTTACCTGGATGACACCACAAGATCACAGGCAAGCGACATCTTGCCAAAACATGTAACTCAGTTATTCTCATGAGCGTAACTCAGTTGCAAGAAGTCAAGAACAGTCACATAGAGATCAATTAGATATCAATTATTTACCAAAACATTAAAATTGATATATCAAAATGAAACTCATAAACCTTCAACAGAAGTTTCACCAAGCTCTTCCTGCAAAAGAAAAAAATTCATCGATGTAAATTAAAACTTTACATGAGACAAATACCCAAAACCCAAACACAATGTCACCATAAATGTCAAATTCGACTTACATGGATGAAGATCGATGTAAAGTGACAATGAAGGATTGAGACAGAGATCGAAGTACTAGACTGAGATTAAGAAAAAACAATAGAGACTGAATCGAACGAGATGCTGAATTGAACGAGAGATTGAGACTACACATAAGAGGATCGAGATTGACATTCAGAGAACGAGAAGAAGATAGATTTGCTACGATTGAATATGAACATACCTGTTGGAGATCGAGAGAAATCGAGAGATATCGACTGAGATTGAGTTGCAGATTGTGAGAATTCGAGTGAAATCAAGTGAGATGTGTTGTTGACTGTGAGAAATCGAGAGAAATCGAGAGAGAAGAAGTTTATTTTGCCTTAAGAAAAAAATGAAAAAGTGATGTTTCTTGTTTTAATTTATTTTGCCTTAGCCAAAATTTCACATTTTTCCCTCTTAACAGATTCAATAGCGGGAATTAAACTTTAGTAACCCGAAAATTGGCCGCGTCAATTTCAGCATGTCCCGCTTAAATCATCTATAGCGTTTACAATTCAAAAAACGCTATCTTTAAATCACGATCAAGTCAAATATAGCAGAGACATAAAAACCGCTATCTTTTAGTGCTATCAATACCCACATTTCCTGTAGTGCGTAGTCCTAGCCGAGCTGACAGGTTTGCGCTGAAGCGAAGCTCCACTTAACGAAGAATCGAATTCTAAATTATTAGAAGATGTTCTTGACACAATCGATGAAAGGCGAGACCAATCCCTTATTCGACTTCATAATTATCAACAGTTGACCGCTCGCTACTATAACTCAAAGTTGAAAAACAGACCTTTAAATGTAGGAGACTTTGTTTTAAGGCGAGTGTTCGATAACACAAAAGAAGAAGGAGCTGGAAAACTCGGTATTAACTGGGAAGGCCCTTATCAAATCACTGAAAAAATCCGAAACGGTGTATACCGTTTACAAGACCTTGGTGGAAATCCCGTTCAAAGGCCTTGGAACATAATCAACTTGAAAAAGTTCTATTGCTAAAGCAAACACATTCGAACTACGATTTGTCTTGATCCTATTCTGGGTACGTAGGCAGCTCGCTAGTCACGAGTCCAGCTATAACATAAAAATAAAAATATTATTCCATCCATGGAATCCTGTTTTTATAAATTCGATATTCGAGCATGAATATAAAGATACGTTGCGAACAATGTATAAATAAATATTTCTTGCAAAGCTAAGACTGGATCTAGAAGGGTCTTGAATTACGGAACAACTCCGCTCCTTGACCAGCGAAGTCAACGATGCTCATAATGCAACCTGGCATGTTTCCGTACTCTTGAAGTCCCAGTTCGATCGAATCGGAAGGATGGGCTTCGAGGCGATGATGCTCGCGAGAAATATCGAGGCGACGTTTCTCTAGCTCCATTATCCGTTTCCTAATCTTTTTTTTTCTCATCTTCGAGCTCGTCATGCCGAGTGATAAGCTGAAGAAACGCTACGTTTAGCAATAATAAAAAGAAGTTAATCACTAGGATGGAAAATACCTTATTGATAAACTCCTCAGCCGTAACACGATCTTGAGGCGACAATCTCTCGATTAAAACGATCGGAACCTGAATGCTAGTTCCCTTCTTCAATATTTGTGAATCTTTTGGTTCGCCAGACTCTCCTGCTTTTATAAGCTCGATGTCCGAAGTCCTCGAAGGATCAACACTCATCACTTTGAACAAGTCTGAAGGATTCTCTGATGAATTACCTCCCTTGAACATTTTTGTAGAATCGTTGTTGAAATTCAATGACAGACTACACCCACTTTATACTCGAAAAATTATTCGATTGCATTTAAGAGGATTAATTGACGATTTCCCAAATCTGAAATTACGATTTTCATGGAAAATGTAATCGAGTTAATTGCTAATTATATTCCCTAGATTAAACGCATTAAATGAGATTTGAATAAGTCGGCGAATTTATAGCGAAAGGGAAAATGTAATTAATGTTGCTGGGTTTCAAGACCAGTGACATTTTACAAACATAAATAGGAAAGTGTTCGATCAAAAGTCTTCGCCCGATAATGACTCCAGCGAGGTGGAAGATCCCGAACAGCTTTCCGAGGATAGCCCCTCGTCAGAAGATATCAAAAGGGCCGGAGAAGTCATCAACAATTTTTGTCTCCGGTTCCTCTTTTTCTTCAGTTCTTAACATCGGAAGTCTCCGGAACTCTGAGGAACATGAAACAAAAGAGGACCCATCACCGGTTGCCAAGGATAAACGATGAAATTTATCCAGCATGCGGAGGAATCATCGGAGGCAAGTAAGCATTATGGCCACGATGTCTAGACCATTCCTCTCCCATTCGTGCGGTTCAGATTCCAAGCGAAGAATCTCTCTTTCCATCCTCTTTATGCGCTCATCAAGAGCACGGCACCTCCTTCCGATTCTTTGTCTCTTATCACATAAAGCTTTGTGTCTCCCGACGATCTGTTTGAACGAACATTTTGTCAAATGACCAAAAGAAAGGAAGTTATAGTTTTCTGAGAAGACTAAGAGTTAGAAAAGGAACCTTTTCCAGGAAGTCATAACATTTGACCCTTTTCTTCCCTGTTCGGAAATGAAAAAACGTTGGGTGAATAACTCCCTTTGGAGAGAATCCGTCTTCGGACTCAAACAATGGGTTCCCACTTGAAGTTGTTATTCTTGAGCTTGATCTGAAAGAAAACAGCGACATTTTTCAAGTTTTTTCTTATAATGAACTATGGTGATCTTTCGGAATTCCTTTTAAAAGAGAAAGAGGTTCAGATTTCTAAAAATAATTATATATTGTTGGCCTGTTGGAGCAGGCTTCAGATCCAATTAAAACACGGCCCAGCGATTCCGAAGCCATCATGGGCAACGATCGAAATCATTGCCTGGTCGTATTTATGAAAAAATTCTCATGAATTATAAATCTTATCCCTCGATATAAAAATAAAACTTAAGCCGAGCTCCATCCTCGCCTTCGAGAGACCGAGGAAAAATACTTATTAAGATTTTTTCTTTAAAAAAGGCAAGTGAGCCTGATCAGCTCATCTCTCACAATTCATAAAACCTCTTTGGCGGGCTAGGACTTGCAAACCTAGAATCGTGTCCAAACCTATTCTCCTCTAGCTCAGCCTCCAAGCGAAGAGCATTAGACCTCGCAGAATCGCTTTCAGGATTCGCAATTCTGATGCGTTGCTCGTTAGCTGCTAGAGTTTTCTTCATATTTTCAAAAGATGACTCGAGTGCTTTTTCCCGCTCAAGTCGCTCGGATTGGTTGGCTAATCTGAGATCATCAACCTCCTTCTTAGCCTTTGCGGTCTCTCTCTTCGCTTGATGAAGAAGGTTCTCATAATGGAAGATCATTCCATTAGTCTCCATAAACGCCTTCGGAGTAAAAAAAAAACGTGTCGTTTAGACAAGAAGCTTTTACCTAAGGAAGGGAGATTGTCATAATCTAAAAGATCCAAACCTGGGATAGGTAGCAAGCTCGATTGGCGAACATCTGACGGATTTTCGGCCTCCAAACCGAAGAAGGAGGAAGGGACGCCCCTTCCCTGGTTTGGAAACTTCGGAAGATGTCTCCATTCTCTTCTCCGCCTGCGAAGCAGAGGAGAATAGCAGATTAATAAAATAGATGCAATATGTGGCAAGTTTTGCTAATGCTCGCTTTCTAAGTAAAAATTTACCTGAAATCGAAGCGGGTAAAGGATTTTGAGTCCTAACACTCAGTCCTTGAGATAGGGGAGCCTCCAATCTTGGCTCATCTATTTCCTCTGAAATTACTCTGTCTCCCGGAAGAGGGAGCTCGGAGTTTAAAGGTTCTGAAGAGGGAGAAACAGAACGTAGAGGGCTAGAGACTCGTGGGGGAGAACTTAATCTCATGGTTTTAAGTCTCTCGTTTGATAGATTATCGGAATCTGGAGCATTCCTCTTTGTACAAGGAGAGGAGGTTATTTCTCCATCACACCCTGGTTCGGAAGGGCAAATTGCGGTGGCAACTGGAGGGTTGTTAAGGATCTCGCCTCCATGAGTATCCACCGCGGCTGACAGGGCTGCTTCTAATGAACCGTCATCAACCAAGAGGGTCTTCCTGTGGAAGTTCCCAACCCTGGAGATTGCAGCTATCCGTTTCTTTCTCCCGATTTCGGATAGCTGATCCTTAAGAGCCTTGATTTCAGCCTGCATCTTTCTTTTATCTCGAGCATTCAGGCTCGAGACGTCTTTCTCCTCGGGAGGAGGATCGAGGGGGTGAGTCTGACCGTCTTTAATGGTGAGCCCCGCTTTATGAATGCGTTGAAGGGTGAAGGAATTCCAATTTGTTTCACCCTCGGAAACGATTCGAAAGAAGGACAAGAAATCAACGGTTGGGCCGGGGATCGTTTGGTTCCCTGAAACAAAGTATTGGGTAAAGAATTCTATCTCTTTTACTTAATACAGTGGAAAGTAGTAAAGGTTGGATTTTTAACCAAGTTTAGCCGACCAATTGGCGAGAAGAAGACCGGAAAGACCTTGAACGGAATGGGGATTGACTCGAAAAAAGAACTAGTATTTCCTCCAAGGCCCATCATTCGAGGGCATTCCGTCGATCAGGCTACGGTCAAGGATAAGGTTTATAGAAAAAATACCCGCTGCTGCGGATTCACGGGCTCGAAATAGCCCTAAGAGTTTGCTGGTGGAGAGGGAAAACCCTGCTTCTACCGAAACAGTCAGGGTACTCAGAACGTATCGAAGAAAGTTGGGGGCCATTTGGGGAAAGGCAATCCCTAGGTGGAGGAGGTATAAAAGAAGAACTTCCGGTACGGGAAAAAACAAACCACAACCTTTGAAATAGACTTCGTACGCACAACAGTAACCCTCACGCACCACTTCCGGAGACTCGTTGGGTCTAGGAAGAGAGAATTCAATTTCCTGGGGGATGTTACAAAGGCGGCGAAGAGCGCCAAGGGAAGCGGAGGTCGACTGAGACTTGAAATGCGGACTAAATTTGTCTCCCCTTTGGATGAAGACTTCATCCCCTCTGGGAACAGGGATTCCTTGACTGTCATCTTCGTTTTCCGAAACATAGACGGTTGGGGAAGACATCTTTTACTAAGAGGTTTCTCTTTTTCTGGTTTGGTAAAAGCTTTAGGGGTAAATGTACGCTGCTGTAAAAGCCGTCGTTCCATTTAACCTTATTTAGCGGAAAACCGCCTCGAGAATATTGGGAAGTGGGACAGTTTTCCCCGTAGTATTAATATAAAATTAAAAAATTAATGATGACGGTTGTCAGGGATATCAAATCATTTGATTATCCGAGATCGGCATAATAGCGTAAAACATGGAATAATTCCAGAATGCTAGAGATCCTGAGTCATTAATTACTGTTTACTTAAGTCTTCCAAGCCGAGCATTCAGCTCGCAAGACTTGGGGGGCTAAATGTTGGGGTCGGATCCCACACATCTTCGGTAGGATCCACTTGGATCTGTCCACGTCATTATTACATAATAATCCTCTTAGATTTCTAGATGTTTCATTGCGAGAATCGAGCTCGACCTGTCGGAAGTTCGATTCAGTTTATTAAAGAGCTCGATCTTTACCAGTACGGAGTTCGCTCTTATTCAACATACAGTTCGCATAAAGGAAGGCCGAAGCGAGGGGAATATTGTTTGAGGTTCGCGGCAGCGTCAAGACGCAGGAGTTCGGAGTCAACAAGAAAGAGTTTGGAAGATCCACGCGAAGCCCAAGATAGTTCAAATTCAAGCCGTTTCAGTCAAATTGTAACCTACATGATTAATGCGGATCAATGCGATTATGAGCGGTAAATGACCGTATTGATCATGTTTTCTCTATAAAAACAACCTCAAACGCATGTGTTTGAGGAGGGGAACAACTTTTTACCTCTTACGATCAAGCAATACAACATACTCTTTCTTTTACAATTTCGCAAGGCTTTTTACTATTTTATTTTTGCCAAGCTCTTTCGATTTATTTAGTTTCTTGGTTACTTTCCTTTTCAAATCCTTATTTTCATTTGTTGATTTTAGAGTTTTTCTCCACAAAAATACTTAAAGACAATCGAGTGTGGATCCTACATCCACACTCGCCCCGACTCCGGAGACTCGAAGGGCTCCGGAACTACCATCTCTACCTCAGGGGGGGGATGAGACATAATCTACGAAGATCGTTGAGAGAATCAATAGTTGATTCACTCTGGGGGTGAAGATCAAACCCATCTCCGGTTTGAATTTGAGGTCCGGATCCTTCACCCATGAGAGCTTCGAGATCGTCAGCCTCGTATTCGCAAAATTCGGAAGAAAGGTTCGACATTTTACGAAAAGGATTTTTTACCAAAAAGAAAACAATGATTTCTGTAATAAGAATGAAAGTTCTCTAGGTAAAGAAGATAAGATGGAAAAGTAATATTACCTCTTAGAACCCTAAAGTATGATGAAAGACCGCCTCGAGAATATTGGGAAGTGGGACGGTTTTCCCCGCAGTATTAATATAAAATTAGAAAATTAATGATGACGGTTATCAGGGATATCAAATCATTTGATTATCCGAGATCAGCGTAATAGTGTAAAACATGGAATAATTCCGGAATGTTAAAGATCTCGAGTCATTAATTACTGTTTACTTAAGTCTTCCAAGCCGAGCACTCAGCTCGGAAGACTTGGGGGGCTAAATGTTGGGGTCGGATCCCACACATTTTTGGTAGGATCCACTTGGATCTGTCCAAGTCATTGTTACATAATAATCCTCTTGGAATTAAAGATATTTTATTGTGAGAATCGAGTTTAACCAGTCGGGAGTTCGGTTCGATTTATTAAAAGAGTTCGATCTTTACCAGTACGGAGTTCGCTCTTATTTCAATATACAGTTCGCATAGAGAAAGGCCGAAGCGAGGAGAATATTGTTCGAGGCTCGCGGCAGCGTCAAGACGCAGGAGTTCGGAGTCAACAAGAAAGAGTTTGGAAGATCCACGCGAAGCCCAAGATAGTTCAAATTCAAGCCGTTTCGGTCAAAATGTAACTTACGTGATTAATGCGGATCAATGCGATTATGAGCAGTAAATGACCGCATTGATCATGTTTTCTCTATAAAAACAACCTCAAACGCATGTGTTTGAGGGACGAATCTGATTATTCATTACTTCTAAGCAATACAATACATTTTTCTCTCTTTACTATTTTTTGCAAGGCATTTTGCACTTCATCTTTCGATAAATTTCTTTACTCCTTTTCTTGGTTGTTTTCCATTTCGAATTCTCGTATTCATTTCCTGATTTTACAAGAGTTTTTCTCCACAAAAATACTTGAAGATAATCGAGTGTGAATCCTACATCCACAACAACGACGCATATATCAAAGCAATAAGATCAAGTTCGATTCTAGTCCTTACAGCCCTATAACTAAGTGGTGTGTGCTTGTTATAACACGATACAAATTCGTAAGCTAGGTCTAGCGTATTAAACAACCTTGTGAGCAATTTAAACACTTGGGATCACGAGTTAGGACATGAATCTAACTACATGCATTAAGAAACAACTTATTTAGAAAGAGTACAGTGTAAACGATCAAACAGAACCCTAGATATTGCCACCTAAACGATCGGTCATATTCCCCCCTTTAAACCCAACTAGAAAACTACTCTAGCATGGTTAAAGAGATCATCAAAGTTAGGTTTGATAAACTCATAAGAAAGAGAAGACTAAGAACTGAATAGGGTTTAGAGATTACTTCTTTGAATATAGAATACAAGAGGTAAGACTTCACCTTAATAGATCTTAGAGTAAACAAGAGAAAAGAGAGAGATAGATTCGGTGATTCTTCAAAGCTTCAAGGTGCGATGGCTGCAGCTCACGGCGAGGGCAGAGAAGACTTGATTGGCACGGTGGAGGCACTTTGAAGGCACAATAGGGTTAGGGCTTCCATCATGTATTTATAGGGTTTGGAGACCAAGGATTAGGTCTAGGGGTAAAAGCGTCGTTACCGTGATTAGGTTTAAGTGCAAACTCGAGTTTCTTGCAAGGGAGAAGTCTTAGTGACCGGTCTGGAGAGTGAGACGCAGCACGGGCTAGGCCCATGTGGCCTATGTGTGGCCCAGAAGCTCCAGATCGGTTGCATAGCTTCTGGCCGGTCTGGACATGTCTTCACTCTTCTGGTCATAACTTCCTAACGACTTGTTGCAAAGCTCTGATTCCACTTTGAAGCGAATCTTGACTCTTCTAGCTTTCTATAGCCACCGAGATCTCTTGATTTAGTAACCGGGAAGACCTCGAACGGATTCCATACTTCTGACGTACAGAAACTGTCTTGAAACGGGTTTTGATCGCCTTTTGGTCTTTAAAGCTCAAAAACTCTTAAAACCTTCTTGGCTCCATAAATACTTGAATAACTCCTTCTTAGCTCTGAAATCACTCCAAATTATCCCTAAAACATAAAAAAAACAATAACAAATATGGGCGAAAATCCCATGTTATCAACAATGAACTAACCTTCCCGAAGACATGCTAGGTGTCATACATGGTAATTAAGGTTGGAGAATCTTCTTCTCTCGACTTCATATCTTTCCTCACTTCATGCAAAATATTTTGTCTTATTTCTAAATTCCCAGACGCGTGGAAGAATTTTAAGCTCACTGAAGTATTTCCACCACCATGGAATAAGATTCCTAAGAAAATCAAATTCTTAGTTGAATGTGTAAAAAATGGGAATGTTCACGTTATTTTCTTGTGTGGTCTTATAGATTACTATTTCAAAAAGAAATTTCTACAGGGATTGCTCAGCTCTCTTATGCAGCTAAAGCTACTCATTCAGAAGCACTGTATGTTGACGGAATGATTCTATTCAGTGAAAGGCAAAAAGATGAAGGATCCAACTATATTACCCAACTTTGAAAAAATCAAGGATTTGAACCTGTTGGATAATGCCTAGAGAACAGTCGTGAGGTTATTTCTGGAGTTAAGCGTAAGGCAATACCGAGACTATGATATGCTACTAACTCAAATTGAGGTTGATGACGAGTGCGTTGCTGGAGATTTTGATCACGATTGTCATGGTTGTTTCATCTACAAAGAAATTTTCCACTTCATATACTATATCCACTATGTTTAAGTGAAGTTTGTTTTCTTTTGGTTTAGACACATATTTCCTTTAGAACACATTATGTAGACACAACGTATTCACATTTGAAATTTTTATTGATAATTTTTAAATTTTAAATTCATGCCTTCTATTAAATTTAAAACAGTTTTTGATTGTCGATAAAGTATCGGAAGAAAAAAAACAAAAATACAGTATTATATATAGAAACTAACCTTCATCGTGGTAGAGAATTCATTGTTTCGGTATAAGATGATCTCCATAAACAATACACCAAACGCAAACACATCTGGCTTCTCATCTACAATCACGTGCATAAAGTACTTTGGAGCTGGAACCTGTAAGAAAAAACAAAGAACTAACCAGGTTTTGGACTAAAAAACATCGAGAAGAAAGGTTCACATAAAGATATTGTAGTTGTGGAATTCAACGTCTGACCCGAATGTGCCTTCGATAGGGAAAACAATGTGATGAGGCGAATTCTCTGGGAACCACTTAGGTAGTCCAAAATCTGAAATCTGCAAACCCAATTCATATCAAATTCTCAGTACATATACAAAAATTTGATTGCATTTTGTTGCATCAATCAATACCCGAGCTTCGTAATCTAGACATAGCAAAATGTTGGAAGCTTTGATGTGACGATTGAATAATCATAAGATCAACAAATATCAACTTTAAGGATCAAACTTTGTCAGGAACAAACTTCACCAAAGACCTTGATAACTACATCAACCTTCCTTTCGAGATATCAATTTCAGATTTTGATGAAATACCCAAAATCAGCAGATCCTTGATCTTGTAGCTGTCTCAACAAATGAAGAAAGTGAAGAAATCTAATAACCCACCCCACCAACTATCCAAAGCTTCTACAACTTTATTAATCACCAAATCAAGCTCCCAAACACAACTTTGTTATAGAACCAGCTCTACTAAAGAGTTTTTTTTTCTTACTTTTTCCTAGGTCAGATCAAACACTCGATTATCAAGAAATATAACCAAAACCCATAAGCCTATTTAAAAAACTAGCACATTTGGGGTTATAACCCAGATTTAAAAAGACCAAGATGGACCATATATAAATTTAAAAAGCCCAAGATGATGATGTTATAAAATGATGTGGAATAGGGGAGGATTTCTCCTAGAAGAAAATAATGATGATCAAATTCTCAGGGGCTCCTCAAGCTCCGAAAATTTTCTCAAATACTCTTGTTATAACATTTAATTTAATTTTGATATTTTTTTAAAATCGAAAAAGGAGACAAAGACATACGGGACCTTGATATTTTGATTTTATTACGTACCTAACCAAGCTAAACAGATTAAAATAACCCAACTTCTCTTCAATCCAAGTCAAAACTCAAAAACCCTAGATTCCTCTTTTCCTTTGTCGACATATTCAGACCCGACAAAATAAAACTCACATCCTTCATCCTCTTTTATCCTCTCCACCGCAAAACCAAAGATCTCGACCAACATCTGGGATTCTTCTTCCTCCTTTCATTCCGACATCTTCGTCATCCTCTGTAAGTGAAATTAGTCTTTTGATTCGAATTTCTTTGGAATTCAAAAGAAATTTTGGATTAGAATCCGATAATCCAAGAAACCCAATTTCTTCTCTACAATTTTGTTTTTTCACAATCTAGAATCTGAGATGTTGTACGTGATTAGTTATGTCTGAATGTTGGGGTTTTGTTTTTAGAATCGTAAGATGTCCAATTCTAAACTGCCTTGGACCAAGAACGCTACGGTTCCAACCGAGCGTGAAGCAGAACCAGTACTAGGCGAAGAAGAAGAGTTGTCTAGAGAAGATCCCAATAAGGATCCAGAAGATTATGAAGAAGCGGAGCAAAATTCAATGGTATATGTTTGTGTAAAAATTCAGAAAAAAATTGATAAATTTGTTGCTTTTGTAAGTTTTGTAAGATGAGTATGTAACTTTATTTGGATTATAGGATTTAGGAGATGAAACTGAACCATTACGACCATTAAAGATGTACTTTAGCCCCTCCGATTATGTGAATCAATTCAAGCTATGATCAAAGTGTTATATTCATCAAGCGGTGAAGCTTTGATAAGTCTGTATTTTACTTGTTTTGAGCATTCATTTGTCATCGCTTTAGCATCGTTTCATCACTATTTCATACCATTCACCATCATTTATCTTCACTTTGCATATTTAGGATATTTTTGCATACATTTTGCATTTCTGAGTTTGTTGGGGTCGGATTTCATCCCTAGCACCGAGCCGGATTCGGACGCCTCGGGGAACTTCTGAGGATCACCTCGGGGAAGCGTACCAACCACTTCGGAGGAAACGAGCCATCACCTCTGTGCAAGGTGCCATTCACCTCGGGCCAGTACAACGATCGCCTCGGGAAGCGCCCGTAGCCTGCTCGGAATCTGCTAGCCAGCTTGTGAACCCGAGCCGGCTCTCTTAAAGTACCCGAGCTGGTTCATGCCAGGATGCCCGAGCTGGCTCCTTCTGTGCGCCCGAGCCGCTTTCCCTCGGAAGCCCGAGCTGCGCATCTCTTATCTCCGAGCCGATTAAACAAGTTACCCGAGGCTAAGTCCTCATCGTCACCCGAGGCAAAGACTTAGTAAATATTCGTCTTCAAAGTACCATTTCCAGGTAAGGCGTCATTTCCGAAAAAGAAGGATCATTTCCGATAAAACCGGAAATGATAAGGAAGAATCTCGAAGGATCAACTCAAATCAGGAAATCTCCCAAGAAACTCCGAAGAATAAGGAAACTATCCTAAATCCGCGATATTCTAAGCCGACTTTGAGATAAATGGAAATCTTCCGAGAATATCGCTGGAGAGGCGGTTTATTACCCCTATATAAAGAGACTCAAGGCTCAAGCAGAAGGGGAGGCAATATCGCTCCAGAATTTACTCTACGCAAAGCTCTCACAGCACAAACATTCTTTTTCTTTTACGATCAAACTCTTGTACGATCAAAGTCATCTTTTTCTTAATAATATCAAGAACACCATCTTTGGTATCAATTGATTATGTCGTTCTTTGAGAATTCTCGCGAATCGTATCCCTAAATTAAAACCCTAGACAAATCTCGATTGTGTTAGTTTCGACTTCCACAGTTTGGCGCCGTCTGTGGGGATTACTAGGGAATTCTCTTACCCTAAGACGCAGAACTCGATTACCGAAAAGGACGATGAACGAAGATGGTCGTCAGACACCACCAGCCGTAGGAGGGAACCCTAACCCTCCGAACCCTCAAAATCCTCAAGCCGATCCGACGATTATAGCGACCCTAGCCGAACTGAAAGACCTGATGGTTAAATTCCAGAAGAAAGCTGACGACCAAGAGAAAGCTAACAAAACCTTGGCGCAGCGAGTCGACGAAATCGCAACACGTGGGCAACCAAAAACCACGCATTTCCAGACTCGGCCGCCACGAGCTCGGAGGGACTTGCCTGGCATCAACCCAACAAGACTCACGTTCGCGACACCAACCGACAACACCAGAGTCGCAACCCGAGCCGACCCTACCAGACGCGAGAACCAAGATGATCCCACCGAGCCAGACGCAGTGGACTTGACGGACGAGCCAGATGATTTGCAAGACGAGCGCACCCGAGCCGGAGCTAACTCCGCCGAGCGAATGGATCTCACCGACGATGAAGAAACTGAGGAAAACATAAGATGGGCTGAAAAATCCGAAAGAGAGGACGAGCTTAGCAAGATCCGAGCCTCCCTAGCCAAGGCGGAAGCCGATATGAAGCTTGTCAAAACCCAGATACATAGCGTTTCATCCTCTGCACCTAACATCAACCGAATTTTGGAAGAATCTCGGAATACGCCTTTCACCAAAAGAATTTCCGAAACGACGATGTCCAATCTGGGGAAGTTCAAAATTGACTCTTACAACGGATCAACCGACCCGAAGTGTCACATTAAATCGTTCGTGATATCCGTGGCCCGAGCCAGGTTCAAGCCCGGGGAGAAGGATGCAGGTCTATGCTTACTATTCGTGGACACCTCAAAGGACCAGCATTAGAGTGGTTTTCAAGATTGGAACAAAACTCGATTGACAGTTTCGACGAGCTGTCGACACTGTTCCTCAAGCAATACTCCGTGCTCATCGACCCCGGAACTTCCGACGCGGACCTGTGGTCCCTATCTCAACAGCCCACCGAGCCATTAAGAGATTTCCTCACAACTTTCAAATCTACGCTAGCCAAGGTCGAAGGAATTATGGATGTAGCCGCTCTTTCGGCTTTGAAGAAAGTTCTTTGGTACAAGTCAGAATTCAGGAAAGAGTTGAACCTGTCTAAACCGACAACAATTCGCGACGCGCTGCATCGAGCCTCGGATTTCGTCGCCCACGAAGAAGAGATGGCACTGCTAGCAAAGAGGCATGAGCCAACAAAGCAGGTGCCCCGAGCCGAGAAAACCGAGAAAGCCCAAGCGACACCTCCGGTCTAGAAGAAGACGCGTGAGAGCGGTACGTATACGCATCACGAAGGGCGCAATTTCTCAGGATACCATAACTACCAGATTGACACGCGCCGAGGCCGAGGCTGAGGCCGTGGGCGAGGAAGAGAGTCTTTCACCTGGACAAGGGATCAGCCACCGAGCAATTATCAAGAATATTGCGAACACCACAAAATTTTCGGCCACCATACCTCGAGATGTCGAAGCCTCAGCGCTAAGTTAGCAACCAAATTCCTAGCTGGAGAGCTCGGGATGAACGTCACTCTTAAGGACCTCGAGCCAGAGCCAGAGCCTGAGCACACCAACCCGGGAAGAGACCCCGAACCAAGGAACCAGGAGTCTCAGAAAAGAACCCGGGGAACGGAAGACGTAGACCGAGATGGTACGCGGCAGAAGGTTCTCACCATAATGGGTGGATCGCCATACTGTCCTGACACCGTAGCGGCAATCAAAGCTTATCAACGCCGAGCCGAGATGCCTAACAAATGGACAAGATGCTTTGATCGACCTAACGACGTGATCACATTCGAAGAAAGCGAGACAAACGGGCTCGACATGCCTCATAACGATCCAATTGTCGTCACATTAGCGATAGGAGACCATGATATTTACCGAGTATTAATTGACACCGGCAGCACCATCAACGTGATCTTTCGCGAGACGCTCCGACAAATGAACATCGACATGTCACAGGTAACTCCGACCCCGAGGCCAGTCCTTGGGTTTTCAGGAGAAACTTTAATGACGCTTGGAACCATTCAATTACCAGTCCGAGCCGGCGGGGTGACAAAGATAGTCAACTTCTCGGTCACCGATCAACCTACCATCTACAACGTCATAATGGGAACGCCGTGGCTAAATCTAATGCGAGCTGTCGCCTCAACATATCATCTCTGTGTCAAATTCCCGATCCCCAATGGCGTGAAAACGATCTGGGGCAGTCAGAAGAATTCTTGGATGTGTTTCATGGCAGCACACAAACTCCAAAACCCTGTCACTGAAGCAAAGGCTGAGACCGACCACAAGAAATCGAAACTTGGCCGGAGTGAAGAAAAGGCTATATCTAAACAGTTATAGCAATTACAAATTGAGGAGGCGCGCGAGGAGAAGAAGCCTACCTCGGATCCTGTAATCTCCATTAGCCTCGACGAAGAACGGCCTGAACGGTGCGTGGAAATCGGTAGCGACTTAACCGAAGAGATAAAAACCGAGCTCATCTCATTCCTCAAAAAGAACATCAACACCTTCGCCTGGTTGGCTGAAGATCTACCCGGAGTAAGCATCGACGTAATCTGCCACGAGCTGAATGATGACCCATCTTTCAAGCCCATCAAGCAGAAGCGAAGAAAATTGGGTCGGGATCGTGCAGATGCCGTGAATACAGAAGTAGAAAAGCTCCTAAAGATCGGTTCAATCTCCGAAGCAAGATATCCAGACTGGTTAGCGAATCCCGTCGTGGTTAAAAAGAAGAACGACAAGTGGAGAGTTTGTGTCGACTTCACCGACCTGAACCAGGCTTGTCCTAAAGATAGTTTTCCCCTCCCACACATCGATCGCTTAGTGGAAGCAACTGCGGGGAACAAGTTGCTATCGTTCATGGATGCTTTCGCAGGATACAACTAGATTCTCATGCATCCCGACGATCGCGAGAAGACAGCTTGATCGCAAAGTCTCGTTGTGAAGACCACTATCCCGAACTTTCCTTATTTAACTTTTTTTTCGCTTATATAAGCAGCCTCTAAGGGTTTTCCCTAGGGCATCCAGTCTTTATTTTCAGTTTTTACCTAGACTCGTTTTGGTAGCCGCAAGGTGTTCTTCCTGCGACTTTGTATTTGCTTTCAAGTATTTTATAATTCAGTTTTTGTTTCAGTCTTTATCATTTCTTGTTATCATGTTTTCAATCGTTTCATTGCTATTGTTTTTTATTATGTCTGAGTAGTGAATTGTATTTCTGAGGATGGGATAGAGTAGTCGTGGTTGTTTTAGTCGATTTAGATGGTTGAGTTTAGATTGTTTGAATCCCTTCTGGATTAGTTGCGCTTATTGCTTGTTCCTTTCTGATTAACTGGAAAATGAATCCAGACATTCCCGCACCCAAAAGGTGTTTGATGGAATGTCTGATCCACTAATTCCAGAGATACTCGTCTCTATCCCAAGGTATTGGCCGTTTAGAGCGGGTATTGGCTTTAACAAGTTGATTCGATATTGGCTGCTTAGTTAGAGATCGCTAATGGTGATTAGGTCTGTGTCTAGCTCTTCTTGAGAATTTCTATCACGGTGGTGAATTGATTTGCTTTTGAACTTGTTGTCAAGGGATAGCTTCTGTGAAGTTTTGTCAACCGTCTAAATAGATTAAGGAGACCACGCTATTCGATTACCCTGTCCTTAGGAATCTCTCATCCATTTGATTGCCTGCTATCTTACCTGCTTTGTTATTCAACTGCCTGCTATTGCTAGTTTGCATTTCGGTTTCATTTCATTTCTGTTATTTCGCATTAGGATTGTTAGAAAACAACAACTCTCTGCTTGGCTTGACTTAGCAAATTCTGATCATATCTCATCTGTTTGCATCACACTAGATTGGATTGACACCCTAAAATACTACAACGACACGATAGTGTTTTAGGTTTAATTGAGTGAAAAATCTATTATCAGTTTTCGTTTTCCATTGATGTGGTGCTTGTTGAATGAATTATGAAGTTTCTTGAGAAAAGATTAAAGGCAAACAATCTCCTATTTATAATAGGAATAGGGTTTGTCTTGGAAACGAAAAATCATTAATGATGTCGTGCCCAAGTAACTTAAACCATTTTTGGAAATCGAGAAAAGGCAGTTATTGCATTGAAGACGAGCCGCTTTTCCTACTTTCAAGAAATAAGAAGGGAAAGAGCAACCGTCGCTTTTCCTACTTTCTAAGGCCCAAGCCCAATAAATTTACCGAGTTGACTAAACCCGAAATGGGGAACTCGCTTTAAGCCGAGCTCAGTTCTCGCATTCTAAAGAGAAAGGTCTGATCAGCCTAAAAATCTCGAAAGCATAACCACAAGGCCACAAAAGGTTAAAAGCGGACTTTGCAAACCCGCACATAATTTTAACCAAACCCTCTTGGGATCATAACCTAGAAAGGTTTAAAAGCCTCCTCAGGCGAATATTTTGTTTAAGAAAAAAGGTAATTATAAAGCCTCCTTAGGCAAAAACAAGTTCGAAATTAAGTTTTAAATTAAATGGGACAATCCCGAGTTTAAAGCGGACACAGCCACTACGGATTGACAGCCACCTCGGACTCCGGCTCGGCTGTCAAAATTTCATTCGGCTCCTTGAATGGTGCTTGATCAGATGAAGTTCCATGTCCGCCCTCCACGGTACAACCATCCTCCGGGGTGACCTCCGGCTCGCAGGAACTTCGGGTGGGACGACATCTTCCGTACCACTTGATCCTAGGAAGGACAGTTCCAGTCGATTAAAAAATATAAGGCAAGAAAAAGGTGGTAAGTGTCAGAAGCCAAAGATTACCTGCCCAGTCTAGACCCGATTCACTTATAGGAGGTGATTCTGTGAAGAATTCCTCGAAATTGTGAGGGTCGAAGGTCGAAGTAGGAATAGCTGCCAAGCGACTCCGCTTTTCAGATAGATTAGCCGACAGTTCGGTCCTTTCTTGCACTTCGGAGAAATCTTCATCATGGATTTGATCCAACAGAATCAGGTTGCTCTCGTGCTCCTTGATATCTGATTCCAGATCTGACCTAGCCTTCTCGGTTTAAATGAAGCATATAGCCCCTTGAATCAACTCCATTCCGCGTCCCTTGACCTCTTTTCTGGCCTTCGAAGCCGACCATACCAACTCGGAATCTCGCAGCTTGGTTATTGCCTTGTACTTCGCATCAAGTTCGGCAAGTTGTTTATGCAAGGTGTAAGCAGTTGATTCGGATTCACAGAGCCTACCTTGAACGCCGGTAAATTCATCCTGAAGTTGATTATTCCGGTCATATTGGTCTTGCAACTCGCCTTTCACTTTTGCGAGTTCGGATGTGAGATTGTCAACTCGGTCTTCCAGTTCTTGTCTAGAGCTGGAAGAGGAGTGAAGAACGGCCTCAAGAGCAGAAAGTATTTTCTTCCACGTAACAATCTCCTTTTCCCGGTCAATGACCAGCCCCTCGTAGTGTTCAATCATGTCGTTAAGCTCGCCGTTAGCCTGGCATGATGCATAAAACCGGGATGGCCAGTCAGTTCGAAGAATGGTAGCACAGTCATAAAAATAAAGCGGAACTAACCCGAGATGAATGATGAGCATGAAGCAAGTAGCGTTCATGAATCGCAGGGCGCCACTTGTCGAAATCTGGCAAGATCGCACCCGATCGGGTCTTGAAGCATCAGAAAACGCTGCCTTCTTTCTCCATAGCTGCGAAGGAAGAAGAGTTGTAGAAATTGGAATCTGAACAAAGACAAAAACTTTTAAGTGAATATAAACCACCAAACCTGAAAGCGATTTGACTTGGGGGACAAGAACAGGCTTCAACAACTTCGAGGAAGCATCTCGAAACTCAGAATCTCCCTTTTTAGGAGATGCGCTCTGGGCAGTCTTCTCGCTATCAGGCTGGGGAAAGGAAGACATATCAACAGGTCGGGGAGGACCCATTGGTTCAGTAGGAGGGGACGATCGAGGTGAACGGTCAGTCCGGGCCCTTGATTTCTCCCTTCGCGGAGAAGAGTCACCACGGGATGACTTGTCTCTCTTCCTGCGAACCAAGTTCTTAAGTGGTTCGTTGCTAAAATCATCTCGGGGAGGACGAGGAGAATCACGACGAGGAGATCGGTCTCTCCGAGGAGAACGTTCGTCACGACGTTCGCGACGAGGCGTTAACCTATAAGCAGCAACGGATCTGGCTCCCTCGGTGCTGTTGTCATCAACCAGCAGGGTCCTGCTGTAGTCTTTTTTGTCAATGGCGGCCGCAAGGAACGCCTTGTTTTCATCACAAGCCTCTGCTATCGGCTTGGAGAGTTTCTTACGCTGGGCAGTAAGGGCCCGAGCTGACATTCCCTGAGTTGAGGGAGGAGGCGGAAGACGATGAAGTAGATTGGGGGGACTCATCCTGAGTTTTCGGTTGGCTTCGACGAACCGATCGAGGGTGAAAGAATTCCAAAGGGTTTCCCCTTCAAGAATTGTTTTGAAGAACTTGACAAATTCTTCAGTCGGAAGAGTCGAAGCGATAAAAGCTGCGAAGTGAAACAACGAGTTTGATCAGTAAAAAATAAAACAACCAGGAAAGGAATATACGACCTAATTTCTATCAGGCTTCGCAGACCACTTCCATGGGAGTACATCGGAAAGATTTCCAATTGAAGCAGGAGTTTTCGTAATCCGGAACCAAGGATGGTGCCAGTTTTCATCTTTGTTCGGGAGGTGCGAAATGACGTTCCTGTTGGCGTTTGGATACGCCGAGAAGTACCCTGTTTTCTTTGATGAACTCCTTACGCTTAGGAGTTCATTCAGCTCGGGGACTCCAATAACGTAGCCAGCCTCTGCCGCAACGGTTATGATCCCGAGGATGGTTCGGAGGAGATTGGGGGTTAGTTGAGGTAAAGCAATCTCAAGAGCCGCCAAGAATCGAACTAGGGCTTTGGGAAAGGGGAAGGTCAATCCGCAGCCCTTGAAGTAGATTTCGTAAACACAAAAGTAGCCATCGCGGTGGTTCTCCGGGGATTCCGTAGGATCGGCTATCTGTGCTTCCGCTATGATTCCAGGAGGAATTTGACAAAGCCCCTTTAATCGCTCGAGGGATTGAAGAATACAGGTGGATTTGTAATGAGGACCGGCAATGTTGTTAGGACGAGTGCATTCGTCGTTGCTAGAACGTCTCTCATCGTAAGACGGAGATTCAGGTCTCTCAGAATCGGAAGTCATCGGAGAAAAATGAAAAATTCAAGATCCGGCGAAGAGGGGTTCGGCGAAGAAAAGTAGAGAGAAGTTTTGATTAAAGCGCAAAAGTAAAAGTAGAAAATAATGGTGAAAAGAAGTTACCTTACACAAGCTAAATGATGGAACCGCCTCGGAAGTTGTGTGGGAAGTGGGAAGGTTTTTCCCATTTTAATAGTAATTAATTAATATACGGTCATAATGATGATAGATGTCACTCGGTTAAAAATGGCTAGTGCCGAAATTAAAGGAGTGATGAGATTTTCGGCGGGAAATCAGAAAGATTCTCGAGCGCAATCTTTGGTCATTTAAGCATTTAAAGTCCTCCGAATTGGAATGGCATTTCGAAGAACTTGGGGGGCTAATTGTTAGTGTCGGATCCCGCACCAGAGGTCCAGGACCAACCAAAAATTACCATGTAGTCAGGGTAACGGCCCATAAAGGATAAAGCCCATTGGACCCACAAGTCAAAAGAACAGTCGAAGTGGTTATCACCATAAGGAGAATCCGAAGTGACTGCACTTCGACACCAGTCCAGAGACGAAGTCATGGTCAAATCGGTCCAAGGACATTTGGGCCAAAAGCCGAGGCCCATGAAGATCAGGATCAATTCAAATTCGAACGTTAAGCATTAAAATCAAAACGGACGCATTTAAGAGAATAATTGTACTTAATTAGCCATTTAAATGTCGTTTTTCTATGTATAAATATAAAGGCCAATGACCATGTAAAGGGGATCTTCCTCTCGAGTAAGAAATACTATAGCAATTTTTGTAGCAATTCATAAGTTTTTGCATATTTATTTTTGTCCCTCAAGAGTAATCTTTCCTACTTAATAAAAATACTTGAGTGTGTGAATCCGACATCCACACTGACCAGTTATGAGAAGAAGAAGTTCTTCAGAGATATCAACCACTACTACTGGGATGAACCTTATCTGTACAAGAAAGGATCGGATGGTCTCTTTAGAAGGTGCATTGCTGAGGAGGAAGTACAAGGAGTGCTGGAACATTGTCATTGTTCTGCATATGGAGGGCATTTTGCAACTTTCAAAACAGTTCAGAAGGTATTATATGCTGGACTTTGGTGGCCTTCCATGTCCAAAGACGCCCACGGATTCATAACCAAATGTGATCCCTGCGAGAGGATGGGGAATATATCTAGGAGGAATGAAAAGCCACAAAACCCGATCTTGGAGGTTGAAGTTTTCGACGTTGAGAGAATCGATTTCATGGGTCCTTTCAACCGTTATTCTCATGGGAATAATTATATCCTAGTTGTTGTGGATTACGTCTACAAATGGGTTGAAGCCATTACGTCACCAACTAATTATCATAAGGTAGTCTTGAACCTGTTCAAAAGCATAATTTCCCCCAGATTTGGTGTACCTAGAGTTGTGATCAGTGACGGTGGTTCTCACTTCATCAACAAAGTCTTTGAGAGATTGTTAAAGAAGCATGGTGTCAAGCACAAGGTTGCTACTCCTTATCATCCTTAGACTAGTGGCCAAGTAGAAGTATCTAACCGTCAGATCAAAGCTATACTTACTAGAGTTGTTGGTGTTTCAAAGAGAGATTGGTCTACCAAGTTGGATGATACAGTTTGGGCCTACCGGACTGCCTACAAGACGCCTATAGGAAGAACTCCATTCTAGATGTTGTATGGAAAGTCATGTCACCTTCCAGTCGAGGTTAAATACAAAGCAATCTGGGCAACCAAGTTATTAAATCCGGATATAAAGGAGGCTCAAGAGAAGAGATCAGTTGACTTACACGAACTTGAAGAGATAAGGCTGGAAGCTTATGAGAGTTCAAAAGTGTATAAGGAGAGGACAAAAGCTTTCCATGACAAGAAGATTATCACCAAAGACTTCAAGGTTGGTGAGTGCTGCTATTCAATTCTTGTCTGAAGCTGTTTCCGGGTAAATTGAAGTCAAGATGGTCAGGACCCTTCTGCATCAAGGAGATCCATCCTTATAGAGCAATCACTCTAGCTGGTAAGAGTGGAGATTTCACAGTGAATGGCCAAAGGTTCAAGAAGTACTAGGCAGATCAAATCCTTTCAGAGATGACCTCAGTTCATCTCCAGGAACCTCTTGATGTTTAAGGGAGTAAGGAAGTCAAGCTAATGACTTAAAACAAGTTCACTTGGGAGGAAGTCCCATGTCTATCTCTGTACATATTTTTGTTTTCCTTGTTATTTTTAATGCATTTTGGTAGTGCTTTCAGGAGATAAGTGTTAAGAGCTGAGTGAAGTCGATTCTAGCTCTAAGTGTGCAATAGAATACTCGACCACATCCTGCAAGGAGCAAGTGTAGCTGTGCAATCGAGTATGAGGCGGTTTTCAGTCTCAAGATTTTTGAAGTTTTAACATGTCACTCTATCACGCGAGGCCATGTTCTGATGAAGAGTGTGGTCGAGTATATGTGATGATTTTGGCCCAAAATTTTTAAAAATCATCACTATACTCGATCAGCAAAAGCCACTTGGTGTTTAGAGGAAGATGTCGAGTATGACGTTGTTTTTGATCCAAAACTTCACAAACTCATCATCATACTCGATCAACAAAAGCTACAGAAACCTATAGTAAATTGGTAGAGTATACAAAAGGTAGCGGTTCGATATGAGATTTTTTTGGGTCAACTAAGAACAGTGTTTTCCCACTAAGAGACAGAAGTGTGACCTACCATGTCTCCTTGTTCCCCAACTCAACGATTTCAACGAATCAACTAAGGGAAGAGGCGTTTCTTTCTCATGAAGGGTCAAGCATTATCACCCACACACTTATTTCGCAAGAGATAAGCATTATCACCCACACACTTATTTCACAAGAGATAAGGTACATTTCCTCCATCTCTCTCATTTCCGTCTTCTACCTCACTCTCTCTTCTCTCACTCTCGACCGACACTTTACTTTCCTTATCCTATCGCAATCTCTCATCTCTCTCCATCTTTTTCCAACGACACTCTCATTCAACTCTCACCTTATCTCTTATCTCAAATCGCAAAAATCATCTCTCTCACTTCGCTTTCCACCATCAAAGCTTCAAAACACCCCAAGAACAACCATTCTTCACTCATCCATCTCCCTAATCGCTTACCCTTCCATTTCTCTTTGAATTCGTTTTCATTCTCACTCTTCACTACCGTTATCAAGTTCATCTTTTTCATCTCCTCAACCTCCATCATCCTTAATCTTCATCACTTTACCACCATCTCGAGCCGATTTCTCTTTTGTTTCTCCGATTTGGGAACCAATACTCTTCAAGCTGTTGGGTTGTTACTCTTGTCAATTCATCACCCTTGAAGCTTGACCGTACTCGACCACATCGAAGAAGAAGACGACTCACCTGAAAAGAAGCTACTCGACCGTTGTCATCAACACTCGACCGCCGTTTCACCAAAGTACTCGACCGTGAGAAAGGAGACTCACTCAACCGATCACCACAACTTATTTTAGAAAGAGAAGAAAAGGGTTGAGATACTCGATGCTATACTCGACCGCACTCTACCTCAATTCGTCGTCTCAAAGTACTCACCGCTGCCTCCAACACACAACCACTAAAGTCACTCAACCACAAACCAAGAAGAAAATCATATTCTCGACCTCGCAACTCAACACATACTCGACCTCCTCTCGACCGTATCACCTCGTTAACCACTCGACCGCAAAAATCAGAAACCACTCAAACCGGTTTACTCGACGCTATACTTGACCAACACCGGTTTATCTCTCAAAACATTTCCTATTTTGTATTCATAACTATCTCTTGAAACTAACCTATTAACGTTTTGCATTAAGTTCTAATTCTTTTCAGGATCATCATAAGCAATTAAAGTGGCGATTAATCAATGGATGCTGATAACAACGTCGATGAAGCTGAATCCTAATCTACAAGAGCAGAAAGAGAAAAACAGGCATACGAGGGTTTCAGAACAAAAATGGAACGCTCTGCAGGTCGTCGTAGTCAGAGACGAGCTGAGATAGGACGAGGGAAGAGGGCACTCACGGAGAGATACAAACTGGTAGATGAGGACTTGGAAGTCGAGTATGTGCCTGAGCAATCTGGCAGAGCCACAAAGCTTCTACACAAGCCCGACGAACTAACAGTTGAAGAGTACATCAAACTCTTCAAGCTAAATGATTTATGGGGAACAAGATATTTGTCCTCTCAAACACTGGCACAGTTGGGGTTACTCGAAGACATTCAGCATTTGTTCTAGAGTTATCACTTGGATACTCTAATGTCCTACCCATATGTTGCCTACAAGGAGGAAACCATTCAGCTCCTCTCCACACTGCAAGTGGAGCTCTACCAGGGGTTGACAGAAGACGAGTTGGAGAGTGAAGGATTGGGATTCTTGACATTCTCCGTGTATGGCTAGAGGTACATGTTGACGATCAAGCGCTTAGAAGGATTGTTTGGTTTTCCTAGTAGAACGGGAACCAAACCAAAGTTTGACAGAGGTGAGTTGAAGGACTTGTGGCTCACCATTGGAAGCTCCGCACCGCTGAACTCTGCGAGGTCTAAGAGCAACCAAATGTGCAGCCCTGTTATCAGATACTTTCAGCGTTCAGTGGCTAATGCCCTCTACTCTAGAGAGATAACAGGCACTGTGACCAACTCTGATATGGAGATGATCGATTCAGCTCTCAGGGTACTCTCCACCAAACTAAGAATGGTTTAACTCTGCAAGGTGATATCAGTGACACACCTCCAGCAATACTTCTTTTGATCCACCTATGTGGATACAAGAAGTGGGCGATCACTAACAACAACAAGAGAGCACGAGGAGCTTTATGCATAGGAGGTGTTGTGACACCAATTCTGATCGCCTACAAGGTTTCAATCACATCTGAAGGAACTAATCCAAGAGCAATGAACTTCGAGCATTTGCATCACTGTGAGTTCCTCGAGTATGGAATGGTTGGCGACAGGCATCGTTACCGGTTTGAGCATCCAACGAACAAGAAAGCTAACATCTTTCTCCCCTGCCTTGCAGCTACACGCATCATAGAGGGAAACAACATTGACTTTGAGCCTGCAATTGATGACCTATATGTCGAGAGCGCTCAGTCAATGGATGAGGATGTTCCTGTAGAAGAAGCTGTAGAAGAAAAAGATGATGAGATGGATGAGGATAGCAAAGAGGAGTATGATACAAGAATGTATCACTTTGGCGAGCAAGTAGCACCAGCGAGGGAGAGTAAGAGCTTGAGTGAAGCTCACAAAAATGCAAGCCTGCTGAAGAAGTGGAACAAGAAGCAGGATAAGATCATCGCTAAGTCCCTGAAGACTATCAAGTCTCTGAAGGTTATGATAAGTTGCTCCTCTTCCAGCACGGCTATGCCACAGGGACAGCCACCTCAGGACATGCCCTCAAGGAGATATGATGAGCCTAAGCCAAGGCAATACGGGCCTGAGCCAAGTGAGCATGGAGTCTCACATGTCCCTGCGAGGCATTCCTCACACGAGCCTCGGGAGCACAAGAGAAGGAAGAGAGCTGAATTTGCTCGCTCTAGCAGCAAGGCACGACTTCTCCATGTTAGAAGTTCACTCGACCGCGGTGCTGGCCGCAACAGAGGAGAAGAGGTCAAGTATCACGAGGGAGATGGAGCTGAGACACAACAGGGAGACTCTTCAATGGCCTGGCAGGAATCGCAGGCAGGCATTGATGATCACCTCCGCTCCTTCTTCGATTGAGGTACGCACTACTCTCCACCATTGTTAAATACCATCCTTTGTTTGTTTTTGTTTCTGTGATGTTTTTGTCCTGAGTACTCTCTTCCAAATTTGGTCACACAGAGGACTGTGTGATTTAAGTTTAGGGAGGGCTCAAGAAGTGTTTGTTATCTAATAAAGTTTCTTTTGTTCTTATTTTCAAAAAAATATTTCATTGTACATACTCTTGAGTCTGCATGCATCTATGTTTTTGAAAAAAGCCTAAAAATTTGAAAAATTTCTGAAAATGATTTCACAAAAACAGAGTGTTCATGTAGTTGCATTTTCATCTTAAGATAGAGTCTAGAATGTTTCATATAGGAGTGTTGCATATGCATAGGGGATGATGATGAGAGAACCTTGTCATCATGCTCATTTACTGGATGAATTCAATGCCCTTGTTGTTAGCTGTTTAATGCTTGTGATAGAACTTGAAGTAAGACAGAACCATATTTGGAATTCACAACTTGACTCTCTTGTTCTGATTAAAGCATGCTTGATGTGATTCTTTTCTCTGTCAATATGAACATGAACTTGACTTATAATTATCATGTCTTTGCATTGTTGTTGAAGTTGTGGCTACCAATACACATACTTGGATTTTCTTTCACCTTCCACCACTCTTGCTAATCCAAGTAGCTGATTCCCATTATTGGAACAGTTTCCCCTACCCTGAACCTAGCCTTTCTTTCAAGACCTAAATAAATTTGTGTGTGTCTGAGGCCTATTTCCATATTGAGCTTGGTAGAAAGTGTTAGGTAAGAACCAACAAAAATGGTATCCCATGTAGTTCTAGTCCACGCTTTTTGGGCTAGATAGGACTAGGTGGGATTTTTACTTTGGGTTTGGGAATGTGTTTGGAAAGAAAAAGAGAAAGAAAGACAAGTGTTAAATGTTCTTAGGAGATAGAAGTGAAATAGAAAAGAATATCTTGTTAGTCTAGTAAAGGATTTGGGAAGCTGGAAAATAAAAGAAGTTAGGCTTTGTACAAAGTAAAAAGGAAGGCAAAAGCCTAGAAATGTCTTAAGTCATGAGATGAAAAGAAGAGCCTTAGATGTTAAAGAGAGTCCCAATCCGCTAGAAAGTCTAAAAGAAAACCTCTCCTTGGAACAGAACCAAAAAGAAAAAACGGGTTGATCCAAAAGTAAATGGAAACATGCCTTGAGTGCAAAGGGTAGAACTAGGATCATTTATGGGGTTTAGAGATAGGACCATCTATTGGATTTAATATGCTCATTGTTGTTTGGGTAGATGAGATCTGTTCTTGTATGCATAGGTTGGTTCTAACCTTTAGCATTATGCTAAAGCTCGGTCCATTCGTGAGAGTTCCCTGTTACTATGAAAAAATCTGAAACCATTTACAGAGGAACCATCTTTGTTTCTCAGCCTTGTCCTTTAAACCAAATGAGTTCTTCAACAATGTCTTGCTTGATTCACGATTTGAACTTAATGAATGGTAAAGGGAATTGATGATCTGAAGGTGTGTGTAGATTGGAACAAATGTTAAGTTGTCTTGTGATGAATATGGCTAAAGTTTTTGAGTAGAGTTTGGTCTCTATGCATTCCACAACTACTAACTTAGACATTGAGTTCATTTGCTTTGTTTGCATGCTTTGGTTCTGAGTCCCCGCTTTCAAACTTTTCCTCCAGCTTGTTCTTAATTGTTTGCTTAAGGGAAATCAAAGAATAAGTTTGGGGGAGTTGATAAGTCTGTATTTTACTTGTTTTGAGCATTCATTTGTCATCGCTTTAGCATCGTTTCATCACTGTTTCATACCATTCTCCATCATTTATCTTCACTTTGCATATTTAGGATAGTTTTGCATACATTTTGCACTTCTGAGTTGTTTTCAGGTGATTTGGAGCTGTTGGTGAGCTGATTGGAAGAAGCAAAGCAGAATAAAGCACATATTCGACAACCACTCGACTGTGTGGTCGAGTATCTCTAGCACCAATCCTACTCAGTTACTCGACCGCGACTCTAGCACCACCACTCGACGGTATGGTCGAGTACTTCAACAAATTCTTCCTCAAACTACTCGATCTCAACTCACCTATGCAAGCTATCAACAAATACTCGACCAAGTACTCGACCTTGTTGGTCGAGTATCCGCATCACCTCATACTCGGCAACATGGTCGAGTAACCGCAGCACGCACCACATGACATCACACTCGACCTAGCAGCTTCAGAGTCTTCTTAAATCTGCACTCAACCAGACATTTGAGCATAAAGAAGAGAAGAGGATGAAGCAGACACTCGACCTACCACTCTACCTAAACACTCAACCACGTTGTGACCAGAGCAAGAATCCGCAAAGACTTCAGCTTTACTCGACCGAGCATACTCGATCGCATGGGTCGAGTGTCCCCATAAACCGCTTTAGTATTTTGTCGTTTTGTATTTTAGAGCTTCCTAGTATTTGCTATAAATAGGTTGTTTCCCTTAATTTTCGACTTAAGTTTTATTCTGCAGAACAATTAGTGTTTTCTTCACATTTGTAATCCAAATTACTCTTAATCTATTCAGTATTTGCTTTTGATTTCTTCTACAAAGTTGTTCATCTTGTTAAGATCTTGTTGTTATGAAGTTTTAATGCATTTCTGGGTTTATGTTCTTGGTTATGAAGTTTGAGTAGTGATTAGGGTTCTTGAGGATGGGCTAGGGTAGTTTAGAATCCTTAATCTGCTAGGTAGTTGAGTTTGAATGGTAGATCTCTTCTGGATTAGTTGTTCTTAATGCTAATGATCAACTGGAATTTGAGCCCAGACATTTCCGCACCCAGAAGGTGTTCGATGAAATGTTTGAACCACTATTTCCAAAGATTTGTGTCTCTGTACCAAGGTGTTGGTTACAGAGAGCGTTTTGGCTTTAACTTGTTGATTTGTAATGCCTGTTAAGTTAGCTTTCGTCAATGGTGATTGAGTCTGGAACTAGCTTAGCTTGAGGATCTCTGATGCGATAGCACTTTGATTTAGTGTTGAACTTGTTGTCTAGGGATAGTTTGTTGAGCATGTCAACTACTCGATTACCCCATCCTCGGGAATTTCTCTTCCAATTGATTTCTCTGTTTGCATTGCTATTGGTTGCTTGTTCTTGTTTCATGTTGTTTAGTTTTTGCATTTCTTATCTGTTTTCACTCTTATACTCGACCACACCCAGTGTCTGGCAACAAACTGTGCGGTAGAGTATATCTGTCGTATTTCCTGTCTATTACCCGACCTGTTACTCGACCACCCCCAGCTCATGGTATCAGCCAGTTGTGGTCGAGTGTTTTTCGTAATTCTGCTAGAATTTTTGTTTTCTACAAGTTCACTTAGGACTGTTAGAAACCCGCAAACCTGTTTTTGTTTGGATTGACACCTTAAAATACTATAATGACATGATAGTGATTTAAGGAATTGAGAACTAGTTAAAATCCTACTATCAAGCTTTTGCGGAGGCATCTTTCAGCTGATGAGTTGAAATGGTTTTTGGAGCATCCACAGTGAGTGCAATGGTGGTGGTGATAAGAATTATCACGTTGAAGAGAGTGCAATGGTGGTGGTGTAAATGACATGGCAATTATGTGGCAAGTTTAGTGTTGAAAATTATCAACAGAGTTGATTAATTTTGAGTGGCCACATGGAACACTCTCATTGGTTGCTTAGGTTGTTGTTCTTTTTCTTTTCACCTCTATTATTTAACATAAATTATTTTTTAATAATAATATATTATATATAATTTATACCAAAATTCATCATTTTTTTATACTCTATGCATAGAGACTCGTTTCATTTGATTTGGACACAAAAACTTTTTGTACTATATTTTTTTTTCCAATTACCTTTCAATAATTTAGTTTCAAACAGCGTTTTAATAAATGGATTCAATTAATATTTTTCCAGATTGGTAGTAACGTTTTAGCAGAAGGGAGAGGAAATTACTGTAACTTTTTACATTATGTTTCTGCCAACACGTATAACCAATCACACCCCTTGTTCTAAAACGCGGCCACCTAGGCCGTTAAATCGGCGATTAGACGCTCGGCGGTTGGCAGCCGCAGCGATTACACCAAAATCGGTTATGTAATCGGAAATCTAAAAAAAAGTTTCATTTTTATGGATTATAAGGTTGATAACGTAAGATGGATTATAGATCTGTTGTAATTAGGTAAGAATCCAGAGAAAAACAAAGGAAAAATGACATAATTGTGAAAAAAAAACTGAAACGGCAGAAATTAGGGTTCTGTGGTCGCAGAGGCAATGAAGAAGACGAGGGCAAATTTGTAATTTCACGTTTCAATAAAGTCAAAAATGAAGAAAATAGCAAAATCGCATTATATAGGTATCGAACCTTGGATAGGTGCATTCGAAAGGGCGGACGTGGACCACTAGACTAAACAACATTCTTAATTTTATCATCCGTATTTTAGTATATATACATATATATAATAAAATTATATAAAAAAATCCCCGATTAATTCCCGTTTAATCTCCGATTTTCTCTCTAGGCGCTAGGCCCAATCCGAACGCCCGACTAGCGCCTAGCGATTTTTTGAACAAGGATCACACCCTATAATCCTCAAAAAAAAAAGTATTGATGATTTTGTGGACCTCGATGTGATGAGGTTTAGCGGGCTCTCTAAGGGGCCTTGATGTAATTGTTCCCAAAAAGAAAAAAATCCTCAAAACAGTAATATTTACCACAAAAAAGAATATTCTTTGAGGGCTGTAAACCTAGAAACTTGTACTATATATGCGTCGTTTTTATAAGTCCCAAAGTTGTACAATTGTCATATCCCATCTTGCTCTTATTCTCGCAGCGCAGTGACGGAGACGACTCTAGACATGGACAAGGTAAAGCCGAGAACTCCTCCACTCTCTTTAGTTAATCGTTTCTGATGTTGAATCTTTCCCTTATCTGTTTAATCATTTTCTTTGCTTGATTTTCTCGATTATGATTAAACATGGACTCTAGCTTTTCTTTGTTTAATCGTTTCTTTGCCATCTTGTTTACTTTAATAATAAATAGTTATTAAAAATAGTCGTGAGATACTCAAAGATCGAAATAGAATCTGGAGATCCCGAGATCTCTAGCAGAGATCTGAAGAATACGGCGGATGAGGACCTTAATGAGGGATTTGTTCTCCCTATTGAAAAAAACGCTAAAGTATTATTTTTCTTCTGAGGAGAAGCCTTAACTTATTCGTTATGTTCTTTTTCCTTTACATGCCTGATAAAGAGCTTAGATTAGTCCAGTTTTGATGATTTTGTACATTCTAATATGTCTCCTTAACTGTTTTGTGAAGCATTGCATCATTGAGTTTGATGGAGCTTCGAAAGGAAACCCAGGAAGAGCTGGTTCAGGAGCTGTTCTGCGTAATTCAGATGGAACTGTCATCGCCTCCTACCGTGAAGGATTAGGCACTGCAACAAGCAACCAGGCGGAATATCGAGGTCTGAACCGTGGCTTGGAGGCTGCTCGCGAAAAAGGGTATACACACGTGAAGGCCTATGGGGACTCTGAGCTTGTCGTTAAGCAGGTCAGTTGACTTACAAGTATCTATCTTCTGTTTACTCTCTCGAAGACCTTCTGATAGCTATCTTGAAACAGACTCGGGGTGAATGGCAAGTCAGACACCCGAGAATGGCAGAGCAGTGGAAGCAGACGAACGAGCTTAAGAGCCAATTCAAGTCATTCGATATCACGCATGTTCCCAGGGTATTATTGCACAGATCCTTTCATGTTTTGAACAATCGACAACCGCTTGTCTAATTTCCAAACTATCTATGGTCTGCAGGAATACAACTCTGAAGCTGATAGCCATGCAAACAGCGGGACCTATCTCCAAGGTGACTGATTTTTCGCTTGCAATCTGAATTCAATTATATTTCCCAGGGGAATTTAGTTAAGTTTGATCTTGTTTCTGCTCCTCTTTGATGCCCTCTTAGATGGCCAGGTCCAAGAGATTCCAGGCAAGAAGAGCTACTACTGAAGTAGAGAGAGATCTTCATCTTCCACATGCTTTGAATAACATGCTTTTCCTTTTCTTCTTCACTTCAGATAAACATGTTTTCAATCTCCCTTTAGAATTACAAAACAATGTTTTTTTTTTTTTGAAATTATTAGCTAAAATTTACTGCTTTTCTTGGTGGTCACTGGTCAAGAATTATATGATTCACACACACTACAAATTCAAGGAACAAAAGAAAGTAGTCAGAAAGAATTTAGATTCTTGAATCCAAACCCACAAGTGAAATTAGAATATTATGAACAGTGCTTTCACCTTTCTCCTGGTTAAGCAATTTCCCGAGAACTCGAGCTACCATGGACCATGGTTTTACCTGTTATTTGGATATACTTAAATCGTCATGTATTGGTTTGATTGAAAGACAGAGAACCATAAATACAAATCTTTTCTTCTCACCTGTTCCAGGATTTCAAAGAAATGCCATATGTGGAGTTCTTCGAGTTCCAATGTTTAGCCCAAGAGCCCTTCGCCTCTCATCTAAAAGCATTCCTTCAGTTGTGTCTTCAGCTCGCTTAAACCAACAATATTTGATAACTCGTCCATCTTGGCTTTTGTCTTACCACATTGCTCAAACGCACTTCTTTTCCTCTGCTCTTGGAGAAACCAGCGCAACAATTCCCACAAAGATGGATTAGGAAACGAGTAGGAAGGAATTTGACCAAAGAAAATCAGCAATTTTGACAAGTCCAAGATCAGAGAAAATCACCTGATTCTTGATCGTATCGAAGAATTGAGCTATTGATCTTCAAAACAAGTGAGAAGTGAGAGAGAGAGAGAGACGTGTACGTCTTTGGTAAAGGCTTCTTTCGTATTATAATTAAATCAAAAATATATGAATAAGATATGAATTCGAAAAACTACATAACATCAACTTGGGTAGATAGAAACACATGGGTTTAGCTGGGTAATTACTAATCGGAAAAATAAATGAGACAGAAACTCCACCTAATTATCATTTCATCATATTTTTTTATAATATCTTTCTAAGTAAAGTTAAATATTTTTCTTTTTTGTTATATTTTTTTTAATAATGTATATAATAATTTCTTAATTATTTAAATATTTTTGAAGTTAAAATTTAATTTACTTTTATAAAAAATAACAAAACTTAAGTCCGTACATGGCATGGACCATAATGCTAGTATATATATATATATTTGTGAGGGTAAATATGGGTCTTACTAAACAAAGCCCAGATTATCTGTATTTTTTTTTAAAAAATTTATTATTATTATTATTTTTTTTTTATAACTCGGGTGTCCGACCCCACCGAGGTGGAACCGACTAGCGTGGAACCCACATGCGTCATCTGCCCTAGGGTACCCCACATCCCAGAGAGCTGGCGATTCCCTCATGTAAATCCGCCAGTGGCCGTGTCTCGAACCCTGGTGGCAGAAGTCACAGCCGTGACCCCTTTACCACTAGGCCACAAGGCCCGGTTAAAAATTATTTTTTTATGTGATAAGATTTTTTGTTTCCTTGTTTGTTTAAGTTTATATATATTTTGATAAATTAGAATTGAAAATTGAAAACAAATAATATTATTATTGTTTGAAATGAATATGTTTTACTGATTTAATATTTTAAAATTTACCGTTAAATTAATATCTTGAAATATCAAAAGTTATATTTTTACAAAATTATACAAGTTTACGTTTATAAAAGAATATCATGTTAACTCTATTTTATTAGACTGTCTTTCAATAGTCATAGCTATGGTTCTCAGTACTCCAAGAATTAACCACCAGAATAATTTCTCCTTTTTCATCGAATGTATATTCTTATGTCGTATTTTTCATAATTTATATCATTATTATCATATTATTTTATCAGATCTATCTATAGTAACTTTAGTTTAACTTTTATTTTTCATATTCATTACGTATAATTTAATAACTAATTTTTTTGTTTTATCTGCATATTGTTATACTAGAATAGACGGAAAAATAGCGCCAAGAATTGGTAATAGTAAAACTATAAGTGATCAAAAATTATAACAAGATATGTTGAACAACAATGGTAAAACAAAATGTGTGATCTTACTTGCGACAAAATAAAATAATGACGAAATAATCAATCACAAAATAAATTGTATGGCTTCGATCCTGCTCGGTGTTTGATGGGTGTTCCGATTGAGCCTATCATTCTTTTGCTTCTAAAGTGGAAGAGAAACTGCTCAAACTTATTTTTGCCAAGAGGAAACGACAACATAGAGAGGACCTTGTACAGCACTAATGTAACTGATTAGAGGTCCATATTAAAAGGAGTCCAAGATTTAATTCAAAAACTGGCCATTTCCAGGCAAAATTCGAAACTAGTTAGAAGCTGAAGCAGTCTCTCTAACTAACATTTGAGTGAGTGGAAAATCATACAAAAGGTATGAGTACTGGGACTGCGGGATAATAACTAGACAAGTGGAGCGTCACATGGGAGAATTATGATCATCATGCACATGATTAGGAGCATGACATTCGCTGGTCTCATCTTCTAATATTCTCTTATTTTCTAGTGTTTTTCTTTATAACTAAAGCTGTCAACAGACTCAACACCGGAAAAAAATACACACACAAGCCAAGACAAATCCAAACTCGACCTTGGACCCTTCCCCATTTTCCTATCGTCTGGTCAAGTCAAATATGGCTTTTGCCAATTTGATTTTTATTATATACTAAAGTGCTATTTGCCACACACAAAAAAAAAAAAAAAAAAAAAAAAAAAAAAAAAAAAAAAACCAACCGTAGGGGTTTTTTTTTTTTTTAAGCCATATTTGACTTTTATTATATAAACAATTTGAGGTGATATTTTATCGTCAACCACATTATCTTTTCGGCTTTTTGAGATTCGTGACTAATTGCTGATGAGCATAATTATAAACGAAAAAGAACAAGTAACGCTTGCAGTTACGGTGGTTAGCATTATGCTGTTTAGAACACTAGACATTAGCTTTTTCTTTCTAGACATTGCATTGTTTTGTATTGTAACAAAAATTTTTTTTTTAAAAAGTCTCTCTTGATGAGCCATAATTTGGCAAATGACAAGCAATTTATCTTCTGATACTTGTTATTAGTTTACAGAAGAAATGGTACATTATGTTACTTCTCTTTCTTCAACTGATAGTAGGTTTTTAACTAAGATCAATTATCCTTAAATCACTATCATGTCATTGCAGTATTTAAGGTGTCAATCCAAATGGGTGTGATGCTAGCAATCAAGATGCAATCAGATTTCACAGAGTCAAGCTAAGCAATAACAAGTTTTGAGGTTGTTAACAGTTCCAGTGATCATGCAGAAAACAGTAATTCTAACAGAAACAGATAACACACTCGATCACACAGCTTGATGCCAAGCACTGGATGTGGTCGAGTGCCAGGTCGAGTACCAAACAGAAACTGCAACAAATGTACTCGACTGCACAGTCCGTTTCCAAACCGCTAAATGTGGTCGAGTACTTCAAGTGAAATAAGTAAAAATGCAAAAACTAAACAACAAGTAACGAGATCAAGCAATCAATAACGATGTGAACAAAGAAATCAATTGGAAGAGAAATTCCCGAGGATGGGGTAATCGAGTAGTGAAGTCTCCTTAATCTAACAGGTGGTTAACATGCTCAACAAACTATCCCTAGACAACAAGTTCAATAACCAAACCAAAATGCTACCGCAACAGAGATCCTCAAGCAAAGCTAGTCCCAGACTCAATCACCATTGACGAGAGCTAACCTAACAGGCATTACAAATCAACAAGTTAAAGTCAAAACGCTCCCTGTAACCAATACCTTGGTACAGAGCCACGAATCTCTGGAATTAGTGGTTCAGACATTTCATCGAACACCTTTTGGGTGCGGAAATGTCTGGGCTCAGATTCCAGTTGATCAGAAAGCAATCAGCATTAAGAACAACTAATCCAGAAGGGATCTACCAATCAAACTCAACCACCTAGCAGATCAAGGATTCTAAACTACTCTAACCCATCCTCAAGAACCCTAATCACTACTCAAAATTCATAACCAAGAACACAAACCCAGAAATACATAAAAACTTCATATTAGCAAGATCTCAACAAGATGAACAACTTTGTAGAAGAAATCAAAAGCAAATACTCAATAGATTAAGAGAAATCTGGATTACAAATATGAAGAAAGCACTAATTGTTCTGCAGAATAAAACTTAGACAGAATAAAACTTAGTCTGAAAATTATGAAAAACAACCTATTTATAGCAAATACTAGGAAACCCTAAATCACAAGACGACAAAGTATTAAGGCGGTTTACGGAGACATTCGGCTTCGTGCAATCGAGTGTAGAGGTCGAGCAAAGCTGGCTTCTTTGCGGTTTCTTGATCTGGTCATGATGCGATCGAGTGACTAGGTCGAGTATGCACTCGAGTCCCGCTTCATCTTCTTCTCTTCCTTATGCTCAGTGTCTGGTTGAGTTGGGATCTGAGAAACCTCTGAAGCGTGCAGTCGAGTGCTTGGTCGAGTAAGTTGGTGGAGGATACTCGACTGCGTGCTCGAGTCGTGATCTGGAGTCGTGGTCTACTTGGTGAAGGAGCTGGTACTCGACCACGAGGTCGAGTGGTAGGTCGAGTTGGTGAAGGAGAGGGTACTCGACCACGAGGTCGAGTTAGTGAAGGAGAGGGTACTCGACTTGGTCATGGACTTGGTGATCGACTTGGTGCTCGACTTGGTGCTCGACTTGGTCGTGGTCGAGTGCATTTGGAAGGTCATGATGATGGTGCTCGACCTCGTGGTCGAGCATACTGATGGGTTCTGGTCCACTTCTTTCAATTTGCTCACCAACAGCTCCAAATCACCTGAAAACAACTCAAATATGCAACATGCATACAAAACTATCCTAATCATGCAAAGTGATGACAAATGATGAAGAATGGTATGAAACAATGACGAAATGATGATAAAGTGATGCTAAATGGATGCTCAAAACAAGTAAAATATAGACATATCAACTCCCCCAAACTTAGTCTTTGCTTGCCCTCAAGCAAACAATTAAGAACAAGCTGGAGGAGAGGTTTGAAAGCGGGGACTCAGAACCAAAGCATGCAGACAAAGCAAATGAACTCAATGTCCAAGTTAGTAATTGTGGAATGCTTAGAGACCAAAACTCAACTTAAAAACTTTAGCCATATTCATCACAAGACAACCTAACATTTGTTCCAATCTACACACACCTTCAGATCATCAATTCCCTTTAACATTGATTAAGCTCAAACCATGAATCAAGCAAAACATTGTTGAAGAACTCATTTGGTTTAAAGGACAAGGCTGAGAAACAAAGATGGTTCCTCTGTAAATGGTTTCTGACTTTTCCACAGTAACAGGGAACTCTCATGAATGGACAGAGCTTTAGTAGAATGCTAAAGGTTAGAACCAACCTACGCATACAAGAACAGACCCCATCTACCCAAATAACCATAAGTATATCAAACTCCATAGATGGTCATATCTCTAAACCCCAGAAATGATCCTAATTCTACCCTTTTGCACTCAAGGCATGTTTCAATAATCTCTTGGATCAACCCATTCTTTGTTTTTGGTTTTTGTTCTAAGGAGAGGTTTTCTTTTAGACTTTCTAGCGGATTGGGACTTTCTTTAACAACTAAGGCTCTTCTTCTCATCTCATGACTTAAGACAACTCTAGGCTTTTGCCTTTCTTTTTACTTTGCACAGAGCCTAACTTCTTTTATTTTCAAGCTTCCCAATTCCTTTACTAGACTAACATGATATTCTTTTATGTTTCACTTCCATCTCCTAAGAACAATAACACTTGTCTTTCTTTCTCATTTTTATTCCAAACACATTCCCAAACCCAAAGTAAAACTCCCACCTAGTCCTATCTAGCCCAAAAAGCGTGGACTAGAACTACATGGGATACCATTCTTGTCGGTTCATACCTAACACTTTCTACCAAGCTCAATCCGGAAATAGGCCTCACACACACACAAATTTATTCAGGGCTTGAAAGAAAGGTTAGGTTCAGGGTGGGGGAAACTGTTCCAATGATGGGAATCAGCTACTTGGATTAGCAAGAGTGGTAGAAGGTGAAAGAAAATCCAAGTATGTGTATTGGTAGCCACAAGTTCAACAACAATGCAAAGACATGATAATTACAAGTCAAGTTCAGGTTCTAATAGATAGGGAAAAGAATCACATCAAGCATGCTTCAATTAAAACAAGAGAGTCAAGTTGTGAATTCCAAATATGGTGCTGTCTTACTTCAAGTTCTATCACAAGCATTAAACAACTAGTAACGAGGGCATTGAATTCATTCAGTAAATGAGCATGCTTACAAGGTTATCTCATCATCATCCCCTATGCAAATGCAACAATCCTATATGAAACCTTCTAGACTCAATCTTAAAATGAAAATGCAACTACATGAACACTCTATTTTTGTGAAATCATTTTCAGAAATTTTTCAAATTTTTAGGGTTTTTTTTTTTTTTTTTTCAATGACATAAATGAATGCAGAGAATATGTACAATGCAAGAAAAATTTGAAAACAAGAACAAAGCAAACACATCAGATACTTCCTGAGCCCTCCCCCAAACTTAAATCACACAGTCCGCTGTGTGACCAAATTTGGAAGAGAGTACTCAGGACAAATAAATAAAGAAAGAAAACATGAGATGGTATAAACAATGGGGAAGTGGAGTTGTTACCTTAACTGAAGAAGGAGTTGATGTTCTCATCAATGCTTGCTTGTGTAAACATCATACTCGACCATGTTTCTTCATCAGCATGTGGCCTCGCATGATAGAGTGACATGTTGAAACTTCAAAAATCTTGAGACTAAAACCCCATTGATACTCGATCACACAGCTTCACTTGCTCTTTGCCCTTGTGGTCAAGTATTCTATTGCACTCTGAGCTAGAATCCACTTCACTTTGCACTTGACACACATTTCCTGAAAACCAAAACACTACCAAAACGCATTAAAATAACAAGGAAATAAAAATATGTACATGGATAGACATGGGACTTCCTCCCAAGTGAGCTTGTTTTAAGTCTCTAAGCTTGACTCCTCACACTCATTAGGCTTAGGGTGGTTTGCAGAGAGGAAATGAGGTCTCCTCTTCTCCTTGAGTGGAGTGATCATCATACTCAGCAAGCTTTTTTGACGGGTTTGCGATTGGATACTCAGTGGTCCTTTTCTCGAAGTAAGTTTCTTTTTGATCAGGAGGATAATCTTCTTCTCTAGACAAGTCCAATGTGAATTCACATCCTTCTTTGCTAAGCTGAGTAGTTGCTCCATCATTTTGGACGTCTTTGATGTTGAGTGGCACTTGGTTGGCTTTTCCATGGAGCTCTTTGATTTGATCCTTCAGCTCTTTCACAATGTCTGCTAACTCCCTTATGGCTTTGTCCTGCCATTTGGACCTCTCCTTGAGTTCCAACCAATCATTTGATGCTAGAGTGCTTGCTTTAAGCTGTTGCTCGAGCTGTTCAGTCGAGCATGAGCTCTCAGGGCCAGTTGGAGGCTTCTTCGAGTTGTTGGTGGAATCAGTTGGTAGAGCATGTGTTGAACGTACTTCATTAGCTCTCATAACCTTTGTTTCAGACCCCATCAATCCCTTGTGTAAGTCTAAGGACTTCTCAGAACTCAAAGTCTCACTAGGGAGATACCTAGCTTTACCACTCTTGGTCAAAACAGTTTTTAAGTAATCTTCTTCAGCAAGTTCCTCTAGCAGTTCATCAGCTAGCCGATCCATTTCCTCAACTAAGAAGGTTTGTCCTTCTATTGTCGTCTTTTGCATATCATCATTGATGTCAAACTTCATTTTTAAATCCTTCCCCATATTAAGATCAATCTTCCCTTGCTTAACATCTATGATTGCTCCAGCTGTAGCCAAGAAGGGCCTTCCTAAGATCAAGGGATCTTTTGGTTCTTCATCCATGTCCAACACTACGAAGTCTGTATGCACCTCCAGATTTCCAATCTTGATAGGCAAATCTTCTAATAACCCATGAGGTAGTCTAACAGACCTATCAGCCAAGATCAAGGAGATGTTGCAGTATTTATACTTGTTAAAACCCAACCTCTTAGCTACTGAGAGTGGCATGAGACTTACTGATGCTCCTAGGTCACAAAGGCATTTATTGAAAGTCAATGGACCTAGGGAGCATGGTAGAGTAAATGAACCAGGGTCTCCTAGCTTTTCTGGGACAACCTTCTTCTGTATGATGGCACTGCACTCATGGCTCACAACTGTTGTTCTCTGAACCTCTTGAATTCTCTCCCTGATCAATTCTTTCAGAAACTTGTGGGAATCCGGAATAAGCGCGAGAGCATCAACAAGAGGTATCCTGGCTTCAACGTTTTTAATGTTCTCTGCAAACATAGCTCTGTACTTATCTGCCAACGTTTTCTTTTGTCTACCAGGAAATGGAAGTGGGGGCTTGTAAGGAGGAGGAACAAAAACCTTCTCCTTGTTCTTAGCAGCAACTGGTTTTTCAGCAGGTATAGCCGCTACTCGAGTTTTTGATCGAGTATGTCCATCGAGTACTTCAGCTGGTTTGTCAACTTGATCTTCATTGAGACTGAAATCCTGCCCATCTTGGTCTGCACTGTCCTCAGTGACTGGCTTGGGTCCCTCTCGGGTGGATAACTCTCTTCCACTCCTTAGGGTGATAGCATGAACATTAGCATACTCCTTTGGATTCTGAATTGCTTTCCCTGCGAGTTGCCCTGGAGGTTTGGGAGCAGAAGTGGATGCAGATTGTCCCTCTAAGTATCGGACCTTGGAGCTCAATGCTTCCACTTTTACATTCAGGTCATTGTAGCTACAATCCAACTTATGGTGTAATTCAGATATCTTCTTAGCAATCTCCATGGAGCCAGAGGCTTGTCCTTGGAGAAGCTGTTGTAGCATTTGCTTCATGTCAGAATCAGGAACAACAGGACCTTGGTGTTGCTGAGGTGCATACCCAGGTGGTGGTTGCTGCTAGTAGTTCCCCTGAAATTGTTGCTTGGGAGCAAAACCTTGGTTGTATGGAACAAAAGGTTTATGCTGACCCTGCTGTTGTTGTGGAGGATACACTTGATCCTGTGGATTAGCAACGTTGGTGCTGCGGTAAGAAAGGTTGGGGTTGTTAGTCTTGAAGTTATTATACCCTTTGTAGCCACCTTGATTGTTGATGTAGCTGACCTCTTCAAACTGGTTCCCCTCCCCATCTTGGACTTGATACTGGTCGTCATCAACTAGGAAGTGCACATGCTTCTGCTGGCCAAGGAGAATCCTATCCAGTTTTTCATTAAGAGCTTTCATCTCTTTCCTGTGTTTATCATCCGAGTCAGCTGTTCCTCTGATGGTCCTGTCGCAGTCCTCGTTGTAATTTCCATCTGACTGAGCTAAGTTCTCAACTAATTCCCAGCCTTCAGCAACATCCTTGTTCTGGAAATTCCCATTGCTCGCAGTAGCAAGGAGCATTCTGATCCGTGGAAGAGCACCTCTGTAGAGTGTGCTGAGCAGTGAGGCTGTACTGAAGCCATGATGAGGACATTGGTTGGTGTAACTTTTGAAGCGCTCCCAGGCCTCACAGAAGCTTTCTCCATTCTTTTGGGCAAAACCAGAGATCTCATTCCTGAGCCGTGCAGTCCTTGCGTTGGAGAAGAATTTTGTAAGAAAGGCCTTCTTGCAGTCATCCCAGGATGTGATGGATCCAGGTGGAAGATTCTTTTCCCAGATGTGTGCTTTGTCACCCAAGGAGAATGGGAACAACCGGAGCTTGAATCCATCTTCACTGACTCCGTTGATTTTTGTTAGGCTGCAGAGCCTATCAAATTCGTCAAAGTGGTCGAGTGGGTCTTCCATAGGCAGACCATGGAACTTGTTTCCCTGAATCATCGAGATGAGACCACTTTTAATCTCGAAGTTGTTGTTTTGGACAGCAGGAGGCACAATCCCTTACCTCTGATGGTGGTTTCTTGGTGCATCTCCAGCACCAATGTTTGCAGGCAGATTGTTGACATCTTGTTCATCAGCCATTCTGAAAGGATGGTTGTGTTCAAGGTCTGTAGTGTCTCTCCTTTCCCTTAGTTCTCTGTCAATACGGTCAATGTTATCGTTGAAAAGGAGGTTCTTGTTACCTTTTGATCGAGTTTGCATACAGCAGGGTTGTACCTGGATCAAGAAGACAACAAGAAAAACACAAAGTTAGTAACCTAAGTGAAAATTGAAATAGAACTTGATCTAAGCAAGTCTGAAATCTCAAATGTAACAAACAAACACCCAAACGGCAACGGCGCCAAATTGATAGTAGGTTTTTAACTAAGATCAATTATCCTTAAATCACTATCATGTCATTGCAGTATTTAAGGTGTCAATCCAAATGGGTGTGATGCTAGCAATCAAGATGCAATCAGATTTCACAGAGTCAAGCCAAGCAATAACAAGTTTTGAGGTTGTTAACAGTTCCAGTGATCATGCAGAAAACAGTAATTCTAACAGAAACTGATAACACACTCGATCACACAGCTTGATGCCAAGCACTGGATGTGGTCGAGTGCCAGGTCGAGTACCAAACAGAAACTGCAACAAATGTACTCGACTGCACAGTCCGTTTCTAAACCGTTGGGTGTGGTCGAGTACTTCAAGTGAAATAAGTAAAAATGCAAAAACTAAACAACAAGTAACGAGATCAAGCAATCAATAGCGATGTGAACAAAGAAATCAATTGGAAGAGAAATTCCCGAGGATGGGGTAATCGAGTAGTGAAGTCTCCTTAATCTAACAGGTGGTTAACATGCTCAACAAACTATCCCTAGACAACAAGTTCAATAACCAAACCAAAATGCTACCGCAACAGAGATCCTCAAGCAAAGCTAGTCCCAGACTCAATCACCATTGACGAGAGCTAACCTAACAGGCATTACAAATCAACAAGTTAAAGTCAAAACGCTCCCTGTAACCAATACCTTGGTACAGAGCCACGAATCTCTGGAATTAGTGGTTCAGACATTTCATCGAACACCTTTTGGGTGCGGAAATGTCTGGGCTCAGATTCCAGTTGATCAGAAAGCAATCAGCATTAAGAACAACTAATCCAGAAGGGATCTACCAATCAAACTCAACCACCTAGCAGATCAAGGATTCTAAACTACTCTAACCCATCCTCAAGAACCCTAATCACTACTCAAAATTCATAACCAAGAACACAAACCCAGAAATACATAAAAACTTCATATTAGCAAGATCTCAACAAGATGAACAACTTTGTAGAAGAAATCAAAAGCAAATACTCAATAGATTAAGAGAAATCTGGATTACAAATATGAAGAAAGCACTAATTGTTCTGCAGAATAAAACTTAGACAGAATAAAACTTAGTCTGAAAATTATGAGAAAAAACCTATTTATAGCAAATACTAGGAAACCCTAAATCACAAGACGACAAAGTATTAAGGCGGTTTACGGAGACATTCGGCTTCGTGCAATCGAGTGAAGAGGTCGAGCAAAGCTGGCTCCTTTGCGGTTTCTTGATCTGGTCGTGATGCGATCGAGTGACTAGGTCGAGTATGCACTCGAGTCCCGCTTCATCTTCTTCTCTTCCTTATGCTCAGTGTCTGGTTGAGTTGGGATCTGAGAAACCTCTGAAGCGTGCAGTCGAGTGCTTGGTCGAGTAAGTTGGTGGAGGATACTCGACTGCGTGCTCGAGTCGTGATCTGGAGTCGTGGTCTACTTGGTGAAGGAGCTGGTACTCGACCACGAGGTCGAGTGGTAGGTCGAGTTGGTGAAGGAGAGGGTACTCGACCACGAGGTCGAGTTAGTGAAGGAGAGGGTACTCGACTTGGTGATGGACTTGGTGATCGACTTGGTGCTCGACTTGGTGCTCGACTTGGTCGTGGTCGAGTGCATTTGGAAGGTCATGATGATGGTGCTCGACCTCGTGGTCGAGCATACTGATGGGTTCTGGTCCACTTCTTCCAATTTGCTCACCAACAGCTCCAAATCACCTGAAAACAACTCAAATATGCAACATGCATGCAAAACTATCCTAATCATGCAAAGTGATGACAAATGATGAAGAATGGTATGAAACAATGACGAAATGATGATAAAGTGATGCTAAATGGATGCTCAAAACAAGTAAAATATAGACATATCATCAACCTTGTGTTCTTTCTTATTTTTGCTTGATTTTGTATTTTCTTAAAAGATAAATCATCTCATCATCTATCCAACAAAAATGTCATCATTGGATATGGTAAAACTTGTAGATGTTGCATTGTGTGTATATAACTCGAATTATAAAGAGTGAACACAAAAGAATATAGGGAAAATGCCATAAAAAGCCTCAAGTTTCTAAAAGTATTAAAAAAAAAACCTCAACTTTGCTGATAATGAATTAAATCACCAACTTTTATGGACTTTCCAATTAAATCATTAACTTTGAGTTGGCCAAATAAGACACGTCGTTTAGTCAACTGACGGACAAACTTAACGGATCGGTCTATATGATGGACCGGTCGGTATATGGTGCATATCGGGAACGATTGCTGGCTGGGTTGGACCGAGCGATCGATGTGCTGGATCGGTCGATCGATGTGCTGGACTGGTTGGTCCTGAGCTCCTGCAGAGACTTGTACATCTTCAATCTCACTCTGGATCGTGATGGCATTGCAAAATTCCTTAGCCTTAGAGAAATATGCAATCTGAGATACCCGCATATAAAGATAATCAACACGAGAAGCCAAATTCTCAATCTTCCCGTTAAGCTCGATGTACATGTGTTCCATCTTCTCCTTTCTGTCGTGTGCCCTCTTGTTCTGGCTGTCTAATAGTTGCTGCATCATGAGCTCAAGCTTGTTCTCTTGGGGAGATGACATATCACAATGAGCTTGATATTCTCTACTCTGCTCATTCTTCAGAAGTTGATCAACCTTGGTATTCAGCTCCTCAAATGTCTGCGATGCTACACTCTTGACATGATGCGCTCTATCATACTCCGGATAATGATTGCTATTACTAGCCGCCAGATTGTTGATCAGAGTATTAGCTTCTGCTGCCGTGTTAGTCGAGAAATCACCTCTACTTGCCGTGCCAAGAGCCATCTGATACTGCCATTCAACTCCATTGTAGAAGATGTTCATGAGGTTGGTATCTGAGAACCCATGATGAGGACAATCTCTGAGATATTCCTTGAATCGTGTCCAACCTTCATGAAAACGCTCTCTTTCGCCTTGATGGAATGTGGTGATCTTGTTCCTGAGCAATGCCGTCTTGGATTTGGTGTAAAGATGGTTGAAAAAATTTGCACCACATTGACTCCACGAGGTAATGGAGCTTGGTTGCAATGATTTGAACCACTTTTTTGCCTTATCGCTCAATGAGAAAGGGAAGAGCTTGCACATCATGTAGTCAACAGGGACTCCACTCGATCTAAAAGTGTTGCACAACTCCTCAAAATTCTCAATATGATCCATCGGACTTTCCGAAGTAAATTCACAAAACAAGTTCTGCGCCACCAAGTGATACAGTTGGGGTTTGATCTTGTAGTCATGCCCCTCGTCTGGTAAGCGAATCGCAGCGCGATTGGAGTAGAACTTGTCTGGAGTATCGTGTTCGCCTAGAGTAACACGACGTGGAGGTTGTCCGTGGGTTCCAACACGAGCAGGGGATGGTGGAGGGATTAGCACATCAAGGGACTGATCGGTCTCAGATGAGGACAGATCGGTCTGATGGATTAGCTGATTACGAGATGCATAAGGATCCACAATTTCTCGATCTTCCATCTTTACTTATACCTGAGACTCACTAAAAAGAAGAAAATAAAAATAATTAGTAAAAATAAAAATAAAAAATCTTAGACTAAACCTTAATCCTAAACTCGCAGGCAACGTTATTGGTCCCCGGCAACGACGCCAATTTGATCTTAGGTCAAATAATAAACCTATAATGCACTATACCAGATCAAGTCAGTATGTCAGTTGTAGCATTAAAGGGTCGAATCCACAGAGACCAATAAGTTACACTACGAATTATCGAGATTAAAGTAAAGCTAAGACAGAAATAATTAGGGATTGTGTAATCAAATCTAACAAAGCAAGCAAGCGAATTAAAACGTGTAAATCAAATAAATAACAAGAATTGGGCATAGGGTGTTCTTCCGGCATGCGAGATGACAATTCAGGAAAACAACAGGAATTACTAAGTACCGTTCTTAAACTCAAAGCACAAATATAAAGACAATTCGCTATCGCGTAAATATCTATCTAAGCAATGAATTTAATAAATCCTAAATTCTCGTTTGAACCTAGCAAATCAAGCAAGCTTTACAGAACAGGTTTGATATGTTCACATAGTGCCCCAACTTCAAATATCGTTGGCTGAGGATCACTTTGCTCATCTATGTTAATTCAGGCGACTAACAACACTTCTGATGCCAAGATAAATCAACCTAAGATCTAAGAACAAGGTAGCTAATCAAGTCCTAGCAATAAGAACAACAATAGATGAAGAACCAAATAGATAAATTCCCATGACTAACAACCTAACGAATCATTCTCAGCATCCCTTCAGAAACCCTAAACCCAATAGAGAAACTACTCAGACATGGAGATGGAGAACAAGCAATTCAAAGATGAAGAAGACATAATTGAATTGAAGAGATGACAAGGGTTTTGCACCCAAAAATTTACAATAGGTAAAACAAAGTAGAAAAGTGAATAGGAGGCGTCTCCCTGCTCTACAGGTCGAGCAAAGGGTTTATATAGCAAGAGGAATTAGGTTTAGGTCGAGTCTAGTCAATTTGTAAACTTTCCAAAACTTTATAAAGGGGGACCAATCGGTCCCAACATTGGACCGGTCGATCCGAATCTCGTCCGCGTCAAACTGGTCGGCAGGATGACCAGTCTTCAGTAAATCGGCCATAACTCTTGATTTCACCGTTAGATTTCCTTCAAACTACTTGGAGATGAAAGCTAACTTCCGTAGCTATCTTGTTTCCAAATATCAAAGAGATCCAACGGTGGGAAGGTCTTAGTATGAGGCCATACTTCTGACGGGTCTTCACAACTCTGCTTCTTTAAATGTATTTTTGCATCCAAAACGATCCAAAACTATTCCTTTTCCTTTAATAACTCCTCAGACCTGTAAAACCACTAAGTAAAGCAAATAGTCCTAAAATCTATGTAATATAAGTTAGTTGACTCAAAATACAATCCTAAAACAAAGACTAAAAACGATAAAAATAGGACACATCAGGTTTTATCAGTGTTTTTATAAGGATTTCAAACCTGAGGAGTATTTTCGCGGTTGTTTTCAAGTATTTGGAGTTTCAGGTAGCTTTACGCATTTTAGGGCGAATGGGCCTAAAAGGAGCATAATGGACTTTCCGGACAGCTTTGGACTGTCAGAAGTATTGCACCCGTTGGAGATCTTCCCCTTAGCCAAATTTGGACTTCTTAGTTTCATTGGAAAGCTTAAAGAGTCAAGATTTACCTCGAAGTGGAATCAACCAATTTGGAGTTGCCAATCATAAGTTATGGTCGAATGAAGAGAGCTCTGTCCAGCCATGCAACCAGGCCATGGGCCTTCGGCCAAGAGCCTCTTCACCGCACAGCCAGACCACGATCATGCGGCCATCAAGCAAGGCCACCGCACACTGGGAGCCCGACCATGCGGCCATTGCAGTCCGAAGTCATTTATCCAAAAAGCCGAGTTTTGTCGGAGGAAGCCCTAACCCTAATTTGTGACGCCCCAAGACCCTATAAATACTACATCTTCGCCTCCTTTCATAAGAGAGGCCAGAGAGGATGCAAAATAGGGAGAGAGCAAACCCTAGACGTCTCGAGAGAGATCAAGAGCCGCCGCCCTCTTCCCTTTGAAGATCTTCTCTTGTTTCACCCTTCTTTCCCTTTTCTCGTACTAGTAGTTTGTTGGGGAGACGTGATACCTTCTGTATTCATTAGAGAACTTTTCTCTGAACCCCCTTTGATATTTCGATTTCTTTTTAATAGATCTACTTATGATTGCTTTGATGGTTTCGTTTAATGTGTGAGTAGTTCGTTTGTTGGGTTTGATAGAGTGATTCGAAGGGGTTCTCATGGTTTCATCGTTTGCTTAGGTTATTAGATCATTAGGGTTTGTTACATGATTCTACCTTCCAGTTCATTATCACCGCGTATAGGTAACGGCTATTTGACAAAAACCTTTAGGAGTTATTGGACCTAGGTGAGGAGACTGACCGACCTTAATCTTTGTATGTACTAAGGTACAGAGGTTTTGGGTAGACGTCTTGGACATATCGAACTTAATCATAACGCAAACTCCATGCCTTCAAAGGAGAGTGACTAGGACAATGTCGAGTCTATGGATGTTTAGGAGCTAGTAAGCGAATGTGGATAGCTTAATTTAGTGTTCGAGTTAGTGAGTCATAAACCAAGTTTTAGATTAATTCCTAGCAAACCCTGAGAACATGAGACCCTGGAGATGTTCCCTTGACCGCCCAACACTTTTTAATTTTGATAGTAAACCCTTAGCCATTAGCGTAGCATCCCTAGCATTCTTTAGTAGTCATAGTTTAGTTATAGCATCCTTAGTTAGCATTCGTTAGTCGTAAGCGCATTAGTTAGTAGTTTTAGTTAGTTCTCATTTAGTTTAGAACTAGTTTAGAAGTAGAAACCCCCTTTCCATTTAGTCTTTGCCGGATCTTTAGTTTAGAGTTTAAACCTGTCACAACTTCCTCGGGTGAATCGATACCCTAAGTACTGCAATCAATTGGTTGTGCACTTGCGACCTTTTTATTTGTTTTGCTGAAGGTTAAAAACCTAATTCATTTTCGGTGAAACCCAGTGAGCGACTCATCAGACACCCATCAAGTTTTTCGCGCCGTTGCCGCCGGGGACAGATTGTGCCTTTGAATTCTACTCGAGATCCCGTCTTTGCCACCTGTTATTTTCATTTTTGCATTTTACAAAAGTTCTCTCTAAGTTTGTGTTTTCATCTTGCAGTGTATGACTAGGATCCAAAACTCCGAAACCATTTCTCCACCTGAAGACATCAACAAGCTTATACGTGAACTCAAGAGATCGCTAAGACAACGAAACATGGCCGACGATAGAGACCATCAAGGGGCTCTAAACTTCGACCAACAAGAACGTGACGATAGGGACGAACAAAGAAACCCTCTCCATCAAGGAGACGGTGGTCAGAACTTCGGACCGATCGGTCACCAAGTCGACGATCAACAACAACAACAACAACAAGAGCAACATGATGCTTTGGGCGGTGGAGACAACCGTAACTTGCCTCTACCTCAGCCCGCAAATGTCGTCAACCAGCAGCAGCCTTGCTATGCAGGTGGACAACAACCGTACGTGATGTGTCTATAATTTGCATGTTTTCTGCATTCATTCTCATTGTTTTGAGTTTACTTTTATAACATTCATCACTGTTTTATATCATTCTTCATCATTCTTGCATACTTTGCATGATTAGGATAGGTTTGCATACATTTTGTATTTCTGAGTTGTTTTCAGGTGATTTGAAGCTGTTGGCGATCAAATTGGAAGAAACGAGCCGGAATCAGAAGAATATACTCGACTACAAGGTAGAGTGCCTTCTAAAGCACTTACTCGACCATGTAGTCGAGTGAAAGAAGCCACCATCTTCTTGGTCTACTCGACCACACCACTCGACCTTGTGGTCGAGTGACAGCAGCTGCCATCCTCCTCATTCACTCGACCAGGTCACTCGATCACAGCACTCGACCCCGTGGTTGAGTGACGCAGCACCAGGACTCCTGAAGCACTCGACCACGTCACTCTACCATTCACTCGATCACGTCTTCAGAGTCTTCTCAAATCCGCACTCAACCAGACAAGCTGAGCATAAGAAAGAGAAGAGGAGAAGAAGAAGTGTTTGGAAGCGGTTTAGAGTTTCACTCGATCACAAGGCCCAGCTTTGGCCCGTTATTGCTTTATGGCCGATCGAGTGGATTCGCAACCCATCTCTTATCTTTACTTTGTATAAATAAGTCTTCGAGGGTTTTGTCCCAAGACATCTAGTTTTTGCTTCGAGGTTTCGTTTCTGTTTAACCTAGTTACTCTATCACTTCGCCGCTTTGTTCCTCCGACTTTGTTTTCACTTTCAAGTATTTGTTATTCGAGTTTTTCGTTTGATCCCTTATCATTTCTGTCATATGATGTTTTCAATTGTTTCGTTGTTATTGTCTTTGATTATGTCTGTGTAGTGAACTGTATTTCTGGGGATGGGATAGAGTAGTCGTGGTTGTCTAGATCGTTTTTAGATGGTTGAGTTTAGATTGTGTGAATCCCTTCAGGATTAGTTGCGCTTATTGCTTGTTCCTTTTTGATCAACTGGAATATGAATCCAGACATTCCCGCACCCAAAAGGTGTTTGATGGAATGTCTGATCTACTAATTCCTGAGATACTCGTCTTTATCCCAAGGGATTGGCCGTTTAGAGCGAGTATTGGCTTTAACAAGTTGATTCGATATAGCCTGCATAGTTAGAGATCGCTAATGGTGATTAGGTCTATGTCTAGCTCTGCTTGAGGATTTGTTGTCTAGGGATAGCTTCTTTGAAGTTTTGTCAACCATTTAAAGAGATTAAGGAGATCACGCTATTCGATTACCCCATCCTTAGGAATCTCTTATCTAATTGATTTCTATGTTTTCATTGCTATTGATTTATTGTTATCCTTGCCTGTTTTCGCATTTCTCACCTGTTATCACCATTTCACTCGACCACATCCAGTGTCTGGCAATAGACTGTGTGGTAGAGTGCTTTTGTTGCAGTTTCTTCCTATTACTCGACTTGTAACTCGATCACATCTTGCTCCTGGCATCAGCCAGTTGTGGTCGAGTGATTTTTGTAATTCTGCATTTTTTCCTGTTTTCTGCATGATCACTTAGGATTGTTAGAAACACCAAAACCTGCAATTGCTTGGGTTGACTTAGTGACTTCTGATCACATCTCATCTGTTTGCATCACACCTGATTTGAGTGACAACCTTCAGTACTACAACGACATGATAGTGCTTTAGGATTAATTGATCTTAAAAGTCTATTATCAATTTGGCGCCGTTGCCATTTGGGTGTTTGTTTGCTATATTTGAGGTTTTAGAATATTTAAAAATAAAGTTCTTTTTCGTTTTTATTCAAGCTACTAACTCTGTGTTTTTTTTTTCTGTTGTCTGTTTTGATCCAGGTACTGACAATCACCAGCTTCACTGGTTGATAGTCGTTGTATGCAAACTCGATCAAAAGGACATCAGAACCTTCTTTTCAACGAGAACATCGATCATATTGCTCGTGAGTTAAGAGAGCAGTTAAATACAGACACTATGGCTGACGATAAGAACCCAGAATTGCCAAACAACATTGGTGCAGGCGATGCTCCACGCAATCACAATCAGCGCAATCGTATTGTGCCTCCACCAATGCAGAACAATAACTTCGAGATCAAGAGTGGTCTCATTGCCATGGTTCAGGGTAACAAATTTCACGGCCTCCCCATGGAGGATCCACTCGATCATCTGGACGAGTTTGATAGGCTCTGCAGCCTAACTAAGATCAATGGAGTCAGTGAGGATGGCTTCAAGTTGCGTTTGTTTCCATTTTCTCTTGGAGACAAAGCCCACCAGTGAGAAAAATCACTTCCTCAAGGCTCCATCACCTCCTGGAATGATTGTAAAAAATCCCTTCCTCAAGGCTAAATTCTTCTCCAACTCCAGGACTGCAAGACTCCGGAATGAGATTTCTGGCTTCACTCAGAAGAATGCTGAGACTTTCTGTGAAGCATGGGAGCGTTTCAAAGGATATCAGAATCAATGTCCTCACCACGGTTTCTCCAAAGCCTCACTCCTGAGCACTCTCTACGGAGGAGTTCTCCCTAAGAGCCAGATGCTCCTGGATACAGCATCCAACGGAAATTTCCAGAACAAGGAAGTTGAAGAAGGATGGGAGCTGGTAGAGAATTTAGCTCAGTCTGATGGCAATTACAATGAAGACTATGACAGAGCCATCAGAGGAAGTTCAGACTTAGAAGAGAAGCAACGCAAGGACATATTCGCCATGAATGACAAGCTGGACAAGCTACTCCTTGTGCAACAGAAGCAGGTCCATTTTCTCTGTGAAGATGAGACGTTCCAAGTCCAGGATGGGGAGACTCTCCAGTCATAAGAAGTTAGCTATGTGCAAAACCAGGGAGGCTACAATAAAGGTTTCAACAACTTCAAGCAGAACAACCCCAATCTGTCATACAGAAGCACTAATGTTGCAACCCCGCAGGACCAAGTTTACCCTCCACAGCAGCAGAATCAACCAAAACCCTTTGTACCATACAACCAGGGTCAAGGGTTTGTTCCTAAGCAGCAGTATCAGGGAAGCTACCAACCGCAGCATGCACCACCTGGGTTTGCACAGCAGCAACAGCAAGCTTCCACAACTCCAGACTCAGACTTGAAGAACATGCTCCAGCAGATTCTCCAGGGACAAGCAGTAGGAGCAATGGACTTAGCCAAGAAGATGGCAGAAATCCACAACAAGGTTGACTACACCATCAATGATCTCAACATCAAGATTGAAGCTCTAACGTCTAAGGTCAGATACATGGAAGGGCAGACTGGGTCGACCTCTGCTCCCAAAGTTACAGGACTTCAAGGGAAGTCAATTCAGAACCCAAAAGAGTATACCACCGCTCATGCCATCACTATCTGCCATGATCGAGAGCTGCCAACTCGTCATGCCCCTAAAATACTCACTAGGGACAATGATATTCAGGAAGGGGAGGCTTCTAAGCGGATTTAAGTCTCATTTATTGAACTAAGCTCAGCCGGATCCCGCCATCAAATTCAGCCCACCGTGGAAGATAGAGTAGCCATGATTAAGAGAATGGTAAAATGGTTTAAGCCAATTCCATTACCTCCACTTGTTCTTCCAGAGAAGTTTAGAGAAGTTTGGAAAGAGAAGTATGAATCTCTTGTTGAGAAACAACTTGATGGGATAGAGGTAGTTATGCCGTTAACAGAAGTTCTCAAGCTGATTCCAAACCCTCACAAAGACGTGAGAAAATTTATTCTGGAAAGAGGTACAATGCTACTCCGTTTCAAGAGGTATCGCGAATCAAGATGATGAATACAATGCTACTCCATTTCAAGCTGCTGGTGAAAAGATTGTTCAGGAAAAGTTGGAAGATCCTGGATCTTTCACTCTGCCTTGCTCCATTAGGTATTTGGCTTTCAGCAATTGCCTATGTGATCTGGGAGCTTCAGTTAGCTTGATGCCGCTTTCTGTGGCAAGGAAGCTAGGATTTGTTTAGTACAAGCCCTGTGACCTGACCTTGATTCTTGCTGACAGGAGTTCAAGAAGACCTTTTGGCCTATTAGCGGATCTGCCTGTGATGATAAATGAAGTAGAAGTACCTACCGACTTCGTGGTGCTAGAGATGGATGAAGAATCCAAGGATCCTCTGATTCTAGGAAGACCTTTCTTGGCTTCAGTAGGAGCGATGATAGATGTCAGAAATGGGAAAATTGATCTCAACCTTGGAAGGTATATCAAGCTGCAATTTGACATCAACAACACTCCCAGAAAATCAACAATTGAGGGAAAGACTTTTGAAATTCGGAGAGCAGTTCCAAGAGAGAAGGAACCTGATTGGTTAGAGCTCAGAAGGAAATCCGACCTCCAAGAGAGAACCATACAGAAGCTAGCCTGCACTGTCGAAGAGCTTATAAGCACTCTAAGTCGAATTCAAGGAGGAGTTCAACCTCAGCTCAACATTGACATTACTTCAAGGGAGGATGCTGAGTATGATGATAAGCTCAGTGAGGAAAAAGACTTCCTAAGTCATCTCAGCCTCATTTTCCCTGCTTAATAGGTGTGAGGAGCCAAGCTAGAGACTTAAAACAAGCTCACTTTGGAGGAAGTCCCATGTCTATCCTGTACATATCTTTTATTTTTCCTTGTTATTTTTAATGCATTTTGTTAGTATTTTCAGGAGATAAGTGTAAAGAGCTAAGTGAAGTGGATTCTGGCGCTAAGTGTGCAATTCACTCGACCACATTCTGCAAGAATGACAAGAAGTTGTGATCGAGTATAATCGGGGTTTCAGTCTCAAAATTTCTGAAGTTTCAACATTTCACTCTATCACACAAGGTCTCATGCAGGTGAAGAGATGTGGTCGAGGATAGGAGTCGATGAGCCCAAAACTTTCAAAAAAAAACTCTATACTCGACCTATAGAAGCTACAGAGACTTACAGAGGCTTGGATGAGCTTACAGAGGGTTGTAGGAGATTCTGGGATTTTTCCAGGAAAAAGTGCTTATAGACAAAGAAACAGACGCGTGGCCCACCACCACATCCTTTGTCTCCCACCCACGGTTTGAAGAGATAAGGGAAATCTCTTTGTTTCACTCTCCACCACTCCTTCCCCATCCCACTCTCACTCTCACCTCTCATCTCTCTCGTCTCACACACTCGACCATCACCTACCAAAAGAACAACAAGCATCACTCGACCACAACTCTGCCTTCATCATTCTCGCAACCTCGCATACCTTGTCGTCGTTCACTCGTTTCGCCACCACTACTTCCACGAATTCACTCGACCACTTGAAGTCGCCTAAACTCAATCTCATCGCCACCGCCACTAAAGCTCATTCTCGCAGCCCACCACTCGATCTCATTCTTCCACGAACTCACCGTTATACTCGACCGCACCTTGTACCACCAGTGGAGAAAAGATACTCGACGGGGCCACCATCTCGCCACAACTGGACTACACCGGAGAAGAAAAGCACTCGATCGCTGCCTTGTTCAAATCAGGGAAAGTGGTACTCGAACTCTCAGACTTGTCCACCCTCGACCTTTTTTCAACCACTCGACCTCACCGATTCGTTTCACCGAAGATGAAGAAACACTCGACCGCATAGCCAAGTGTTCACTCGACCACACAATCTTCGTGAGACTCGACCACAAGCCTAACTCAATTTCACAGCCTTCAGTTCACTCGACCGTAGCTTGTTCCACCAGTGGAGAATCAATACTCGACCATACCAAACCGGTTTAGTTAATTTCAAACCAAAACTGGTTATCTCTTGAAAGTGATTGCATTTCTGAATTGGTATTTGCTTCGTTGGAACTAACGTACTAACGTTTAGCTTTGAGTTTTGTCTCTTTTCAGGGTCATTATGAGCGACGCCACTGGAGGACGGTCTATGTCTATAGATGAGGACTACGACGTCAATGAAGCTGAATCCTGGTCCACTAGACCACAGAGGGAAAAACAAGCTTACGGGAGTTTCAGAGCTGAAATGGAAAGCTCATCGGCTAAACAGAATCAGAGAATAGCTGAGATCGCTAGAGGAAAAAGAGCGATGACTGGTAGATATGAGTTGGTTGACGAGGACTCTGAGGGAGAATATGTGCCAGAGCAGTAGTACAGAGAGACAAAGCTACTGAACAAGCCTGATGAGTTCACAGTAGAGGAGTATATCAGACTCTTCAAGCTGAACGACTTCATGGGGACGAGATATCCCTGTTCTGAGACATTAGCCAAACTAGGGCTACTTGAGGACGTTCAGTACCTGTTTGAGAAGTGTCACCTGGAGACTCTCATGTCGTACCCGTATGTTGCTTTCAAGAAGGAAACGATTCACTTTCTCTCCACACTGCAAGTGGAGCTGTATCAGGGCATAACAGAGGATGAGCTGGAGAGAGAGGGATTGGAGTTCATCACGTTTTTAGTGGAAGAGCAGAGCTACCAGTTTTCGATCCAGCGTTTGGAGGGATTGCTTGGTTTCCCTAGTGGAAAGGGAACCAAATTGAAGTTTGAGAGGCAGGAGTTGAAGGATTTGTGGCTTACCATCGGGAACGATATACTGCTAAACTCTGCGCGGTCCAAAAACAACCAAATCCGAAGCCCTGTAATTCGCTACTCCCAGCGTTTTGTAGCGAATGCTCTTTATTCGAGAGAGATTGCAGGCACGGTGCCTAACATAGACATGGAGATGATAGATTTGGCGCTCACAGGCATCCTCCGTCAAACAAAGAGTGGGACAATTCTGAAAGGTGACCTCAATGACGCACCTCCAGTGATGTTTCTCTTGATCCACTTGTGTGGATACAAGCAGTGGGCAGTGAACAACAACACAAAGAGAGTGCGAGGAGCACTGTGTGTAGGAGGTGTTGTGACACCAATTCTTATAGCTTGTAGAATGCCCATCACGTCTGCAGGGTAATGGATTTTGAGCATCTGCGCCGCATTGAGTTTCTAGAGCATGGCATGGTTGGTGAGTTCTATCGCTACAGGTTCGAGCATCCATCGAGCAAAACCGCCAACATTCTTCTTCCTTGCCCTGAAGCTACGAGTATACTCGCGGGAGAAAACAACGACTACGAGCCTGCGCTCGAAGATCTTTATATTGAGATCACTCAACCGATGGAAGAAGATGTTCCTTCACCAGATGTTGTAGAAGATGAGATTGATGACATGGATGTGGACAGGGATGAAGAGTATGATATGAGCATGTATCACTTTGGCGAGCATGTAGCGCCATCTAGAGAGAGCAAGAGCCTGAGTGAAGCTCACAGAAACAACAGCCTGTTGCAGAAGTGGTGCAAGAAACAAGGTAAGTTCATCGCCAAATGCCTGAAGAGTATCAAGTCTCTAAAGGCTATGGTAAGCTGCTCCTCCTCCTCCACAGCTATACCGCAGGGACAACCTCCTCAGGATATGCCATCGAGGAGATATGATGAGCCTGAGCCAAGTCGGCACGGACCTGAGCCAAGTCGGCACGGACCTGAGCCTAGTGAGCATGGAGTCTCACATGTCCCTGCGAGACATTCATCACACGAGCCTCGGAAACACAAGAGGAGAAAGAAGGCTGCACTTGCTCGCTCCAACAGCACAGCGCGACTTATCCGCTCCAGGAGATCACTCGACCGCGGCGCTGGCCGTAGCAGGAGAAATGTGGTAGAGTACCCACGCGGAGCTGAAGCCAAAACTGAGCAGGGAGATCCTTCAATGGCCTGGCAGGAATCACAGTTGATGATCACCTCCACTCCTTCCAATGAGGTAAGTACCTCACTTCACCATTGTTCAATACCATCTCCTGCTTTTGTTTTTGATTTTGTGATGTGTTTTGTCCTGAGTACTCTCTTCCAAATTTGGTCACACAGAGGGCTGTGTGATTTAAGTTTGGGGGAGGGCTCAGGAAGTATGTGAACTGATGAGTCTTTTCTTTTCTTATTTTCAAATTTTTGCATTGTACATAACCTTGAGTCTGCATTCATATATGTCATTGAAAAAGCCTAAAAATTTTGAAAAATTTCTGAAAATGTATTCCACAAAAACAGAGTGTTCATGTAGTTGCATTACATTTAGGATCGAGTCTAGAGCGTTTCATTTTGGATTGTTGCATATGCATAGGGGACAATGAGGATATAGCTTTGTAAGCATGTTGATTTACTAGAAAAACTCAATGCCCTCGTTATTAGTTGTCTGATGCATATGATTGACTTTGAAGTAAGACCGCACCATGCTCTATTAGAACCACTCGATCGCATGTCATGATACCATTCCCTATCAACTTGAACTTGAATCTGACTTATAATTATCATGTTTGCATCGGTTTTGAACTCATGGATAGAATACATACTTGGATTTTCTTTCACCTATTCACCACTCTTGTTAATCCAAGTAGCTGCTTCCTTCATTGGAGTAGTTCCCATACCTATAACCAACCCTTCTTTCAAGCCTTGTTATTTCTTGTGTGCATGTGAGGCCTATTTCAAGATTGAGCTTGGTAGAACGTGTTAGGTTTGAGCCGACAAGAGTAGTATCTCATGGAGTTCCATGCCACGTTTTTGGACTTGGTAGGACTAGGTGGGAACTTATATGGGGATTGCTATTGAGTGTGAAAAGAGAAAAGAAAATAAACGGGTTAGATTCTTTAGGAGAAGGAAGCTGAAATTCATATTGATCTAGTGAATTGTTTGGGAAGCATAGAATTGTTAAGTTATGCTCTAAAAAATTGGCAACGAAAACATAAAAGAAAAAAATGATAAGAGCCATAGAGTTTAAGAAAAACCCACTTCACTAGATTAAACTCACAGAGTTTATGAAAAACTTCTCCTTAAAAACAGAGCCAAAAGAAAAGATGAGTTGATCCGAGAAATAATCGAGATGCGCCTTTAGTGCAAAAGGGTAGACTTAGGATCATCAATGGGTTTAGAGATAGGACCATCTACTTGTTATTCACCGTTTATGTCATTGGGTAGATGGGATGCTATTCTTGTATGCATAGGTTGGCGCTTACCTTTAGAATTCTTCTAAAGCTCATTCCCTTTTCATTGAGAGCCCCCTGATATTGAAAACTTAACCACCTCAAAGGGACCATCTTTGTCTCATAACCCGTCCTTAGCCAAATGAGTTCCCTAACGATGCATTGCTTGATTCATGTTTTTGAACTTAAATGAATGTTAAAGGGATTGGTTGATCTTGACACTTATTGCAATCAAGTATATGTTTACATCATAACAGAGCATGGCTAAAGTTTTTGAGTCGAAGTGAATCGCATCGCATCTTAGAACTATTAACTTGGACATTGAGCTTATTTACTTTATCTTCTGCTTTGGTTCTGAGTCCATAACTTCAAACCTCTCCTTCCTACTATGTCTTCCTGTTTGCTTGAGGGCAAGCAAAGACTAAGTTTGGGGGAGTTGATGTGTCTATAATTTGCATGTTTTCTGTATTCATTCATCATTGTTTTGAGTCTAGTTTCATAACATTCATCACTGTTTTATATCATTCTTCATCATTCTTGCATACTTTGCATGATTAGGATAGGTTTGCATACATTTTGCATTTCTGAGTTGTTTTCAGGTGATTTGAAGCTGTTGGCGATCAAATTGGAAGAAACGACCCGGAATCAGAAGAGTATAGTCGACCACAAGGTCGAGTGCCTTCTGGATCACTTACTCGACCATGTGGTGATTGAAAGAAGCCACCATCTTCTTGGTCTACTCGACCACCCCACTCGACCTTGTGGTCGAGTGACAGCAGCTGTCAACCTCCTCATTCACTCAACCAGGTCAATCGATCACAGCACTCGACCCCGTGGTCGAGTGACGCAGCACCAGGACTCCTGAAGCACTCGACCACGTCACTATACCATTCACTCGATCACATCTTCAGAGTCTTCTCAAATCCGCACTCAACCAGACAAGCTGAGCATAAGGAAGAGAAGAGGAGAAGAAGAAGTGTTTGGAAGCGGTTTTAGAGTTTCACTTGATCACAAGGCCCAGCTTTGGCCTGTTATCGCTTTATGGGCCGATCGAGTGGATTCGTGACCCATCTCTTATCTTTACTTTGTATAAATAAGTCTTCGAGGGTTTTGTCCCGAGACATCTAGTTTTTGCTTCGAGTTTTCGTTTCTGTTTAACCTAGTTACTCTATCACTTCGCCGCTTTGTTCCTGCGACTTTGTTTTCACTTTCAAGTATTTGTTATTCGAGTTTTTCGTTTGATCCCTTATCATTTCTGTCATATGATGTTTTTAATTGTTTCGTTATTGTTGTCTTTGATTAAGTCTGAGTGTGAACTGTATTTCTGGGGATGGGATAGAGTAGTCGTGGTTGCCTAGGTCGTTTTTAGATGGTTGAGTTTAGATTGTGTGAATCCCTTCAGGATTAGTTGCGCTTATTGCTTGTTCCTTTTTGATCAACTGGAATATGAATCCAGACATTCCCGCACCCAAAAGGTGTTTGATGGAATGTCTGATCTACTAATTCCTGAGATACTCGTCTTTATCCCAAGGGATTGGCCGTTTAGAGCGAGTATTGGCTTTAACAAGTTGATTCGATATTGCCTGCATAGTTAGAGATCGCTAATGGTGATTAGGTCTATGTTTAGCTCTGCTTGAGGATTTGTTGCACGGTAGTGAATAAATCTTCTTTCGAACTTGTTGTCTAGGGATAGCTTCTTTGAAGTTTTGTCAACCATTTAAAGAGATTAAGGAGACCACGCTATTCAATTACCCAATCCTTAGGAATCTCTTATCTAATTGATTTCTCTGTTTTCATTGCTATTGATTTATTGTTATTCTTGCCTGTTTTCGCAGTTCTCACCTGTTATCACCATTTCACTCGACCACATTCAGTGTCTGGCAACAGACTGTGTGGTAGAGTGCTTTTGTTGCAGTTTCTGCCTGTTACTGGACTTGTCACTCGATCACATCCTGCTCCTGGAATCAGCCAGTTGTGGTCGAGTGATTTCTATAATTCTGCATTTTTTCCTGTTTTTTGCATGATCACACCTGATTGGATTGACAACCTTTAGTACTACCACGACATGATAGTGCTTTAGGATTAATTGATCTTAAAAGTCTATTATCAGTACGTTCCGCCGATTAGACGTGGCCGTACCATCGCCGATTTTGATGCACCAACTCGTTATGCACCGGATCGAGCAGCTATCCGACTTCAGCATCCACAAAGGAGAGACTTTGAGATTAAACCTCAAATTATCTCCCTAGTAAAGCAGAATCAATTCCATGGATTATCTACGGAGCATCCTATGGAGCATATTGATAGAAGAGATATGCAGTACGACATGAACTAATGGAGTTACTGATGATTTCTTGAAGCTGAAACTTTTTCCGTTTTCTCTAGCCGATAAGGCTAATAAATGGCTTAAGTCGATGCCTCCTGGATCGATGACTTCATGGGAAGGATGCAAGGACGCGTTCTTGACAAAATTCTACACGAAGGGACGATTAAATCAGGTAAGGAACAAGAAGAAAAGTTTCCAACAAGGACATGTCAAATCATTCTTTGACGTGTGGGAGCGGTTTAAGGACTACGAACGTGATTGTCCTCACCATGGCTTCCCTGATGGTAATCTTCTTACGACTTTCTATAGAGGAATACATTCGAAGTACCAACTTTCGCTCGACATGGCCAGCAATGGAGACTTTACGACAAAGACCGTCGAAGAAGGACGCGCTTTGATAGAGAACCTTGCCATTTCCAATGACAATAACTCTACTGATTTTGATAGGACCACACGTCCTAATAACAATTCTGAGTCCAAGCAAATCGCCGAGCTTAGGAGAATGATGGATAATCTTCTCCGCAACCAGCAATGTGATGTGCACGCTTGTAACACCACACAAGGAAACAATGAAGCTTTTTAAGATTATGACCAGTCAAACGGTCAAGAAAAGGAAGTTAACTATATCGGTAACCAAGGTTTCTACCAGAACCGCGGATACAATGGTGGCTTCAACAATAATTTTAGAAACGCTTCTAACCTTTCTTACAGGAACCCTAATGTGGAGAATCCTCAAGATCAGTTTTATCCTCTGGTAAACAAGCCATTTCAAAACCGAGGTTTTCAAAATGCCAATTTTGGTGGCAATAACTTCCAATCGAGACCCCAGTTCAGCAACACGAGACCTCCTTTCCCAGCCGGACCAGCCATAATGCCGGCACCTCAAGAAAGTAAGATCGAAATGATGTTGCAACAATTAATGAACTCGCATGATAAACTCGCTAAGGATATCAACTCTAAAGTTGATTTCGGACACCGAGATCTAAACGTGAAGATAGAAGGCATAGCTAGTCACGTGAAGAAACTCGAGGTCCAAGTCGCCCAAACCGCATAAGCAGTTAGGAGACAACAAGGCGTTTTACCAGGAAGAGCCGAAGATAATCTGAAAGGATACTGCAACGCTATTACAGCAAACAACCCTAACGTGAAGAGCAAGCCAATGGATATCTTGCCCTTGTTTGACTCTCACGAAGATGGGGTTCGCAGAACTCATGATGTCGCGGAAGATCAGCCCAGTCGTCCTCTTTTAAGAAGACTTCCTAAAGCTGAAGACCCGGGCCGTTTTGTGTTCCCCTGCTCAATAACAGGCATCGAATTCCCAGACTCTCTTTGTGATTCTGGTGCTAATGTTAATGTTATGTCTAGGAGTGTTGCAGAGAAGCTAGGATTGAGAAACCTTTCTCATTCCAACATGAGTCTAGTCTTTGGAGATTCATCTCTGAAAATTCCCGATGGAATGGTTCAAAACTTACAACTCGTTGTAGGGGACTGCATTGTTCCTACGGATTTTCATGTCTTGAAAATGGATGAAAGGGCAGAGAGACCTTTAATTCTAGGAAGACCTTTTCTCGGTACCGTTGGTGCCGTGCTAGACCATGCAGACAGAGGAGTAAACTTCAAGCACATTGATTAGAGGACTCAATACTCGCAGAAGCTTAAGGAGAAGTCGATGCAGAAGAATCAATTCTCGAACCAAGAAATTGATAAAGGGAAAGCGTTCGCTAACCCAAACGAAGACAAGAAGTCTAAGGCCCAGCCACAGCCTCCAAAATTCAAACTTTGGAAGGGCAGGATCATTGTTCCCCCTGATCTTGAAGGGAAAACAGAACAAGTCCGAGAAATGGTGAATCATACGAAACGAGTCCTTCTCCAGACCAAGCTGCTTGGAAACAATAAGGAGAAGAAGCTAGTGTCAGAGGAGCCAAAGGTGCTGCAAGCCAAGGAAGCTACAGGAAGTCCACGTCCCGGAGCAACTTCTTCTAAAGATTAAACAAAAGGGACCTAAGTCGAGCTAACCGACTTAAAACAAAAGCGCTTGATATGTCTATAAGTTGCATGTTTTATACATCCATTTATCACCATTTTGAATCTAGTTTCATTCATCTTTCATAGCATTCATCATCATTTTGCACATTTTACATGTTTAAGTGTGTCTAGCATTAGTCTTGCATGCATTTTGCATTCTGGAGTTGTTTCAGGTGCTTCAGGGCTATTGGTGTTCAGAAAAAGGAAAAACAGAGCTGAAAGTCACATTTGGACCATTCTACTCGATCACCAGTAGCAGAGAGGGAAGCAGTCAGCTCAGCAGACCATCAGGACTCTTCTACTCGATCACCAGTAGCAGAGAGGGAAGCAGTCAGCTCAGCAGGCCATCCAGTCTACCCTTATACTCGATCACAGGGCAGTCCATCCTAACAGACTACCCTTATACTCGATCACAGGGAAGAGAAGGCAGTCCATCCTGACAGACTACCCTTATACTCGATCACAGAGGAGGAGAAGCAGTCCATCCAGACTGTTATACTCGATCACAGAGAAGAGAAGAGGAGAGAAGGAACCACTTGATCACGCCATCAACCATTCTACTCGATCACCACCTCGACCCTCTGATCAATCCGCACTCAACCAGACAACCTGAGCATAAGAAAGAGAAGAGGAGAGAAGGAACCACTTGATCGCAGCTTCGATTAATGCTCGACCATGAAGCCCACTTTGAGCCCATATACTCGACCTCCACGTTCCAATGGGCCTGTTAAGCGGACTCGAAGCCCACTTACTTATCCTTGTCGTTTTTGCTATAAATAAGTCTCTAAGGGTTTCCCCTGAGACATTCATTTTTTTCATTCACTTTTCATTCACGTTTGGGGACTTAGAAACCTAGTATTGTTTTAGTAGCCGCTTTTGCTTCTGCAACTTTGTATTTTTCGTTTCTTCTAAGTTATTGAGATTTTGCTTTCATTTCCTTGTTCATTTCCTTTAATCTTTAAAGTTATGCAATCATCAATCGTTTCTGTGTCTTTGAGCTTGTTGTCTGAGTAGTGACTAGGATTTCTGAGGATGGGATAGAGTAGATGTCAGACTCTTAGTCGATTCTGATGGTTAAGTGTAGTTTTATTGAATCCCTTCTGGATTAGTTGTGTTTACTGCTTATTCCTTTCTGATCAACTGGAATTCGATCAAAAGCATTCCCGCACCCAAAAGGTGTTCGATGGAATGCTTGATCTACTAATTCCAGTGATAATCGTCTCTATCCCAAGGGATTGGCCGTTTAGAGCGGTTATTGACTTTAACAGTCGGTTATTATTGCCTGCATAGTTAGATTCCGTTAATGGGTATTAGTCTGGGCTAGCTTTGCTTGAGGATTCGTTGCACGGGAGTGAATAAGTCTGTTATTGAACCTGTTGTCTAGGGATAGCTTCATTGAGAATTGTTAACCATCTGAATTGATTATGGAGTCCACACTATTCGATTACCCCATCCTTAGGAGTTTCTTATCCAATTGATTTATCTGTCTACTTAATTGCTTCTGCTTGTTACCTGCTGTTTAAGTTTTTTTAACAATTTTACTTTGTGACCACTGGTTTACTCGATCACAGCCTCCCTTCTGGCAGTGAGCCTTGTGATCGAGTATATCAGTTCATTTCTGCAAATTTAGTGTTTTCTGCATCAATAAGAACAACACCACACAACCACAGTTGACTTCTTCCTCACGTCAACAGTATCTCAAAATCACCCTAGTAGCCAACCACAACAATCAAAACATTAATAAAAAACAACTGTTAAATTCTAGAAAAATCACAGAATTGTCAGTCTGAAAGATATAACCGTCCACTTTCAAATCCCACCGTTGAAAACATTTCTCTACGAGTCCTGAAGCTACCAACAAAATATCGTGACGATCAGACCAAGGGTTCGCTCACAATCTCTCTTTGAACACACACTGGTCCAAATCGCGTCTGAAACAGAAGAGCTCACGAAAACAGGGATAACTCTTAGAATATTGACTCGAATCTATAACTAGATATAAGTCTTACCTACAATCCCTTAAAATTTCTTTACCTTTGGAAACGAATTGATATGTCGAAACTCTGTTCTACCAAAACGTGTCTGGTCTGGCTCTCTCTCCTTTCACCAAAGTTTCAGCCTGCCTCTCTCCCTCTTTCCCTCTCTTTCTCACGCCAAACTCCTCTCTCTCTTTTCTCTAAGTGCAGGCAACGACAATCAAAAAGAGGAGGAGAATGAGATTAGGCGTGAACCTATGAGAAAATATTACGGCTTTTGGTTTAATAAAATTTAACCATAAATTAATTAAATCCCTCTTTGGTTTAATCAATCACTCCACTACCATAGTAAACCATTTAGGATTGAACCGATTCCACTCCAATTTCCGATATAAACACAACTATTTCATTCTTTTTAGAACACCGATTCCACCACTTTGCGTCCTCGAATCTTAGGTCAGTGTCTATTCTGTAATAATTCTAACTATCACCGTCGCAACGAATTACTTGTCGGTCAACATAATCCGATCACAAGGTCAAAAACTAACGACCTCCGAGGTTTCCATTAAATCACTATGCTTTAGACTCCCATCATAGATTTATTGCTCACAACTCACCTCATACCCCTCCACTCACTACAAGAAAACAGCTGATTGCCGACTATGCATAACGACTATAGAAGTAGTCGCTTAATTTTGTGACTGTATAGCCACTATTTGGCGACTATTATACGACTATTTGTGATTAGTCGTTCATGAGTCGCCATTTAGCGACTATATAACCGAGTCGCTATCTCAATCGCCTTTTAGTCGGAAATCAGTAGCTATTTAAGTAACCTAAATCTATATACATAGATACCAAATTAAGATTTTGAAACTTATATCCTAACCCTAAATATAGACCCTAACCCTTAAATAAACCCCAATAACTAAATCAAACACTAGTTATAATTTTTTAAAACTTAATATCCCTATAATTAAAACTTATAATATATAACATTATCTATATATATACCTCCAAAAGTTAAATCACATAAACTACAAATATGAAATTTTTTATTCTGTATCTTAGAATTAATTAAGAAAGCATAAAAACTAATAATTAACCATTATATATTTTTACAAATAAAAACCATTTACTTATAAATTAAAGTTTCTAAACCATCAATACAATTATTATAAACTATAAAAATTAAACTTTATACTCTTAAAAATTAAAATTAAAATTAAAATTAAAATAGCGACTATTTGGCGACAAATTAGCGACTATAGTGAAAATTTTGGGTTTAATAAAAACCGCGAAACCAAACCCAAATTTTAAGCCCAATTCGGCATGCCCACTCGTTTTCCCTCTGAAGAAAACGCACAAAGGGAATCAGAAACCCTAATTTCATTCTCACTCTCTTCTCCTTCCTCAATCTCTTCCTCAATCTCTTCCTTAGTCTCAAATCGAATCTCTAATCAAATCCCTCATCGAAACCCTGATTTCGTTCTACAAATCGAATCTCTTCGTCAATCTCTTCCTCAAATCTCTTGCTCATTCTCAAATCGATCTAGCCATGCCTCTAGCTAACAACAAACGTCGAGGCCGCAAGAGATTATCCATTCCAAATGTGTCTCAGAGGCCAGTCGGTTCCAAACCCAACACATCGAAAAGAAAAAACCCTTTACCTCCTCAATACGAGTTCACGCCGGCGCCAGAGGAGCAGATTCCTCAGCCTGAGTCGCCCCTTGAGCAAGTCCAGCCAGTCCGCGTTTCCCCTCAACTGTCTACGTCAAGAGCTTCTCATTTCCGGGACTATCCACCGCCACAAAGGCTTTTCCAGAGCTCGGTGAATCAACCACGTGAAGACCATGGGTTGTCTGAACAAGAAGTCCAGCAGGAACAACCTCGACAGCAGGCACAGCCTCGACAGCAACCTTCTCGACAACAACCTTCTCGGGATCCTAGACAGCAACCTTCTCGACAACAGGAACCTCGACAACAACCTTCTCGGGATCCTAGACAGCAACCTCCTGAACAAGTGGATCCTCCAGGATCTCCACTTCATCACTCTCAGGCTCAGTCTCATCCATCATCTCAAGGGAATAATTTCCAGGATACTTTAGAACCAATGTTGCCGGAGCTACAGGAGGACACAATGAGGGATCTAAATGCCTTGCTTCTGGTGCCAAACCGCGAGAAGTTTACCACCGTCCTCTCTCCAACACCGCTGCCAAACACAACTTGGTATATGTCTCTTGATCCATTGATGTGTGAGTGTGAGTGTTATAAGATATGTTTGATGTCTCTTAGGTATCTTAGTTTGATGTTTTAGGTTGATAGTTTTGATGTGTTAGTGTATTCACACATGATTCTTGTCTTTGATGGTTAGTAGTTGGTCTCTCGTTTGACACATGCATCTGGTCTCTTTATTTTTAAACTCTTGTAGTAATTGCTGAGTCTGAGTTAGATTTATAATCTTAGGTTGATACTTGATTTGATACTTGTTTGATAGTTGATTTTACTTGTTTCATACTAGTAATGACTTGTTTGATACTTGTTATGAATTGTTTGACTTGTTTGATATTTGTTTTGACTTCTTTGCTTGTTTTGATTTGTTTGATACTATTAACTTCTTCACTTGTTTACAAATGCTGCAGGTTCAATCTACTTGTTTCATACTAGTAATGACTTGTTTGATACTTGTTATGAATTGTTTTGACTTGTTTGATATTTGTTTTTACTTGTTTACTTGTTTTGATTTGTTTGATACTATTAACTTCTTCACTTGTTTACAAATGCTGCAGGTTTGAGCGCGATGAAAAATCAAGACTTGTTAGGAAGATTACTAAAATCTTTACTAACAAATTTGATGGTCCTTATTATAGTTGGACTTGTGTGCCTCGTGCGAGACAAGAAAGATACTTCCTCGAGTTTGCGGTAAAGTCTTATGTCCTATAGCCTTCAAATCTGGTTGCATTTTTGTTCTTCCACTAACTCTGGTCTTGATGTCTTTGTGTTGTAGAAAACCCACACCTGGGATCCCTTGATAACAGGGACAGTTCAATGGTGGTTCGAGGAAATCTGTGGACGCCGGATGAAGGACATGGTAAGCAACGCAAGGACGAGTCGTGAAAAACCCGACTGGATCTATGAAGATACCTGGAAAATAATGGTTGCGTATTGGGATACTGAAGAAGCACAGAAGAGGAGTCAGATTTATTCAAAGGCTCGTATGTCTGACCGTAATGGTCTCGGTCCTCACATCCACTTGTCAGGGCCAAAGTCATATCAGCAAATCCAATACGAATTGGTTAGTATATCTGTCTTTTTCTATCACTCTTTTGTTCTATGATTTTGTGCTAATCATTACATATTTTGAAACATCGCAGGAAGAACTATTGGGAAGACCAGTGAGTCTTGGTGAGGTCTTCATTAAGACTCATACAAGGGCTGATGGTTCTTTTGTGGATCGGAAGGCAGAGAAAATAGCTAAGGTTTATGAGAAGAATGTGCAACAGAAGTTGTCTGAGCTGGAGGTATATGATTCGGACGGCGCTTCACGACCTCGAGAGCTAACAACAGATGAATATACAGCCATATTTCTTCACGTTAAGTACAATTTATCACAATCCACATATATTGTTTTTTGACTTTTATAGAGTTCTAATCTACATTCTTTTTCTCTTGTCATTCACAGTCCACTGAGAAGGATTCAAGAGGAACTCTCTATGGAGTTGGCAGCCTCAAGGGAATTCTTAAAAATGGCAAGCGCAAGCAACCCGGAGACTCTGCATCTTTTGTGGCAATCCAAGAGCAACTGAAGGAAGCTCAAAAAAAAATCGAAGAGCAGGCTGCTGAAAATACAAGGCGTGAAAAAGAGCAAAAGGAGAAGCTCGAGCACTTGTCCTTGGTGGAGAAGTACCTCCGACAAACTGATCCAGCCTTTTTGGACTTCATGAAGACTCATTCGGCTGCAGAAACCACAGAGCCTCTCTCAACCGGTCTTCCCCCAACTTCTTGAACTCCTATCTATCAGCTTCTTGTTTAGGTTCCTTTTAAATCTTTCCCCAAGTACATAAACTAAGTTCTTCTCTCAGTTGTTTTAAAGACTTGTTTTTGTTTGGTATGACTCAACTTTGTTTCTTTTAAATGAAGTGAATCTATGTTTTTAGCTTATTTACTTTTCAATTTAGTATTTCAATTTAGCATTTTAGGTCAATGCAAAATAGAAAATCGAACATGCCATTTTTCTTCTAAATACAGTCGCCAAACAGTCGTAAATCAGTTGGAAAATAGTCACTATAATCTTTACGACTACACTACAATATATGCAGATTAGTCGTAACATAGTCGTAACATAGTCGTTAAATTTAACGACTATGTTACGACTACTGTTACGACTGCACCCTATAGTCGTAACGTAGTCGGTAAATAACGACTGAAATTACGACTATAACATTTAGCGACTCTCGATTTACGACTACCGCTTATAGTCGTAACTTAGTCGTAACTTGTCTTTTAACGACTACATTACGACTAATATTGCAGTCGTAAATCAGCTGTTTTCTTGTAGTGACTCTCAGACGCAAAGTCTTCGAGTTCTGGGTACCCCATACCACTCCCATTCTCAGGCTACAAAGTCCTTCGAGCTATCGGTATCACACTCATACCACTCTCACTCAGGACCATACGACCTTACGAGCTCTGGGTATCATACTCATATCACTCACACTCAGGATCGTATAATCTTACGAGCTCTGGGTATCATACTCATACCACTCACACTCTGGGTCGTAACGCCCCGACCGCCACCTCTTTTAATGGGCCCCACGTCCTCTTTCGGCTCGTGGGCCCACCCATGTCTGACGGTCGGTCTGTTACGTCTGGGAGCCTTTAATGACTTGTTTGCCGAGCCTACATATCACCACATGATCTTTTCCTTTGTTTTGTCCTCACTCACATAGTTCCGACAATCAGTTTCCGGAAGGTCAACCATCCTGAAACTACTCCAGCCCAAGCACGCTTAACTGTAGAGCTCTCTCAGGATGGTTGACCGAAAAGATAAGTGCACTTTGGTGACATAGGTGGCCAAATCAATTCTTTTAAACCTCTCTGCATGCACCACCATATTCTTGAAACTGGGGGATTACAATTTACCCCTATTAACAGATCGCAACGTCCTCGTTGCGTACCAAGACCGTCACCCCCAACGGTGTGAGCCCATTTTGACTCCACACACGTCTGGGTTCGGCTCAGATACCAACTGAACCAACCCGACCCGTTTTTTTTTTAAATTAATTAACTAATATCCCCGTAAATATTAATAAATTTTCCCTAATTAAAAATCATTCCAAAACCAACACAATTCAAAACAAAAATCCAAATTCAACTTATTATAACTTAACCAACATAAACCAACAAATTATCTAACAATTCTAACAACTTATCATCCAAAAATCCATCATACTAAAAATAATAAACTAACACCAATGACACCCTAGATCATCCTCCTCTCCTCGTCATGATTCCACGATCACACTTTATCTTTACATGCACCAAGAAAAGCGATGCATAGGTATTTAAATAAATACTTAGTGAGGCGATCCTCTCATCTACGAGCTATACACATAAGCAACTAAGACCACATATCAACATATAATTCATGAAAACAAACCAAGCCAATGACAATCATCTCATAACACAACCATCACATGGATTTAAATTCTTGATCCATCAAAAATCCCACCTACACATCATAACAACAATCACATAATCCCAATCGCTTAGATAAGCTCATGGTCACGCACTCACCTCAGCTTAGGGATGATTTTTGAACAAGAACAACACCACACAACCACAGTTGACTTCTTTCTCACGTCAACAGTATCTCAAAATCACCCTAATAGCGAACCACAACAATCAAAACATTAATAAAAACCAACTGTTAAATTCTGGAAAAAATCACAGAATTGTCAGCCTGAAAGATATAACTGTCCACTTTCAAATCCCACCGTTAAAAAGCTTTCTCTACTTGTCCTGAAGCTACCAACAAAATATCATGACGATCAGACCAAGGGTTCGCTCGCAATCTCTCTTTTAACACACACTAGTCCAAATCGCGTCTAAAACAGAAGAGCTCACAAAAATAGGGATAACTCTTAGAATTTTGACTCGAATATATAACTAGATATAAGTCTTACCTACAATCCTAGAAAATTTCGTTACTTTTGGAAACGAATTGATATGTCGAAACTCTCTTCTACCTAAACGTGTCTGGTCTGGCTCTCTCTCCTTTCACCAAAGTTTCAGCCTGCCTCTCTCCCTCTTTCCCTCTCTTCCTCACGCCAAAATCCTCTCTCTCTTTTCTCTAAGTGCAGGCAACGACAGTCAAAAAGAGGAGGAGGATGAGATTAGGTATGAACCTATGAAAAAATATTAGGGCTTTTGGTTTAATTAAATTTAACCATAAATTAATTAAATCCCTCTTTGGTTTAATCAATCACTCCACTACCTTAGTAAACCATTTAGAATTGAACCGATACCACTCCAATTTCCGATATAAACACAACTATTTCATTCTTTTTGGAACACGGGTGTTATAATTCTCCCCCACTTACAGAGATTCGTCCTCGAATCTTAGGACATTGTCTATTCTGTAATAATTCCAACTATCATCGTCGCAACGACTTACTCGTCCCTTGACCCATCCGGCCAACACAATCTGATCACAAGGTCAAAAAGTAACACTATCATTGTTAAATCACTATGCTTTAGACTCCCATCATAGACCTATTGCTCACAACTCACCTCATACCCCTCCACTCTCAGACACAAAGTCTTCGAGTTCTGGATACCCCATACCACTCCCACTCTCGGGCCAAAAAGTCCTTCGAGCTGTCTGTATCACACTCATACCACTCTCACTCAGGACCATACGACCTTACGAGCTCTGGGTATCATACTCATATCACTCACACTCAGGATCGTATAATCTTACGAGCTCTGGGTATCATACTCATACCACTCACACTCTGGGTCGTAACGCCCCGACCGCCACCTCTTTTAATGGGCCCCACGTCCTCTTTCGGCCCGTGGGCCCACCCATGTCTGACGGTCGGTCTGTTACGTCTGGGAGCCTTTAATGACTTGTTTGCCGAGCCTACATATCACCACATGATCTTTTCCTTTGTTTTGTCCTCACTCACATAGTTCCGACAATCAGTTTCCGGAAGGTCAACCATCCTGAAACTACTCCAGCCCAAGCACGCTTAACTGTAGAGCTCTCTCAGGATGGTTGACCGAAAAGATAAGTGCACTTTGGTGACATAGGTGGCCAAATCAATTCTTTTAAACCTCTCTGCATGCACCACCATATTCTTGAAACTGGGGGATTACAATTTACCCCTATTAACAGATCGCAACGTCCTCGTTGCGTACCAAGACCGTCACCCCCAACGGTGTGAGCCCATTTTGACTCCACACACGTCTGGGTTCGGCTCAGATACCAACTGAACCAACCCGACCCGTTTTTTTTTTAAATTAATTAACTAATATCCCCGTAAATATTAATAAATTTTCCCTAATTAAAAATCATTCCAAAACCAACACAATTCAAAACAAAAATCCAAATTCAACTTATTATAACTTAACCAACATAAACCAACAAATTATCTAACAATTCTAACAACTTATCATCCAAAAATCCATCATACTAAAAATAATAAACTAACACCAACGACACCCTAGATCATCCTCCTCTCCTCGTCATGATTCCACGATCACTCTTTATCTTTACCTGCACCAAGAAAAGCGATGCATAAGTATTTAAATAAATACTTAGTGAGGCGATCCTCTCATCTACGAGCTATACACATAAGCAACTAAGACCACATATCAACATATAATTCATGAAAACAAACCAAGCCAATGACAATCATCTCATAACACAACCATCACATGGATTTAAATTCTTGATCCATCAAAAATCCCACCTACACATCATAACAACAATCACATAATCCCAATCGCTTAGATAAGCTCATGGTCACGCACTCACCTCAGCTTAGGGATGATTTTTGAACAAGAACAACACCACACAACCACAGTTGACTTCTTTCTCACGTCAACAGTATCTCAAAATCACCCTAATAGCGAACCACAACAATCAAAACATTAATAAAAACCAACTGTTAAATTCTGGAAAAATCACAGAATTGTCAGCCTGAAAGATATAACCGTCCACTTTTAAATCCCACCGTTGAAAAGCTTTCTCTACTTGTCCTGAAGCTACCAACAAAATATCATGACGATCAGACCAAGGGTTCGCTCGCAATCTCTCTTTTAACACACACTGGTCCAAATCGCGTCTAAAACAGAAGAGCTCACAAAAATAGGGATAACTCTTAGAATATTGACTCGAATATATAACTAGATATAAGTCTTACCTACAATCCTAGTAAATTTCGTTACTTTTGGAAACGAATTGATATGTCGAAACTCTCTTCTACCTAAACGTGTCTGGTCTGGCTCTCTCTCCTTTCACCAAAGTTTCAGCCTGCCTCTCTCCCTCTTTCCCTCTCTTCCTCACGCCAAAATCCTCTCTCTCTTTTCTCTAAGTGCAGGCAACGACAATCAAAAAGAGGAGGAGGATGAGATTAGGTGTGAACCTATGAAAAAATATTAGGGCTTTTGGTTTAATTAAATTTAACCATAAATTAATTAAATCCCTCTTTGGTTTAATCAATCACTCCACTACCTTAGTAAACCATTTAGAATTGAACCGATACCACTCCAATTTCCGATATAAACACAACTATTTCATTCTTTTTGGAACACGGGTGTTATAATTCTCCCCCACTTACAGAGATTCGTCCTCGAATCTTAGGACATTGTCTATTCTGTAATAATTCCAACTATCATCGTCGCAACGACTTACTCGTCCCTTGACCCATCCGGCCAACACAATCTGATCACAAGGTCAAAAAGTAACACTATCATTGTTAAATCACTATGCTTTAGACTCCCATCATAGACCTATTGCTCACAACTCACCTCATACCCCTCCACTCTCAGACACAAAGTCTTCGAGTTCTGGATACCCCATACCACTCCCACTCTCGGGCCAAAAAGTCCTTCGAGCTGTCTGTATCACACTCATACCACTCTCACTCTGGACCATACGATCTTACGAGCTCTGGGTATCATACTTATACCACTTACACTCTGGATCGTATAATCTTACGAACATTGGGTATCATACTCATACCACTCACACTCTGGGTCGTAACGCCCCGACCGCCACCACTCTTAATGGGCCCCACGTCCTCTCTTGGCCCATGGGCCCACCCATGTTTGACGGCCTGTTCATTACGTCTGGGAGAATTTAATTACTTGTTTACCGATGCTACAAATCACCACATGATCTTTCCTTGTATTTTGTCCTCACTCACACAGTTCCGACAATCACTTTCCAGAAGGTCACTCATCTTGAAACTACTCCATTCCAAGCACGCTTAACAGTGGAGTTCTCTCAAGACAGTTGACTGAAAAGATAAGTGCACTTTAGTAACATAGGTGGCCAAATCAATTCTTTTAAACCTCTCCGCATGCACCACCATATTTCTGAAACCGGGGTGTTACAATTCACCCCCACTAACAAATCGCAACGTCTTCGTTGCGCATCAAGACCGTCACCCCCAGCGGTGTGAGCCATCTTGACTCCACACTCGCTTGGGGTCGGCTCTGATACCACCTGTAACGTCCCGACCACTATTCTTCATGGGCCCACGTCCATGGATAAAAAGGGTCAAAAAAAAATTTATGAGCAAAACGAATTCATAGAATTTTATTTTTCTATAGACACAACATAATATTTATATTTTAAAAAATTAACCCTCTAATTTTTAAGTCGTAATATAATTTATGTGCCACGTGTCAGCTTGTAGTAGTTTGTGTTTAGAAGAAACCTTACTTTATTATATAAGTTGTTTATAAATGTGGGTACTCTTAATATGTTTATTTATTTATTTTTTTTTAATTCTTTTTTTTTGTTGAAATGTGTAATTTATTCATCTTTGGGTTAAAAAAAATAGGTACAAAAAGTGGGTAGCTATAGTTTTGAAATAAACCCAAACTCAACAACTTGAGCCGTGCAAAGAATTATTTCTCTTAACCTGAGCTATTGTTTTGATTTTAAATTATCTCATCATGGTCATTTAACTTTTACCAAAACGAATCGAATTTTATATTTTCATTCTGTAGTGAAAAAAAATAATATAACTAATCTTTTTATTGTAGATGTCAAATAGTTTAATAGGGAGAGTGAAAAACTAGTTTTTTATATGTATGATTTATTCTAAAATTATTAGTTTTAACTGAGACCAAAAATTAAAAAAAATCATATCGCTAAAACATTTAAATTATGTTTACACAAAATATTTTATGTTAATTTTTGTATGAATTGATTTGTTTTTTTTTTTGAAAAACTAAATGTAAAATAAGAAGAAAACCTTACTTTATTTTATAATATGCCACATGTCAGCTTGTGGTAGTTTGTGTTTAGAGAAAACCTTACTTTATTTTATAAGATAGATAACTAATCATTTTATTGTAGATGTCAAAGAGTTCAATAGGGTGAGAGTAAAACACTATTTTTTATATGTGTGATTTATTCTAAAATTATAAGTGTTAATTGAGAAAAAAGTTTGAAAAAATCATATCGCTTAAACATTTAAATTATGTTGGAACAAAATATTTTATGTTAATTTTGTATGAATTGATCTGTTTTTTAAAAAACTAAATATAAAATAAGAAGAAAAATAACATGTGTCGAGTTCTTAGATGCCACTTGCCAGCTTGTGGTAGTTTGTGTCTAGAGGAAACCTTACCTTATTATATAAGATAGATTCTCTTTCAGACCATCTCTTTCATACTCTTTAGTAGCTCGAGTGCTAAGATGTAGATATTTCAGGAATGTTCATCTTTTAAATGCTAAAAAGCCAAACTCTCCATCATTTGGATGGAATAGTATTTTTTCGACTAAAAGACTTGTTGAAATGGGTGCAAGATGGTTCCTAGGGTCGGGTTTTATCATATCAGTATGGCGAGATCTTTAGATTCCCGATGTTAATCCACGCCCCGCAAATGAAAGAGGGAATTTGTTACTTCCAAGCCTAATGGTTAACCATTTAATTAATCCGGTTTCTAAAGAATGGCGCCTTCCCATTTTACAAGAATTTTTGGATCCGGCGGATATTCAAATTATTAGTGGACTAACTATTAGTCAAGTTTATAAACCAGATAGGCTTATTTGGCATTATACAAAATCAAAAAATTATACAGTAAAGTCAGGATATCCACTTGCTCGGAGGTTAACAAAAACGATCGAATGGGACCCAAATTATAGAAAATTACAAGCACAAGCTTGAAAAGTCAAAGCTCCACCAAAAACAAAACATTTCTTATGGAAAATTGCATCGGGATCCTTGGCGATTACCTCCAAATTAGCACATTGAGGGATTCGTTGTGATATTATCTATAAAATGTGAGAGATGGCAGAGAAACAATAAATCATTCTCTATTTGAATGTTCTCATTCTAAAAAAATATGGGAATTATTCACAAAACCTTCAGGTACTTTTCCTTTAAGCTCGGAATTTTCAAATCTAGATTATCTTTATTGGAGGATGCCACCTCCTCTAGATTGGAGAGAAATAACCAACTGTTTTGCTTGGATTTTGTGGTTCATATGGAAAGATAGGAATAAAAAAGTTTTCAAAGGAATACTCTGAACCCACAGATATTTTAAATCACGATTTGAGTGAGAAATTAATGTGGGAAGATGCTCAGTTGGAACTAATCGAAACGAGAATTATTACGAAAAATTTGGAAAGCCTAATCCAATCTTTAAGATGTCGGATTGATGGCTCTTGGAAATCTTCGGATCCAACTATTTGTATAGGATGGTGGTGTTTTCAAGGAAATGATCAAACGATACTGCTTGGTGCACATAATCCCAATCGCTTAGAAAAGCTCATGGTCACGCGCTCACCTCAGCTTAGGGATGTTTTTTGAACAAAGAACAACACCACACAACCACAATTGACTCTTGTTCACGTCAACAGTAGCTCAAATCACCCTTAGCCAACCACAACAATCAAAACATCAATTAAAACAAAGTGTAAAATTCTAGAAAAATCACAGAATTATCAGCCTGAAAGATGGGTTCACGAGGCTTGATTCTGCTTAGATATGACACACCAAGAGCAGTCTCAAGATGAGATCGTGATATTACACACACAAACTCAAGATGAAACAAATTCAGATAGAGATTTTGATAAGAAAATGTTTGATGATCGTTTACAATGGAGGAGAACCGAATATAAAGAAGAAGAAGAGAGTATAGGAAGTTGTAGAGTCAACCTAGGGAAAGAAAACGAAATTAAACGCACAAAGACTGAATTCAAACGAAATGGGCTTTTCCCTGGCAACGGGCTGCGATACAACAATGGGCTGTGGTAGATAGAGTGTGGGCTTGCTTCGTTAAAAACCTCTCTTGGAAAACCCAAAAGACAAAATCAAGAGGAGGGAAAAAGAGTGCAAGTCACATACCTCCGTTGTTGTCGGTTAAACGGCTTGAATCACAACCAATGTGGTTGGACAAACTTCTTGTTTAAGATTACCCTCAATAGGTGGTAGAAGTGTTGTGTAGCTTGATTTAGTAGTTTCATCTTTGATCTTGTCATTGGTCCACTAAGAACATGCAATGCTTCATCCTCTTTAGCTTCAAGCTCTCCATCTTCATGCTGCTTAGCCTTGTACTCGATCGAGTAGTTTGTTTTCCGGTCGAGTATGTCCTTCTGCTCCTGCTTGATCATGTACTCGATTGGTTGGTCGAGCATGTCCTTCTTCCCCTGCTCGATCATGTACTCGATCGGTTGGTCGAGTATGACCTTAGGTACAAGCTTCTTCTTAGGTCCATGATTCAAGCTTCCCATTATCATATCAATTAAGAATCCATCGTTGAGGACAATTCAACTTGTAGACAGTCTATCTTTGCAACTTGTAACCTGAAACAATCACATGTTCTTGCACTATGGAGTTTATTGTTTGGTCGTTTCCACATCGACTTTGATGCAAGAATTGGAGCTAATCCAACTTTAGATCACTTGATGATCAAGAGTTCCAAGCTTGCCACACGGAAGGTGGGATGATGAAGGTGGTGATCTGACACGCTGGCAATCGCTTCTCTTGTGTGGGATCGATTCAAGGGGAATTAATGGATAGAAGGGTGATTGACTCGCTCAATCAGTGGGGTAATCGACTCACTCGATCAATGAACGAATGAAGGATGTTGAATCACTCAACAAACTTAATCCGCAGAATCCTGAAGTATCTTGTGACTCACTCACAAAGAACTACAGAACAATGACAAAGACTCAAACTTTGACAAGTAGAAAACGTTTCTATTACTTTAAAATGATCAAGGGTGATTTACAATGAGACTAATGATCAGCTTATATAGGGCTGATTACAACGTTCTAAGACTTCAAAGAAAGAAACAAAACATTAATGAAAATATTGGACATTAAATGTAAAATCGGTCCAAGTAAGGCAAGTAAGGTGTGGCTTGTATCTTGTCAACTTGGGGAGGAAGTAGTGACGTCTTGGAAGCTTCTGGAGGGTCTCAAGATTCTCACACAAGCGCACAAATAAAGAAGGAAAGATTCGTTGCAAGTTGATCTCCTTCGGCTCCATATATGGCAAGTAATAACTCTGCGGGTTCTTGTGTGGTAAGGTGTACCAAAGTTTGTGTGGTACATCTATTGTGTAGCCTAGATGTTCTCCTGGTTTCCATGTGTAGCTTTGAGGTGCGTCCAAGTGTAGTATAAGGAAGATTTCTTTGTTTGGCTTCATTTGACGCAGTACTTCAGAAAGTAGTTCAGCGAGTAGTTCAGCAAGTAGTGCAGCCGGTCTGTCAGCAAGTACATCAGTTATATGTACTTGTAACATCTTCGAATCAATTGCTTGGTAAATGATTCCTTGATGACTTGATGTTGCCTCGTTAAAAACCTTTCTAGGTAAACCCATTGGGACAAACCCTAGATAAGGGAAAAAGAGTGCAACGGTCAAATTTCCATAACATGGTGATTCGGCTCGCTGGTCTTTGATTCCTCTTGAACCATCATTAGTCTTCTTAGGGTTAATTTGCTGGTGAATAATTAACCCTAGGCCTTGTGCTTGATTATGACTCCATTTGGGCAAGAATCCTCCAAAATGCTCCATATCAACCGGTTTGATACATGTACCGATTGGTTTGGTATACTCTCGGTTTGGTTTGCTTTGGATGTCCGCATCATACCCTCTCCCTTGAAAAAGTTTCGACCTCGAAACTATACAATCTGCACCAAGAGAAAGCAAGTTAGCTTTCATTCGATTTTGGGAGGCTAGGGTCTTACCTTGGTAGGGTGGCGGTTTGATGATGCATGGTGCATCAGGTGGCTCTCCTTTGAGCAAGAAAGATAGGATCACTCCTCTGTTTTGATCCGGTGCTTTGAGTTGTCGTGTTGCTTGCTTAACTCCTTCTCGGGTTTGGGCTTGAGCTTTAAAATCCGGCGGTTCCTCTTTGATTAAGCAAGAGTTTGAAACTCTTCTAGTCTCCATGATAGAGGGTGTTAGCATCAATGGTGCTGGTTCACTTTGGTTTTGAATTTGGTCGTTGACTTTATCACTTCCGGTGAATCACCTTTATGTTCCATGTGTTCTTTGTTGGTACCTGCAAGTTCATCAACACTTTGGGCAAGAAACAAGTGCATTAAAACAGTCATGGGATCAATATAAACAAGTAAACCAATTTCGGATTGAACCATTTCTTTTCCACAAAGTGATTCAGAAAGTATGTCACAAAGTACATCAGCTACTTGATATGTCCTAAGACAAGAAATTAGTTCCATAGATTTATTTAAAAGATCTACTATTTTCTCACACTCTTTAAGGATTAACAAGTTTATCATCACATCATTCGAATCGCTAGAAACAATTAGAAGTAATAGTTTACTTACCTGACTTAGATACTCGGTGAGTGTATCTTTCGAAATCAACTTGGTTTGTTGATTTGATGGCTGGTCCGGTGGTTCTTCTTGCAGCAGGATGTTGTTGGTAACAATTTCATTCTCTTTAGTGACAGATTTGCATATCAAAAGATCTTGATATTGCTGTACAACATCATTCGTTGTTGATCCCTCTTTTGGATCCACATGTGTCTCCTTATTACCTACATGTGTCTCAATACTTTTGGCACAAGACAAGTGTATTAAGGCAGTCAAGGGACGTTCATAAACATAATGAAATAAGTTACTTTGAACCTTTTCATGTGTTAGACCAGAATCAACTTCTTGTTTGCTTTGATCCAAGAGTAACCGTAACATTGTTGTGGCTTCTCTTTGATCTTCGCAAATCTTCATGGTACCTGTACTTTCACTGGCACTCAAAGACAAGATCAAGTGCATTATACTGGAAATTGAAATGATATGGATAGGGTTCTTGAAACTCATTTCGAATATAAGATAATGCCAATATCGAACAAGATAGTAAGTTTCGCTTACTTGTGTACCATGTAAGGTGTTCGGTATCAATTCAGCCTTGATGTAGATGATCTTAGAAGCAAGATCAGCTGGTGTTGAGCAGGGATGTATCATCACACGTCCTTTGAGGGCTGCTTGATCATAAGTCTTATTTCGGCAAACTTGTGATAATGTTGTTGTTTCCGAAAGTTGTTCCTCAAAACTTATGTCATCCTCAACTTCCTTTAGAGTTGCTTCCTTGTGGTCTACTTCTTTAGATGTTTCATCCATGCTAGGACACAGACCTGCATCAATAACCTTTGGCAAAGACAAGTGCATTAATCTAGAATTGGGAATTTCTAAACTTGAATTCACTAGACAATCATTGAAGTTAGATGCATTCAATTTCAGCTCTAGTGATGTACATCTTCTACTTGTCTTTTAGTGCAAGTTGCAGCAAAATGTCCCCTCTTATGACATCTATAACATGTCGGTTCATTTGATTTTAAAGAATTAGAGGACTTACCTTGCTTTAGTTCAGCGTGTGGTTCAGCATGTGGTTCAGCGTGTGGTTCAACGTGTGGTTCAAGCAACGAAATTGTACTCAACTTCTTTTTCTTTACTTGAGATGTTGACTTAGACTCAGTCTTCTCCTTTAGAGCAGGTGTGGGCTCTTTCTTTGGCTTAGGGATGAAAGCTCTCTTAGGTGTAGCCTTCGGTTTTGCTAGAATCCATCTTCTTGGCTCGGGATTGGTGTAGACTCGTAGATTGTATTGACGCATGTCGCCAGTATCTTCCACGAATTCTTCATACAAAAGTTGCTTCATTTCTTCCCAAGAAGCGTCTGGTTCGTCATATTCAAGACGGATGTATGCATCTTGTTCCCAACGCCTAAAGGCATCCTCAGTTAAGGTATCCTCCGCATAAATCGTCTTTTCTTTCTCCGGATGTTGGTTAGATTATAACCAATCTTCTATCTCTTGTTCCCAACGCAAATAAGCTTTTGGCCCTTGGTGATGGCCTGCAAAGTTTATGTAACGGACTTCATCTCTTCCTACCACACTTACGTCTTCATCCGCTTCGGTGTATTCTTCACCGGAATCATCTCTTCCAGCCTCACTTTTGGCTTCGTTCTCCTGAGCAAAATCTTCTTTAGATTCTGGTTCGTCACCATTGCTTGCTTGAGACTCGTCTAAACTGATTTGGAAATCAGTTTCTTCACACCATGGTTTAACTCCATCGTTTGATGTGTCGTCATAATCATCCTCGGGTATCTCGCACCATGGTCTGTCCTCTTCTTGGTGCTCTTCCTCATGGTCAGAGTAAGGTATCTCGCACCATGGCCTATTTTCTTGGTGTGGCTCCTCTTCTTCGGACTCACACCATGACTTTTCTCCATAGGGCTCGTCGGCATTGCTCTCTTGGTCAGTCTCTCCTCTGTACCAACCTTGGTGGCTCGTGGTGTCTTGGGATGGGTCTGGTGGTTTGGGTTCACGTTCTTCTCCATCTGGTTCATATCCAAATTCTGAACTAGAGTAATCCTCACACCATGATCGTCCTTCATAGCCATCATCTTCTCCGGTTAAGCTTTGGCTTTTATCTTCCTCACCTTGCCAATCAGCCTCGCAGGTGTAATTCTCGTCCTCTGACTCCATTATCACTTCTAAATTTTAGGGGGCGTACCTCACAAACACAAAGAAGGAAAAGTGTGTCAAAGAGTAGTTCAACAAATATGGCAAGAACAATAAGAGCATCTCCAACAGAGAGAAACCATCAAAGTTTCTCAAACATAGTAATTTAATGTTTTTGTAATAAATAAATTATTTATTTAAATTTTAATTACTTAAAAAAAATTTTAACCAATCAAATTACTTAAATATTTTATTTTGCTTTTCTTTTCTTTTTTTGAATCAAAATCGAAAATATAAAGGAAAAACAATTTTTATTTCTCTTTTCTGATTTTATAAAAAATAAAATTCCGAAAACTAATAAAAAATATGATTTTTATGGATTTTTCTTATAATAATTATAAAATAAATAATAAACTGAAGCAAATAATTTTTTTTTTTTAATGAAAGTACTGAAGCAAATAAACAATAACAAAGCAAGAAACAAAATTTTTATTTGGTTTTCAAATTTATAAAAAAAAATTAAATAAAAAATCTTAAAATAGAAAAAGATATAGGTTGAAGAGATACAACCTTGGGGATATGAGCTTTTGGCTCTGATACCAGATGATGCAAGAATTGGAGCTAATCCAACTTTAGATCACTTGATGATCAAGAGTTCCAAGCTTGCCACGCGGAAGGTGGGATGATGAAGGTGGTGATCTGACACGCTGGCGATCGCTTCTCTCGTGTGGGATCGATTCAAGGGGAATTAATGGATAGAAGGGTGATTGACTCGCTCAATCAGTGGAGTAATCGACTCACTCCATCAATGAACGAATGAAGGATGTTGAATCACTCAACAAACTTAATCCGCAGAATCCTGAAGTACTTGGTGACTCACTCACAAAGAACTACAGAACAATGACAAAGACTCAAACTTTGACAAGTAGAAAACGTTTCTATTACTTTAAAATGATCAAGGGTGATTTACAATGAGACTAATGATCAGCTTATATAGGGCTGATTACAACGTTCTAAGACTTCAAAGAAAGAAACAAAACATTAATGAAAATATTGGACATTAAATGTAAAATCGGTCCAAGTAAGACAAGTAAGGTGTGCCTTGTATCTTGTCAACTTGGGGAGGAAGTAGTGACGTCTTGGAAGCTTCTGGAGGGTCTCAAGATTCTCACACAAGCGCACAAACAAAGAAGGAAAGAGTCGTTGCAAGTTGATCTCCTTCGGCTCCATATATGGCAAGTAATAACTCTGCGGGTTCTTGTGTGGTAAGGTGTACCAAAGTTTGTGTGGTACATGTCTTGTGTAGCCTAGATGTTCTCCTGGTTTCCATGTGTAGCTTTGAGGTGCGTCCAAGTGTAGTATAAGGAAGATTTCCTTGTTTGGCTTCATTTGACGCAGTACTTCAGAAAGTAGTTCAGCGAGTAGTTCAGCAAGTAGTGCAGCCGGTCTGTCAGCAAGTACATCAGCTATATGTACTTGTAACATCTTCGAATCAATTGCTTGGTAAATGATTCCTTGATGACTTGATGTTGCCTCGTTAAAAACCTTTCTAGGTAAACCCATTGGGACAAACCCTAGATAAGGGAAAAAGAGTGCAACGGTCAAATTTCCATAACATGGTGATTCGGCTCGCTGGTCTTTGATTCCTCTTGAACCATCATTAGTCTTCTTAGGGTTAATTTGCTGGTGAATAATTAACTCTAGGCCTTGTGCTTGATTATGACTCCATTTGGGCAAGAATCCTCCAAAATGCTCCATATCAACCGGTTTGATACATGTACCGGTTGGTTTGGTATACTCCCGATTTGGTTTGCTTTGGATGTCCGCATCAGACTTGTAATATGGACTGATTTACTGAATCATACCACCGTACCCTACTCTATAGGTTAATGATTCATTCGAAATTTTATTACATTTGGTGGGGTTGAGATATTCTCTAATCTTAGCTCCCAGTCTTGCAGTTTTAATCCGACCAAATCGACCAAATCATTAGACTTTACTGCTAGATCCACTCAAAATTGTTTTACCAGCATCCACACTACGAGGTTTTTTCTATCCCATTCTAATTGTATGGTTACTCTGAACTCGGATTTTTATCATTTTTCTATTCCATAACTTTAAGTGTTATTACTTATTGCTAAGCTTACTCACGCAACGTATTTTATGTTACAATTTGTATATGTTTGTAAATAAGAATGAAAATAACATGTCTGTAAATAACAAATGGAGAAAGCTGGATCCTGTGGAATAATCAACAAGGTCATCTTAAATTATTGCAAGATACTGTAAAAAAAATTATTCCATGATCATGGTAGAGACTTTTTTTGAAGTTAAAAGTCCCAATTTATATACATATATTCACTAGTTGTCCATGCACTGGCGAAACCGAACATCCAAATATCGAAAATCTTCTTGACTTAATCGTATCATCACTTCCTCAGTAGGAGCAATGTATAAATAAACATAATTCAACGTTAATGGTACAAGAAAGTATGAAATTTTGAACTGATCAGTTTAATCTTTCACATAAGCGTCAAAAATAAACAAATAGCCAATCGTAAGCTATACACTAAGCCCCCATTACTAGTAGTAAATTGATTTTAGTTTGTGTAAGGCCAAATAATAATAGGACTCTCTCAGGCACCAGAATTGAATAAGAAACTTACTCGATGGCGTGCTTATCAGATTGACGAGACGTGTAATGTGCGGAAAGCAAAAGGAGAGAAAGAAAAGCGCTTGCCACAAAAATTGCATCAAACCATCGATGATAGAAATCAAATTGAATATCTCCACCCAACACATCTGTTATGATTCCCCTGCCAAATAAAACCACTAAAGCTTCAGATTCCAGTCTCAGGTCTTTCATACACAGCAAAAATATGGACCAAGAGTAGATTACTAGACTCGGAACATAGAAGCAACGACACTAAAGCTCTAATCAAGACAAGCCAGTAAGCCTTTGTTTAAGAATATAAGGTATTATTATCTTCTTCATGATCAGAATTATGCGTACCTGTACTCATTTCTCAAGCTTTTTCTGATAAGAAGAATTGAAGACAAAAAGTACATTCCCATGATTTCAGATAGGAAAAGCACAACATTGCTTGAAGACCCACTTCCCACTCTCGAGACTGCAAAGAAAAACTGCACCACCCACAAACTCCAACTTATTAACTAAAACTACAGCATTCAAATTAACCAAAAATTCAGCGTGCAGTTTGTTATGTTCCCACTACAATCACAAATACTCATATGTGACTAGTACACGGTAACAATTATCGCAGCTTAAATAGTGAAAAGATTCTACTATATAAAACATGATTGCCCCTAAGAAGTAGCTTGATTAAAATTAAATAGTGGGGAGACAAGATTGAAACTAAATCAAGGTCTGTATGAGCAATCATGTGAATGTGTTTTTGCATAAATTCAAAGGATCCATAAGAGGCTTGGTTGCATAGATGACAGTATAGAGGCACACCAATGAAAAAATCGAAAAACAAGAATCATAATTCACCTTCATCAGGTTCGTCAAGAATCCCCTCACAGAAATCACAATCAACATCCCAATGAACAACAGGGATATATACTGCGAACAAGAAAGAAAGAAACAGAACTAGAGATAAGTCTCACAATTTAGCAAAAAACACGCATATATTTACTTTATAATGATTAACAGTCAGGAATATAACTAGGCCCTAAGCTAGCTCTGATCTCTTTAACCATCTACCTTTCCATCCCATCAAAGGTTCAGAGAAAGTGACTTAATAATGAAGAAATAAATGCTTTAGGCTTTCAATTTTAAAATGGAAAACATTTTATAGACGAAAAAACGTCCAGATTGGATTTCTTTAGCTTAATTACTCTGTTATTAGAGATAGCAAGGTAAGGTAAGGCAAACCTGTGAGAGGAGTGCGGCATCTACTCCTATATCAAACAACCGCAAGAATATGCTGATCATCGTCGTGACAGGGTCTTTTGTACCGGCCTGTAAACAAGCTTATTACTAGCAATTTTAAGCAGTAAGAGGTGCACATAATGACTCATTGGTGCTACATAACTTAACAAAATAAAACTAGCGCATGTGGGTACCTCTTTGAAGACAACACTTTGTAGCGACTGCAAAAATAGAGCACAAAAAAGAGTTACACATGTTCACAATGACAATAATGAGAAGACTTTTACTAAGGGACACGAGAACAATGTATCTTGCATAGGAATAACTGTCTAAACCGAACTAGCTAGATGAACAATCAGGAAAGAACTTAACAAATCTACTCATCAACTGATCTCCCAAAAACCTAAGGCTTTGAATGGTAACTTGGAGAGGAATAAGAGGAACCATTCAAAAGGTTGGATGAAACATTTTAGTCGTATAAATACATTCTGTATCTAGGAATTTTCTTAATTTATAAAGAGAGGTGTTCTTATTTAGTTACCAAAACAAGGGAGATGATTAGAAAAGGAAAATTTGTTCTATTAAAACAATCATTCCAACCGAAAGGAAAAATTTGTAGTATCATTAAGGAATGATTCAGTTATCTACTTTTCAATCTTCTAAAAGTATTACCATTCAAACCTAAAAGTTACCCATATGGAAACTTAAACACTCTTTTTAAGAAGGGTAAAGAACTCAAAAAAAAATTAGAAACCTTCTTGAATTTGATCTATGTCTCAAATATTTAACAAAACCAGCATTGATTAGCAAGAGCTGTTTCACATGCATACAAAACAGTTTAAAAGCTAGATCATCATTAGAAGGATAAAGAAACTTACCTTCAACATTTTATACACACAATAAATGGAGCATGCATAACCAAGTAAGTTCTGCACATGACCCTTCCAAGTTCTAGAATAAGCAGCAGCATCCTGCAAATGGGATGAAGTCAGAGCAAATGCTTTTAAAATATTACAACCAAAGAAGACAGTCAAAGTAAGAATTCTTTAGGGAATCAAAAACCAACCAAAGAAGACAACCAAAGAAGCACTAATCTCAACAATAGAAAATTCAGCCAAAGTAAGAATTCTCTAGGGAATCAAAACCCAAAGCAGCTAAAAGCTAACCTTTGCTTGACGCAGCTCATATACTTCCAAAAATAACTGTTTTGACAGCTCTTCTAAGGCTTCCACCTCCGCTTCCAATATTTTTATGTCTTCCCAAGGAAAAATTATCAATTAATTGGAGGGACATCACCAGACGATCTATTCATAAAATAGACTAATCTCTCACCATGTACACTTGAAAACATTTAACAAATTGAATCATCTAATGCTAAAGTTCAATTTCGCAAGAAGTGCTCAGGCGTTTACTACTCAACAAAAAAATACTAATTCTAACAAACAAGGAAAAAATTGATTTCAAGTTGGTCTACGTGAAGAAATATCTTCTGTACAAGATTCATTGTCAACTCAACATATTTATGGACAAAAATAGACGTAAGTCTTCCCCTGTAGTAAGCATCAACATTACTTTTTCCTTTAGACTGTTTTGGAGAAAAAAAGGACAGTAATTGTCCCTTCTGTTGTTGTAGTTGATCTAGTTACTAACAGCACCATTAAGACACAGAAAACATGCACAAATAAAGCATATTAACAAAAGTTCTTGTTCAACTAAGATAATCCCTCTGACCAGGCTCATTCTCGTCGAGCCAAAGCCACTTATGAATTATGATTAATGAGTATACTCATTTCAGTTTTACACAAAAAAAAAATTGTGGAGCACAACTACAAATAAAACAAGAGCACATAAACTGACCTTGTTCCTTTTGGTCATCTTGAACCGACCGCACAACAGTCCCAACAATTCTTCTGAAGAAAGAGCTACGTTTCTGATTCTGGGAGAAAAAAGCATCAGATGATTAGCTCCCAAAATCATCACTGAAAATAAAGGCATATTGTTTAATTAAAAAAATATTAGACAGAAGTTTGAGATAATAGCAATGAAACTAGTTAATAAGAACTCAGGTACCCACCCACAATAGGACGTGCAGCTGAGCAAGAAACCAAGACCATGGATTGTTTACTCGAGACCGAATATAATCTCTCCCGTCTTAAATAAATTATCCATAGTTTTGGTTCCATTTAAGCAGCATTAACTTATCAGTCTAATGCAAATATAAAAAAAAAATCCTTTTTTCTGGTCGCTTAGGGCCTAATGCCAAGAAAAATGTCAGGATACAATCAGTTCAGAGACTTCAGAGTACAATGAGCAGTTTGACACATAAGTATGAAATAGTCTTTGTTCATAAGCTTTTATAAGAACTATGATACAAGAACAGAAACGTAAAGAATATGAGATTAGACAATACAATCATATGCGGATAAAACAAAAACAAACCTCTTCTGATCCTTGATTTCGTTCCACCTCCAACTGACACAAAATAATTTTCTTCTTCTTTGCTATGCACGTCTCAGTTGACTGCATCAGTTGCCTTTCCAAAGATAATATATCTGCTTCTTCAATCTCCCTATATGAGAGAGGAATAAAAGTGCTGTTAGAAAGAAATGTCTTTTATACAATCCTGCCAATCCAGTCAAAAGCCTATAAGTTTAGACAAGCTTCTGGAAATAGCTTATAAAAATATCCCAACTGAACATTCAGCACCATTTGTTTCATTCAAGATCAAATTGTGGAATATAAGTTCCAATTTTGTGCAGTTTCTTAGCATATTTGTTGCATCAATTCTGCATTTTTTTTCTCCTACGCTTTTCTTCTATCATTCTACATTTTTATGTTTTCTCCTCGAAGTACATGCAGGTGGCACTATAAATATGCAGTGCTAATTATGTATGATTATCATGTAGCCCCATTGAATGGTGCCCCTATAGGGAAACACTCTTCTTGTTGGTTAAATATAAACTAGAAAAACGAAATCATGAATAGAACAGTATATATAGTAGCTTTCGGAAATAGAGGTTAATATTAGTACCTTATGAAGAGGGATATATAGCTGTAGGGCAAATTTACAGCTCCAAATCCTGATAAAACAGCCATTAAGGTCACACCAATGACCCCAATTCTACTGACCAGCTGAGGCATGGTAAAAAAACCTTCAAAGAAATAGGATCTTCAAGTCAACAACATCAACAGACAACAAAACAACTTAAGTATCCAAAACAGAAATGAGAATGTTTGGATGCAGACGCTTGTGCCGATCAGAAGTAGACAAGAAAAGTATAAAGAGTTATTCATTTTGAGCGTTTTTCTTTGAAGATATTTTTCAGTAAGGTAATGCTATACAATCTTATCTAGCTCCCACTATCGTTTCGTTGCAAACAAGATACCCTCTAATCTAGATATTCAGTAGTCAGTATTATCTATATATTGGTGCATATAACAATGGATAAATATGCCATATTCATCAATACACAAATTAAATTAGGTGTAACACTGGTACCAAGCTTAGTTCTTAAAGTTTATAATAATCACTAGGTAAGGATTCAGAAATTCACCGCAAGGGATAAATGAACTTAGTAGAGAAAAATGAGTAGCAACATTGCGATGCTGGAACGAGAGGAATGGTTACAGTAGTTTCAAATAAATACCTTTATCTGCTGAAGGCATAGGGAAATGAACTCCCATACGCCAGAATGCGTAAAGGAATGCTGACAAGAATAAGAAAGCCCCAACAGAGGCACGCTCCCTTCTTAAACCTGAAATGTTATTTTAACTTGAAAAAATTACAGACAGTCCACACAAAATGCTGTAACATGCGGCAGTGAACTGGTAGTCTAAGATTTAATCAGGAAAAGAACAAAGAATACAACAGTTGATAAGGCAATAAAGTGATGCTTTCTCAAATTCATTTATTTCCAACTAGTTGAACTCACGAGTGTTTGTGTTTTCTCAAATTCACTTATCTCCATCTAGTTGAACTCACAAGTGTATGTAAGAGAAGCAACAAAGCCAAAGATAAGGATCACGATTATTCTAGCACTAAGATAAAACTGATGCAGCCTAGACTGTTTATACAGCTGCACACGAGTGTTCTCTATAGAAATCCCAGTTAACTAGCATTTATACAACAAAAACGCTTTCAGGAACTCCTAAGAAACTTACAATGATAACCAATTATAACGATTACCTTCTAAATAAGAAATATGAGCAGCGAACAAACAAATAAAACCCATTAACTTCTAAACAATAAATATGAGATAATAGAACACAAATCGCATCTACAGATGAGATGAGGCTTACCACTATTACGAAGCATCAAATAGCAGTGGTAATATGGCAACAAGAAAACCAGAAGAAGTATTAAACAAAAAAGATCCACCTTCCAGTTTATCATCCTTGCCCTGCAAAATAATGGAAAGATTGATCCAAGGTTTAACTAAACGATTGCTACAAGTGTCCCTCCAAAATCAGTATTAAGTTCAATGACAAAGACTTCAAAAGCACAATTGATCTATTTATGCTGCTTTAGCAACAGACATATCGTGCAACGTATGTGTCACACCTAGTATCAAGTTTCCACATGATATAGAAAAATGAACAAGATGAGCTACCATATAGTTTATATAGTAGATTACCCTACACATACACCAGAAAACTCCAATTTCTTAAGACAATCACTCCGAAACCGATCAATCTACACTCTTCGGTAAAAAGCACAAAGAAGCTACAGAATCAAGCAATTGCAAACAAAAGAGGACAAACTAAGTAACACAATCCAGAAGACAACAAATAAGCAAAGTTTTCGACAATCTCCAAAACCAGAAGACACCAAACTAGCTAAATTTCAAAAACTACACAGTGGATTCCTCGAGAAGAGACTTACTCTCTAGAGAGAACAGGTATGATCTCGAACAAAACAAGCTGCAATAGATTACAAGAGAAAGCGAAGACGACACTGAAAATGATTTGAACCAAAGCTCGTTTCTCTTCGTACTCTTTGTATAGTCTCCGATTAAGAAACCATAAACCAGCCCAGCCTAAAAGACACAGTGAAGCCATAACCACCGTGCCTTCGTATATCGCCCATCCGTAACTCATCGTCGCCAAATCCAGATCTCGTCTTCCTTCTCGAGCAGAAAAATTCAGATCTCTCTCTCTCTCTATTGCTCTCAATGTCTCTCTAAATCTGCAACAACGCCATTGGCGATTCAACACCAGAGCTTCTGTTGTTCGACAATTTGAATTTGATCATTTATGAATCAATTTAAGGAAAAAAAAAAGTATTTAATAATACCTTATATGTTTTGATTAGGGTTTAATTAGTTTAAGCTCTAATCAGCGACATTATTATCAATCATCATCATCATCAATATCACTACCACCACCACCACCATAATATGACTCTACTCGAACTCGCAGAGAGGCAGGCGTTGTTAAACGCCAACCAACCGTTGAGCTATAGAGTAGTGTCACACATACCAATCAACCAAAAACTTTCTTATACGTATTCTTTCTATTTTTTTAAAACTTTTTTTTTCCTTTTTTTCTCTTTGTTTTTAGGTTTTGACTCTAGCGAAGTAGGATGATGGTAACTTAAATTCATTTTACAAAATGTTTTTTAATTTGTTTTTATTTTCTTTTTTTTTTACTTTTAGATAGGCAAAACTGATCAACTAAAACAAATAAAATTTTAACTAAAAAACATAGAGTATTTGCATTGTGTATCCTAATAAATATTTAAGTCAAACGAACTCATGACAATCGCCAACGCACTCTAATTGCGGAGACACCCATCTTACTCTACAACCACTTCATTGAACGAACTTATAAATACATATTCATCATAGTTGTGGAATTTGAGGTATCATATGAATTGACAATTTAGACTGAAATGGAAAGAATGCATGAGTCTCTATCCATTTTATTGGATATATTTTCAAGAGTTTAATATAGCGGAACAATAATTTTATTTGACTATCTTTCTTTTTTGCTTAAAGTAAATTATTATTTTTATACTAGGTATATCTTTTTTACTAGGAAATATTTATTTATAAAATATTAAATATACTTTTATAAACACATTTAACTGATATTTCGAGGTTTTGAATCTATACTATTAATTGGGAAGGATTACATGAAAAATAACCTTACCAAGTGTAAATAATTACAAGAGAATGCCATTACAATTAAAATTTCAAAGACAAAATAAAAATTTGCGTGGAGGGGTAAAATTGTAAAATTCCCGCACGCGAGACGCGGATCCCGGATCCTACACTCGGATCTTTTGCGTCTGTGAATCTGACCCGATGAGATTCTATATTTCCTATTGGGCTTAGATATTTCCTACAGGCCCATCGTTAATCCCTTTTACTTCAAATTTCCGAATCTGTATAGATAATACGAAATAAAAACATTAGCAACACAAATCAAACAATACCATAACTATTTTTCCGGATCAATCAACTACTCTGTATATTGCTTTAACAAACAAATCTCATAATTTACACTTCCTAAAATAAAACGTATTTATTTCTATTCCATATAATAACAAATCAAGCATATTCTTTACTTATTCTAAATCGGGAATAAGTTAGCAATTAATTTTTTGATTAATTACACTCAAATCTCGCAAAAATCTTACCATATCACCGGAAACAGTTCATTCCAATGTAAAAATATATATTTAGACGGCAAATTAAATGCAAAACTTATTAATTCCTATTACCCTATATTAATAGGAAAGATACAATATTGTAACCTATTCGATAATTATCGCCCAAATCTCGCAAAGATCTTTCCATATCAACACAAACTATCAATGCCAATTTTAAAAAATTTCTTTACATGCAAAACTCAATCATTCAAATTTCTCTATATTGAAAGATATAGAATTCTAACTTATTATATTTCCCTTAGTAGTTGGTATTCAAACTCACACAATCTCTACAATATCCATATTCAGTTCGATATTGATATACCAAACAAATAAATCTCCCTAAATCAAGCATATATCTTTAAGATCCTAATCCCAAAATATATTATACGGCCTATATTCTCTAAAACCTAATAAAACTAAATGCTCCATACGATTACTATAAATATAGGGACCTGCATTAGAAAGAACTCACCTTTCAAAGCTTTACCATTACCACTTCACTATTTCTCTAATAAAATGGCAGCTATTCAAGCATTCACCCCTCTTGCTGACATTAAGCCCTTCAAAACACATTGGAAAATTCAAGTTAAGATTGTGCATTCGTGGACACAATACACTCAATTCACCGGGGAGACAGTTGAAATGGTTCTTGCTGATACAGCTGTAAGTATAAGAACTATCATTTTGAAACATATTAAACATTTATCAATCATCAATATCACTGGATGATTAACATGAGTTCTTTTTATCTGTTGCCAGGGTACTTTGATTCATGCTACTGTTAAGAAGCCACAAGTGAGCAAACTGCAAAGGTTCATAGTTTCTGGAGAATGGCGTATTATCGAGCATTTTACGCTAACCAAATCAACAGGAAAGTATCGAGCCACAAAACATGGTTTCAAAATGTCCATGATGGAAAAAACTGTGATAAGTCGCACTCCTTCTGTTTCTGATGACATTTATGTGGATCTGGCAAACTTTCCAGATATTTTGAATGAAGCAGGATTGAGTGAAAACATCTTAATTGGTACTATATCTATCTTACTTTCCATTGTATATTTTCTTTTTCTATTATAATAGGAACTTCTTCATGAAAATATAATATATTACTCTCTTATTTTGCAGATGTACTTGGACAGGTAGTTAGTTTCAATGAAATGAAAATTCATGATGTTAATAACAAGATCACAAAGAGACTTGAGTGTGAACTCAGAGACACAAAGTAAGTTTTATCATGAATCTACCTTTTTTATTTAATCTTACATACATCTAAACTTAAAACTTTCTCAATATTTTTGTTGTATTGTAGTGATGAAAGGCTGAAATGCACTCTTTGGGGGAGATTTGCTGAGGCAATGTATAATGCATGTCAAAATGCAGGGACTGAGAGAGTGATATGCTTACTTCGGCTTGCAAAGATCAACTCATTTAAAGGTATAGAATGTTGTTACTGGGAATAATGGATGATTTTGAAATCGAAATGAAATCAGAACATATGTGAAAATACTAATATCATGCTGTTTGTAGGTGAAAGAGCTGTTTTAAATTCATTTGATATGTCTCTATTGGAAATCAATGCTACCTACCCTGCTGTTCTTGATTTTGTGGCCAAGTAAGATATGTTTAAACATCACATTTCTTTTACTAATATAGATAACTGTTAATCCTTTTTATAATATCTAAAGTTGATTTCGTGTTCTTTTATTTGTTAAAAATAGTTTACCACCGGATGTTATTCCACTGACTATCGAAGACTCGAAGGCAAAACAAGTGAATGCAGAACAGAGAAAAAAGGATTACTATGATCGTTTTCCAAGGAAAACCATCTCTGCACTCTTTTGTTTTGCTGAGGTATTTGTATTGGATAATATTATTTTTTCTAGAAACTATTAAATTCTCTGTCTATACTACTAATTATCTATTTTTTTGTAATAGACTGGAAAGTGCAACATAATTTGTACCATAATGAATATCGACACAGACTATTCTTGGTATTTCTTTAGTTGCCTCAAGTGTAGCAAAACTGCCTATAAGATTCCAAAGGTTGAAAATGAGATTGTCAAGAAAGGCAAGAAAGAAATGTTTTGGTGTCCAACATGTAAGGAAGACACTCCTAAGGTGATACCAAGGTAAGACTTTGAGATTTGCTAATATATATCTACATTTGTCAGATAATAACTAGGTACATAATCTACTTTCCTGTTCCTTTGATATGTAGGTATCTTTTAAACGTTGGAGTGATGGATAGCACTGGAGACACTAAATGTCTTATCTTTGATAAAAGTGCACAAGAGATAATCGGTGTGTCTGCAGAGGATTTGCTGGAAGGGAAGTGGGATGAGGTAAACAAATTTATTGTTAATATGTATATAGACCATATTATTCAAATATCTTATATACTTTTTTCAATCTATCATAACAGATTCAGGATCCTACAAACGTGCCTCAGCCAATCAGAGATTTGGTTGGAAAGACTTTCCAGTTTCTGGTGACTGTTGGAAAGGAAAACATCAATGAAACTGATGATACCTACAAGGTTTCAACCGTTTGGCTGGGTAATGAATCTGACAATCTAGATACTATTGAAGATTCTGACCAGCAGACTGACCAACGTAATGACCTCTCTATTGATCAGGTAATGTTAGTAGGTGCAACCAAAATCAATCTATCAAAAAGTTATTCAAGTTTATCACTAAAGGGCTGGATCGTGTTTCAATTAAATAGTGAGTACCATCAGTTATACTCAAGTCAGGGAATAAATTATGGATACTCATAACTATATAATTTAATGACTTTGTTATATGAAAGATTATCTATTATATATTGACTCTCCTGATTTTCTTACTTACAAGAAGGACTTGCTCTGACCAATAGTGGTGAAACCACTGACCCTTTAGATCCTACATCATCCACTCCTTCATCTAAGCGTAGTATGGATGCAGTTTCTGAGGACATTGAAGGTCAGGGTTCTACTACTAAAAAGGCATGTGTCTCTTCCCTTCTTGGTGACATTGAGAAGGAAGAGATTGAAGGTGGCAAGAATTAAGTTGTGCTGGCTGGGAATAATGTAGGGAGCTTGGCTGTAGCAATTAGTTTTCTATTTTTTCTTTTGTTCAAGTTTCAAAACTTATTTAGTTTTTTCCTTCAGCTATGTGCTATTTAATTCTCAGTTATTTTGAATTCAAGCAATAAACTCTAAGCTTCTCCTTAAACGAAACTCTTTGCAAAATATAAACTAACTTATGCTTAAACTAAAGATCACAAAACAGAAAGAGAAAATATACTAACCTGTGCTTTGTACTGATGAATTTTCATATATAAGCCCCATTACTGTAGCTAACACTGCAGATAAAAGAAAACACATATTAGTAACAAACATTGAGAGACTGCGATGAATCTATACTAATCTGACGATATCTATACTATAAATGGCTAACTTAATTAATATGTGAGATATATAAGTACATATATTTTAAAGGGCATATGTGCAAATATTTTAAAGATCGTAAGCTATTAAAATCTATCTCCTATTCTAAATCGTTAACTAATTGGAATAGTATAGCAGTATAGATAAATCAGTTTTAAAAGGGTTCATTGTTGCAGTATAACAACTGTTTTCACGACCAATTTAATATTTAACCTATTAATATACAAGATTCTATGCTAAAAATAAGAATCAATCAATTAGATTTTATTATGAATATGGAAAAGAAAATATATTCTGTAATCTTTTCAGTTTAATGCTATCACACTAAATCAGGCCGAGACGATTTCTTTACAATCATTACATAACCATTTTACACCTTCAATCCTAATCTACAGCGACTCGCCTCATTAGCAAAGAAACAACTATAAGGTCAGTCTTTTAATATCTTTCAACATATAACATGTTCATTGACAAATGACATAATTGGAATTATTTTTCTAACAAATCTATTTTGTTTTTCAGAATGAAGAGAAGAAAAAATGAAACAGTAAAAGAAAATAACAATGTAATGCAGACACCTAACACAAAGCGTTCTAGGTCTCAGCTATATGATGAAAACATAAATCCAAATCTACAGAACCAACAAGATAGGAGTGATGTTCAAGTAAAAGGGATTTTTAATCGATTGAGATCTGGAATAGGTAACATACCAGCCCAGCAGTGTGATTCTGAAGCCTTACAGACAGTAACTGGTCCTTCTTCTTCTGCAGCCATACAAAAGGAAACACAAGGTATGTAAACATTTATATTCCAACAATATAGCATCTACATATGATACAACTAATAAATAATCATAATGTATAGGATTTGCATCTACAGTTACTTATAATACGAGTGTAAGATCAGCCAAAAAAACAGCAAGGACACAGAGAAGACCTTTTCAAGATGTGCAGAACATTATTAATACATCACAGCTTCACAGCGAGGTTCACCAAACTCCACTTAATCCACATAAGCCACCAGAAAAAAAGGGGAAAAAGTGGAGTCCACCATCTGTTAATAGCAAACAAGGTATACATGCCTCTCAATAATATGAAACTATTACATAAAAAATAGACCTGATAGATCAACACTGATGGAGTAATGTTTATTTCATGAAGCTGCTAAGGGTATTATACTTACCAATTCAAGAATCAATCTGAGGTTCCCAAAGTCTTTGGCAAAGGAGAAGAAAACATCTGACAAGAGTTATGATACAACAATCGAAGAAGACTCTGATGAGATCCTGAATTCAAAGGAAGAAACATATATTAATATGAGTAAGTAAAAATCATTATGATATATTTTCTAAACTTAATAAAGCATCCACTAATCAGGGGAAAAAACTATGATAGGTGATTTGGAGGAAACACGTGAACAGGTTTACGAGTGTAGTAGTCCAGATGAAAATGATTCAGAAATATCTGAAGATTATGAAACCATAGACGATATCCCAATCGAAGTCAAACAAAGATATGAGTTTTTATCAATGTTAGATGAAAGTTTGACCAAAGCTTTTGGAGAAATAAAAACTCCTAATGTTTCTAGCAGAAAGAACAAAAACACAAGTACTACATCATTGGTTTATTTCTAATTCTTTTCTTACACAAACTTTACTTATGCTAAACTTATTCCCGTTATTGTAGAGTATCTAGATCATGGAGATCCTGTCTACTCATGTTCCTACTGCGGTGCTATTATGTGGTATGGCGAACGCATCAACAGACATAAGAAAGTTCGTAAACCAATTTTTACTCAATGTTGTCTGCAAGGATCTGTGAAACTGCCTTTCCTCCATAATCAACCAGAACTGTTATTTGCTTTTCTAAGCAATGATGATGACATGAGTAGACACTTTAGAGAGAACATCCGAGCATATAACATGATTTTTTCATTTACTTCTCTTGGGGGTAAGTGTGATAATTCTGTTACAGCGGGAAGGGGTCCTAATATGTTTCAGATACAAGGAGAGAATTACCACCAGATGGGAAGTTTGAAACCTGGAGAAGGTGAATTTCCTAAGTTTAGTCAGCTATATATAGTTGACACAGAGAATGAAGTTGAAAACAGAGCAGGAATTTTAAGGTACATTTTCTAACTCAAAACAAGCCATCACAGTATCCAGACTTTGTGTTTTTTTCTGTAAGTATTAGTGTCGTTGCTAACTAAATTAATATTTCAGCAAAGGAAAATCTGCTGGGAAATATAAGAAGAAGTCAGAGTTGAGAAAAGAAATAATTGAGGCGATAATAAAGCTGCTAAATGAAGTTAATCCATACGTTGCTCATTTTAGACAAGCTCGTGATAGGTTTAATACCAATCCTGAACAGAGCTTTCATATGAAAATAGTGAGTGACCGTGTCAAAGATGGAAGAACATATGCAGTGCCAACAGCTTCGGAGGTCGCAGCGCTGATTCCAGGTGATTTTCACATTGGTATGCCAAGTCGTGACATTATTATTGAAGAAAAATCTGGGTATTTACAAAGAATCAGTGAAATAGAACCATGTTATCTTGCTCTACAATACCCTCTATTGTTTCCAAAGGGTGAAGATGGTTATAGGACAGGTATTCAGAAAGGGAATAACCATGGTAAAAAGAAAAACAAGCCCGAAGGAACTGAGGAGAATGATTGCATAAGTTTGCGTCAATGGTATGCGTATCGTATACAAGAGAGAAAGAATGAACAAAGTATCCTGCTAAGGTCAAAACGGTTGTACCAGCAGTTCTTGGTTGATGCTTATACCACCATTGAAGCTAATAGGCTCAAATATATTAAACTGAATCAGTCAAGTTTACGAGCTACTAACTATGATTCAGTTAAAGAGGCGGCAACAGCAGGAAAGACAGATATGAATGAAGAAGGAAAAGCATTTTATCTACCAGCTACTTTTGTTGGTGGGCCAAGATACATGAAGAACATGTACATGGATGCAATGTCTACATGTAATCATTATGGATTTCCTGACCTATTCATTACGTTCACATGCAATCCAAAATGGCCTGAGCTGGTAAGCTTTTGTACTGAGAGAAATTGTAATTCCGATGATAGGCCAGAGATCATAAGCAGAATGTTCAAAATGAAGCTGAATTCTCTAATGGATGATTTAACGAAGAAACATATATTGGGGAAGACTGTTTCATGTAAGTGATTTATTTTAATAGTTGCGTTAACAGTCTATAATTTAATTATCTGTCTCTGCTATTTTTCTAAATGTCGTTTAACTAATATTATTATCTCATGTTGTTCTCGCAGCAATGTATACAATTGAGTTCCAGAAAAGAGGTCTTCCTCATGCACATATATTGATATGGATGCATCCAAGTTCTAAGTTTCCAAAACCAGAAGACATTGATAAAATCATTTCTGCGGAAATTCCTGACAAGACTAAAGAACCAGAACTTTATGAGGTCGTAAAAGACATGATGATTCATGGACCATGTGGCGTCGTCAACCAGAATTCACCATGTATGCTTGAAGGGAAATGTTCTAAGTTTTTCCCAAAAAAACTTAGAGAACATACTAAAGTTGATAAAGAAGGTTTCCCTTTGTACAGAAGAAGAAAGACAAAGCTGTTTGTGGAGAAGTGTGGATTTAGGTGTGACAACGGATATGTTATACCCTATAACAAGAAGTTGCTGCTTCGCTACAGAGCTCATATTAATGTTGAGTGGTGTAACCAAACTGGCTCTATCAAGTATTTATTCAAGTATATCACTAAAGGGATGGACAGAGTTTCAGTAGTTGTTGAGCCTAATGAAAAGTCTACAAAGACTACAACTACTACAGAGAAGTCTGATAGTTCAAACAGTGGGGGCACAAGTAAAAATGAAATACAAGACTTCTTTAATTGCAGGTATAAAATCTACTTGGATTTAGGTAAATAGTTTAGATGCTTAACTCATTTCTAACTAATACATGTTTTATGATATTGTATCAGATATGTATCAGCATGTGAAGCTGGATGGAGAATCTTGAAAAATCCTATACATTATAGGTCAACGTCTGTTCAAAGATTATCCTTCCATCTACCAGGCAAACAACTATTATATTTTAAAGGTGATGATGAGGTGAAAACAGTTTTGAAAAAATCAGAATTACAGAATTCGATGTTTCTTGCTTGGTTTGAATTGAACAAGCGGTGTCCTAAAGCCAAAGATCTAACATATACTCAGATTCCGGAATATTATACTTGGGATGGTAAAACAAGAACTTTCAATATGAGGAAACGACCAGGGAAAACAATCGGAAGGATTAATTATGTCCCACTTATTTATGAGGAAGGTTATTATTTAAGAGTGCTTCTAAATCATCAAACTGGACCTGAAAGTTTCGAAGACATCAAAACAGTGAATGGCGTGGTGTACAAATCGTTCAAGGAGGCATGTTATGCTCTGGGTTTGCTTGACGATGACCAGGAGTATATTGATACAATAAAGACAACCAGTTTTTGGGCTACTGGAAACTACTTGCGTTGTATGTTTGTTGTAATGCTCCAGTCTACCAGCTTATCTCAACCAGAAGTTGTTTGGGAAAAAACATGGGAACTTCTATCAGAAGACATCGAAAGAAAAAGGAGAGAGTACTTTAAAAGACCAGGTAATTTTTGATCAAATAATTTAGTCTCTTTGGTTGGTTTAAAGAGTTGTTACTTTACAATTTTAAGTAGTTTTTGTCATGATTATTCTGTCTTACAAATAACACTGTTTTTTTACATATTTTTGGGACACAGAACTAACACTTACGGACGAGCAAAAACAGATGTTGGCTTTAAAAGAAATCAACAGCATCTTACGAAGCAATGGAACATCTCTAACAGCTTTCAGAACAATGCCACAGTTACCTGATGAGGAAATTGATGATAGTAATGTCTTGATACTTGATGAAAAAAGCTACGATAGCAATGAACAGAAGGAAAAACTTGAAGAATCGTTGCAGAAAATGACAGATGAGCAGAAGAGTGTTTATTTAGAGATCATCGATGCTGTTGATAATGACAAGGGAGGTGTCTTCTTTGTCTATGGCTTTGGTGGAACTGGTAAAACTTTTATATATACGACACTCTCAGCTTCTGTAAGATCTAGAGGTTCTATTGTGCTAAATGTGGCTTCCAGCGGCATTGCTTCTCTATTGTTACCTGGTGGGAGAACAGCGCACTCTCGGTTTGGTATTCCAATAAATCCAGACGACTTCACTGTATGTAATATTGAGAAAGGTTCAAATCAGGCAGAATTAATAGAAGAAGCGTCTTTGATAATTTGGGATGAAGCTCCAATGATGAGTAAGCATTGTTTTGAATCTATGGATAGGAGTTTCAAAGACATTATTAAAGGTGGTGGAAACAAACCGTTTGGTGGCAAAGTAGTTGTTTTTGGTGGAGATTTCAGACAAGTACTACCTGTGATACATGGTGCTTCGAGAGCAGAAATTTGTATGGCTGCACTTAATGCTTCTTATCTTTGGAATCATTGCAAAGTTCTGAAACTCACGAAAAAGAAGCGTCTTTGATAATTTGGGATGAAGCTCCAATGATGAGTAAGCATTGTTTTGAATCTATGGATAGGAGTTTCAAAGACATTATTAAAGGTGGTGGAAACAAACCGTTTGGTGGCAAAGTAGTTGTTTTTGGTGGAGATTTCAGACAAGTACTACCTGTGATACATGGTGCTTCGAGAGCAGAAATTTGTATGGCTGCACTTAATGCTTCTTATCTTTGGAATCATTGCAAAGTTCTGAAACTCACGAAAAATATGAGGCTACTTTCAAAGGATTTGAGTCCAAGTGAGGCTAAGGATATAAAAGAATTTTCAGAGTGGATTCTAGCAGTTGGTGATGGTAAGATAGCACAGCCTAATGATGGAGAAGTGATGATAGAAATTCCAAAAGAGTTTTTGATCACAAACGCTGATAATCCAATTGAGGCAATAAGCAGGGAAGTTTATGGAGATCCTAAGTTATTGAAGGATGAAACCGATCCTGTATTTTTCCAACAAAGGGCTATTTTATGTCCTACCAATGAAGATGTGGGTATTGTCAACGATTATATGCTTGATCAACTCGAAGGTTAGTCTCCACTACTCTTAATATTTTAGGCATTTCATTGAGATATGATGTATTATAAAGACATTTTAAATTATTTGTAGGTGATGAACAACTATACCTAAGTTCAGATTCTGTTGATCCTTCTGATATTGGAGGTACAAATAATCCCGTGTTGACATCAGAGTTTTTGAACGGTCTAAAGATATCTGGATTGCCAAATCATGGTATAAGGTTGAAAGTTGGTTGTCCTGTGATGTTACTACGAAATTTAGATCCAAGAGGAGGGCTAATGAATGGCACTAGACTGCAAATAACACAAATGGGTGATAAAGTCATTGAGGCTGTCATTATTACAGGTGATAGAGTCGGAGATAAAGTCCTCCTTCCCAGGATATTGATATCTCCATCTGATACTAAACTTCCTTTTAAAATGCGTCGAAGACAACTTCCAATAGCAGTTGCTTTTGCTATGACCATTAATAAAAGCCAGGGACAATCGTTGAATAAGGTTGGCATCTATCTACCAAGGCCATGCTTTTCTCATGGCCAACTCTATGTAGCTATCTCAAGGGTAACTTCAAAAAAAGGACTGAAGATACTCATAGTGGACAAAGAAGGAAAGCCGCACAAGGAAACGTTGAATGTGGTGTTTAAGGAAGTCTTTCAGAACCTATAAGGTTACACATTGCAAAAGACATTTGGTTTAAGAGGTAACAATCAATAAAAACTGATTATTATTTTCACCTGTTACACTTTACTAATTTCTTATTGGTTGTCTGAACAGGTAGAAGCTGGTATGGAAATGGAAATTTGGTAGTAATCTCTTCAATCTACGACTTCCATTGAAGAGATTATTTTACCAAACTTGGTCTGTTATTCTCTCAATTCTCTTTTAATAATATAGATTCAGAAATTTTGATTATTAATATCAGCATAACTTTGTTTTAAATAATTTTTCATTTACATTTAAATCATATTAAGTACAAAAAGGTAAACTATTAAAAGTTTACTAATTCAAAAAACATATACAGAATCTAAATATTCTGTTAATTCATATAAACAAGTAGTATTACTTTAATATCTTATCAACCAATTGCAGAATTTAACATACATGTCAACAGAGAATATAGTAAAATCATTTTCGAAAAACAATTAACACATCACGACAACTTCATATTTAATTGTGGATCTAAATACTTCTTGAATCATTTAGACCTCACTAACCTTTATCAGTGCTTTCAGAAGCTGGACTGGCTTTATCATTGCTTTCACATTTGCCTTCTTTAAAGATGTTGCCTGGTCTGTAAACATAGAATTATCTAGCATCAGTACCATTATAATTGTAACTAACAAATAGCAAAAACTAGATCCTGTTACAAAAAATCGATACTATTATTTAAGTACATATTTACTTATATATTTTACTTATATATAATCTATTATATAAAAAATCTATCATGAATAACAAAAACTAAAGAAACTTCCATATTTGACGGTTTATACAATCTAGGCAAATCTAGATCCTGTTACAAAAAATCGATACTATTATTTAAGTACATATTTACTTATATATTTTACTTATATATAATCTATTATATAAAAAATCTATCATGAATAACAAAAACTAAAGAAACTTCCATATTTGACGGTTTATACAATCTAGGCAAATCTAAATCGTTGGGTGTATCTTGAAAAATGTAAACTGTATCCTTTTGTAATAATTAGCAATGATTTGCATCAGTCTTTTCAAATTTTTATATTTTATATATTCTATTAACGATTCAGTTTCCTTTTCTTTTTATTTTAATCCTTTGCGTCTCTTAACCAATATATCTATATCTATATATATGCGTTGAGAGATTTTAGATTTACAGAGATATCTTCCCAGTTGAAAGCAAAACAAAATCTTTTAGAAACTATGGAGAAAATGCACCTTCTCTCTGATTTGCGAAGACATTCCACAAAGTGGAGGGTTTGTGTTAAGATAATGAGTATCTGGCATCATAATCCTCCTTTCAATGGTGATCTAACTACAATGATTCTCGCAGATGAGAAGGTTTGTTTCTAATTCTATTGTTCTGTTTTACACCTTTTTAAAATCATGTTCTAGGGTTGAAAAACTACTTATCTAATTTGTTTCTTTCCTTTGTATAGGGGAATTTAATGGACGCAACAATTCCACAAGGTTACTACCTCTGGAACTTTCAGCGAGGACTCAAACAAGACGTTTGGTACTACATGACTGACTTTCAAGTCATCATACCTAAAAACCAAGTCAGATATTCAACTATGCCACTTCAGGTTAAGTTTTTGAGTGGAACTACCATGTGGCCTGTTAGATCTAAGTCTTGGAACAATTACTGGAACTTTGTTTGGCCTGATACTGTCATAAATGCTCATGAAGATGATAAAAACTCTGTCTTTGGTAATAATTTGTGAAATTAAATGTTTTATACCAAGATTTATTATATATGAAGACTTATATGACCATTTTCCTTTAATTTTTACTTAGATGCTATGGGAGTTATCTCTGCTGTTTCCACCATAGGAAGGTTTCCATATGTGTGTCGCAGAGGAGAAACAGACTATGAATCTCGCTATGTCTGCTTCAAAATTAAAAATAATGTGTAAGTTTAGTTTACCCTCTATAACAGAATTTCAATGGTTGTTCTTAAATTACTTTAAGAAATTGGATTGACTGTTCTTTTGTTTGGAAATTAAACTTTTAATCTAGGGGGGAGACAATAAAATGCGTAGCTGTGGGAAAGTGGTGTGAGTTCTTTGTGAACACTTGGTCTCAGAAAATAAGCGGAATAAACTACAACTATGATAAGATTGTTGCAGTCTTGCGTTTCTGGAGAATAACTTCTTACTGTGGTTGGTTCTTATTATAGTTTTATGAACTGACTTTACAATTTTATTAGTTACATTGACTGAATCTTTTTTTTTTCCTATAGGAAACAATGTTTTAATGAGTGAATATGGCTGTTCACGTCTATACATTGATCCAATCTTTTATGAACTTGACATTCCAAGTTATCTGTAAGTTAAAAATTCTCTTATAATTGGCTTATATTTTGGTTGAGATTCATAGCCTAGGTAAACATAAAGCATATGTTTTTTTGCAGGCGATCATTCGACGATGGATCAAGTGACGAAGAGGATGTGATGATGGAGATGGTTGATGAGAACTAACATGTGAAGGAAGGAGGGATTGGATTTGCAAGGTTACTTCAGTTTCTCTTAGTTTATGTTGTTTCTTTTTACATTTTTAGAGGAGATGAACTCTGTCTTTTTAAAAACTTCCTTGGAGGTATGGAAAACTCCTTTTGTAATCGACTTAAACCTACCCTATTTGTTTCTTTTGTATTTAATCTCTATTTTACTCTGTTTTCCATAAAAAGTTTAATTAGTATATTCCCTAAATTTAAGTAAGTTTTCTAAAAACTATATTGTACTCATAATTGTTAAGCTACGCAATATCAATATTTAAAAGTATAGATTGACAACTATATGTTTTATATAACAACTCTACAATTTCAGAAAGAGATTACATAATCTAACCTTTAAAATAGCTTCCAGATTCCGTTATGGCTACTAAAGGACATCAAATTTGTCTTCTCAGATTGAAATCAACTCGAATATTTTGCTTTCTCTGTAAACATTGTATTTGGTAAAATCAGAACCATATATATTAAGACATTGTTTTGTTATGTAAGAGCTGTAATAGAAAGCTTAACTTTGTAAATCGTCTTCCTCAGACAAAATCATCATCCAATCATTATCTAAAATCAATTTAGGAACAAATTAAATATTAGGAAACAAAATCTATTGCCTAAATCTATACAAAATCAAATTATAGCCTCTTTTCACTCCAACGCATAGAAGATTTTGATAATAGATAGAGTTACCCGAATAAACACAAAAATTATAGACATGCAATTACGGATCTAAACAACAAATATAATTGAAAATACTTACTCATGCAAGTTCGTATACCCACAGTAATAGCCCAAGATCTCTGTTGAAACACAGAATTACAAAGATTGTAAATGAATCAACAGATTATAAAAATAGATTGATTGAAGAAGAATCTCTAAAAACCTTACCTCTTTGGAGAAATTCCGAATCTGATATGGAAATTATATGTACAGAGACTCGATTGATGATCGAAACTTTTGACATTGATTGAGAAATCGGAAAAGCTTCTGATTTTTAGGGATTCATTCTTTGAAGACCATAAGACAAAGAATCGTGCTATAATCACTTCTGTCCAAAAGAAAAAAAAAACATTTGATTCTGTATTAAAAAACAAAAACGAAACCATGGATCTCTAAATGGGTCTATCAAAAATCCAGCCCAATCCTAATTAAAAGGGGAATCATTAACGGGCCTTTATCTGAATTATAATCATTTATATTTATGAAATATGCATCAAATTACAAACAATAATTTTATTTCACCAAACAAATCATTTTTTAGTTTAAGAAATAAAAATATACAATAAAACTCAGAATAATAATTTCGTTTCACAAATATTACAACCAATTTTGCAACTTTCTCAATAATTCAACAAAACCAAACCAAGATATCCAATCATTCACCAATCAAAATTACTAAATTCTTACTAATTATTCTTTCCAATATTTTTAACCAATCAAACAAAAAACCCCATACATACGTTTTCCAACACTAAATGTTAGACCCGTTTTCACTATACGTTATACAAAAAATATTCAACCCGCATCTTTCAAAATATAAAACCCCGCACGTATGTGCGGGTCCGGACCTAGTAATAAATATGGAAGGATGCACGAATTTTTTTTTGTTCAAACAACTAATTTCATTAAACTAGATTATGTATAGTATACTATTTTTCATTATGTGATTCTATTATTTTTACCATTCACAATATTTATCAAACATTTATATTTCATGTGTATGTTATATTTGATGCATGTGTTAAAAATATTCAAAAATCATTAAGCTACGGAACGTTTTTCTTGTAATAACACAATTTATTTAACAAAAAGTTTGAGCTCTTTTGTTTAAAAATAAACTAAACCCAATAAGCCCATTAAGGCCCATAAGTCAATCACAACAAAAACAGCTCATCATCGGCTAAAACGTAGATTACTGATTTACCGGTAAAAAAAAAAAAGCCAAAACGAAACTTCCGGTTAACCGGAATTCGATCCATTTGAGCTGCCACAGAAATTAGAATTTGATTTCAGTGTTCATCAACAATGGAGACGAAGGAAATGGAGAAGTTGTGCCAAAGGTGCAAAAAAAGCTACACAGATTCTTCAAACGACACTTCCTCTTGCCGTTTTCATCCTTCCTTCTTTGTTTGTCGTCGTCACGATGACCAGAAAAGGTTACGTCTCCTAAAAACCCTAATTCTGTTCACTAATGAAGAAATTCACATCCCAAACAGTTTGATTCCCTAATTTTTGATGGCAAAGCACATATTTTGGTAATGGGTTTTGAAAGCAATCCACTTTATTGTATCAAGGTTCTGGATCTATAGCCAATTTAGTTAGATACAGTAGATTCTGGTAATTATCTGTACCCGATAGTGGTGAAGTGATAGCTGATCATCAAACTTCAATGGCTATTTGTTCCATCATCAGGGTCAAAGGTCATGTTTTGTTGATTTGAAACTACCTCTTAGCCTTCTTTGCAGATTTAACAAGCTACTGTTTATATTTGCCTTGTCCATTTCAAACTCTTTACATCAAGTTTGTTTACCAAATCCTGGTTTGTTGTAATATTAATTCGAAGTTAAAATGAGATAGTTGAGCTTTAGGCATAATCATGAAGCTGTATAATGATTGTCATCACTCTTAAACTTCGAGACTAAGGATAAGAAATGATCTCGACAAGTTTTCAAGCTGTCTATTGGCCTACACTTTAGCCGACGGTTAATTGCATAAATAAAGAGTGGAGAAGAATACAGCTTAGAGATTTATCATCTGATTCTATGTTCCTTGTTTTATTATATTAAGAAACTTTGGACTAGGAAGGATTGTATGAGTCTGTTCCATTATGGCTCCTTCTTTATTTACTTACTTCCTCTGTTTGTGGTTCTCTCTGTTCCACACATTGTAGTACCAACATAGCAAGCACTAAGTATCCTTTGATGAGCTCTTATTGTTACGTGCAACGAATGAGTATATTTCTGGTGTTCATGGTTCTTGGTTCTTGAGATTTGTTATTTCATGTCTGTTTTATGTGTTCCAAACTGAATATATATTCATTCCAAATCATGGCTTCTACTTGTACTATCAACTAAAACTTGTTTTTCATCAATGAATGAAGGTACTATGAATTGAAACCAGAGGATCCACCGTATGCAGCCAAGTTCTACGATTGTTGCGGCGCAGAAGATCCTAATGCACCAGGTTGTGTCACCAACCCTCACATTTCATATGATGACTGATGTATGAGTGAGCTCTCATAAGCCTTTTTCCATAAAAACATCATGTAAATAATCTTACATTATCTTAGCCTTTCTATGAAATAAAAGACTTAGCTTGTGATCTTTCTTCTGGGTACTGTCTTGAACCACTTCTTGCATTGAACATAGCTACAGAGTGAACTGTTGTGTTACAGCTTCTGTGGGTTTTGTGAATAAGAGTGCCAGAATCATTTGACGTGAGAAAATTCCGCAAACGACTGATCTTCACAGACGATTATATGTCTATTTGTTAGGAATGATCTTGTTTCAATGGTTGCTTTAAAAGGAGTGAAAATATGAATTGGTCTGATGTTGAGTGAGAATAGATGCAATTGCCTCAATAGGTATATAAGTGAAATGAGAGAATTATAAGTAACCAGCAGTTGACTTGTGATTTACATTTAAGTGTTTAGGAATTTTTTAGTTTGGTCATGAAAATTCGGAAAACGGTCTATTTCCCCACGAGAACTATCGCATCACGATAGATAGAGCCCAAAGTATGACTCCGATCTATATATCTCCGAAACAAAAGTTATATATCTATTTCTCCCCGAAGCAAAAGTTCTGTATCTAAATCTCTCTGAATTAATAGTTTTAGATCTATTAATCCACATTCCTGGGTTTCATCGGTTTACTATTTACTTAACCGATTATTAAAAAACAAAACCAATTAAACCAGAAAAAACCAGATTTCTCTAATAATTATCTCTTTCATCTCTCTCAGACTCTCACGCCTTTTTCTCTAGCTCTCTCTCTCTCTTTTGCTTCATCTTTCATCTAAAATTGTGAGAATCATAAAACCCATTACGTATTCAGGCAACAAGTACAAATGTGGGTAAGAACTTGTCGTCAGTTTGATTGTTCCTCATTGGTTCCACATTTTTCTAAAGTTAGGTTTCTTTGGTAAATAATATATCTTGTTATTGCTACAATGCTACTCACAATCTTATGGTTACAATCAAAGATGGTGAACCGCAAGAGTCAAACACTACTTTCTTTTTTATGAACACCAACAATAAAAATCTAAATCAGACATATTGGGTATTTAGTTTAAGTAAATGTGAAGTTTACAAAAAACAAAATCAGAACTTAATCTAGAAGTCTTGGCTAAAGCGATGAGACATTAATCATGAGAAATAACCTTGCACTATCACTCTTTTTTTCTAACACCAAGACTTTTTTTTTTTTACACCAAGACTTCTCATAGCAGATAACATACAAACAACTTTGTTGAATCATTACAGATTTACAGAGTTTCAAATATTGAATATACATACTATGGATTTTCCATTTTTAGACTTTATGCTATTGAATCTTAACCCGTTCATGACGTAAAATAAATATAAATATAACCAATTGATGAATATTTCTGCGATGATGGAATCTAAATATAATGCCTCAAACTAGGATATGACCCGCGGTTCACCGCGGGTTAAATATTTTTATTATTTGTTATTTATAGGAAAATAATAATTGGTTGTATATAATTTTGATTGTTGTTTGTGGTAATATATATATATTTATGTATGATGGTTGGGATTTTGATTGCGTTATAAGTTTCCGATATTAACCATTATATCATGTTTTAATCGGGTCATATGTGTTACATAAAAATTATTTCCATTTATATTAATCGTCTAATTGATACTACATATCTAAAAATTATTTAATTTTTAAAAGTTCAATAATGTGTAAACATATAGCTGGTTTCTATAGTAAGATGGATATTTGGAATAGGTGAACTTGGCTTTTATATGTTAAATGTCAATTTGTTTACATTGGTAATATAATTCTCAGATTTTAATTATCTTGTATTATATGACTTATATAGATGTAAAGGATAACATTAATTTTAATCAATATAAATTGTATGATAGTTTGATTTTATTAAGGAGAAATTAAATTTTGATCTGTATGACGGTACACCGTGGGTTAATTATTTGATTTTTTTTAATCTTTTTTTTTATAAACTGATGAATTTATTGTGTATAGTATTTTTTGTCGTATATCGCGGGTCACATGTGTTGTAACTAAAAATTAAAAAAATTAAGTTGTATTTGTCTTGTTTAGTGTTACAGATTGTATAATCGTATTTTGATTTGTTAATTCTAGGATTTCACATGTGGTATACTGTCACATATTAATATCAATCCAAACCCGTCCCACCATATTATCTTCTCGTCCAAATTGATTAAAGTTTTTCTTAAAGAAAAAGACATGGAATAGACTAAAAAAAAAGATAAACGTTTACCTGAGAAAAAAAACGGAAAAACGAAGAAAAAAAAATCGCCGACTGCCGACTGGTACAACAGATCGAGGAAATTGTCGATTTCTCTCCGAGCTAATTCAAGATGGATTCAGTTGATCAATTTTGATTCTATTTTCCGATCATGTAATCGAATCTACAAGATGGCCGGTGAACATGCTCCGATTTGAAACATGTTTCTTCTAAATCCCTAGGTAAGATCTTCTCCTTTGTTTCTTATCTCTTGTAGATATAGATTTCTTCGATTTGAAATCAAAATTAATTGTATCTAGAGCTAGATTGATTTAGGCAATCAAGAAAGAACATGTTGCATCTCTTAATAATACACATACGGTAGTATACAAATATAAGAGTTCATTATCATCTTGGATACATAATTCATATGGTCAGACTTGAATATAAAACTAACAATTGTTTTGCATTATAGGTGATTACTGCCATGGATATACAATTAACTCACGTACCGGCACTAATGGCTTATCTCCCGAGAGCAGACAATTAATGTTAGTACTTTAACATTAACATTCTAGATAAAATCAGATTTTTTTCGATGATTGTTTGCAGCTGTAATATGATTTAACATTGTTGTCTGGATCTTATATGAGAGCATAATGAAAATAGAATTCTAAAAAGAGAAAATGAAAAAAACATGAAAGTATTATAGTGTCAACAATTGGAAAAATTATCATTTAGATGGTAATCCACAGTATCACTTCTAATCCTTGGAGTCGTTGTACCATCAACGATCTTGTTAACAATTTGAAAAAGTAAAAGTGATTATATATATATATAGATATATATATATATATTAGCCGTTTTAAAATAGTAGAGAATATCAAAAAGAAAGGGAAAATGAATCGGTATACTAATATATTCTTAGTGTAGATTATGATAATGATTGCTTATGGAGTGAATTATGTATTATTTAAGTTGAAAAATCCTAGATTCTGGTGTGATGTCTGCAAGATAATCAAAGAAAATGAAACAAAACAATAAAATTGCAAACTTCAACTCCAAAACATAACACCAAAATTAATTCACTCCTCAATCTTGACCTTAAGACCAAGCAGCTTCTTTGAGTCTACCATCTTCTCCGTAATGTTCACATCTTCCTTCTGCTCACCATCATTTTGTATTGTTTTCATGTATGCAGGATCCTCAATTGAAACACGCTATGCAAACTTGTACGGTAAAACATCTCTAGAGGTATGCAAAATAAATATCTTGCTAGATAGATAAGAATTCAGAGGGATCGTTTAGAATGAGAAAAATTGTGGTTGTGGTAATTGTTGGGTAGAGATTGTTATTTATAGAGGAGATTCTTAGTCTAAGGTTTTGGTAGCGTCGGTTTCAGGATATCTTGGAGAGCAAGCTGAAAAATCATAGATACGAATCAAAAATTAGAATGATCCACGCATGTTTAAGGGAAGATTGCAAAATCATTATATAACAAAAAAAATAATCTTGTTAATAGAATGTTCTAAATGTTTTGGTTTAGGCAATATTCGAATATTTGAATATCTTGAGAATATGCTTGTTGTTAGTTTACAAATCTAAACAAAATCAAAACGCAATTGTTAATGTGGTTTCCATTTTTGTAGGAAAATCTTGCCAAAAGATATACTAACAGCGTTTTTGCCCAAAAAAAAAAAAAAAAAAAAAAAAAAAAAATATACTAACAGCGATTGACGAAAATTAAGGAAATTCCGAACTCAAGATTTGCGGTCAACCACAGAGATTGTTTTTAGGAAAGTCTCAAATAATTTGGATCGCGAATATATGGAAGTTATAACTACTTATATTTACTAATAAATACGAAATCAATCAGTTTAATTCGGGTCAGATTTGTTTGGAAAGTATCATTTAATGTGGATCCGAAAGCTTTTTTTCGGGTCAAATTTGCGGGTCGAAATAAATGATTTCCGGGTCAAAATTATGACCCGATTAGGAACCCCAAAAAGTGTTGCAAAAATGTATAGCAGATACTTAAATTCATTGCGCATATTTAAGAATAAAACATTACGGTATAGCTACGGTATTGTATGACTTAGTACCGTTTACCGGTTACTAATACCGTGAAAGTCAATATAAAAATCGGCTAACGATTATATGGTTCAGGAAGATAATTTAAACAATTTATTATTTCAGGTTCATAAAAAATGCATGGTGCCAAAATGTTTATTTATATTGTGTGCACCACTTAACACTACTTGTAAATATGAAATTTTATGATTTATTTTATAAAAATAATTTACAAGTGAATAAGATGGAGTAACTGAAAATCAATCTATATTTTAGATTTATTGTTAAAATTCTCTACATTGTTATTGTAGTTTAACAGATTGACATGAGGTTGACAATTGCATTAAATGTGGTGTAGAGGAATAAAAGAAAATTCGGTAGACGTACAAATCATTCGTTTTGGGATTTTGATATTTTAAAGTTTAAAAAAGATTTAGAACTTAACTTTAAAAAATTACAGTTTGATATCAAACTATAGAACGAATTATTTAGGGTCCATCTCGCTAATTGTTGTAATTGTACCCTTCACCTCCAAAAATTCATATTAATCTTATGAAGTAAAAAATAATATACAATATAGCCTTTATAAGTATATTATAAACATTTTTACGGTCACATATATTAGATTTTTAAAATTTTAAAGGTAGAGTTTTACTCTTCATCGCGAGGGCTTCAATTATACAAACTTTGACAGTAGCGAAAAAAGGTTTGATTGTGTATTATTTTTAAGAGAAATTGTTAAAAATGCCCCTTTTGGTGTGCCCTTTTTCAAAAATGTCCTTTTTAGATGTACATTTTCAAAAATGTCCTTTTTTAAATATGAAAAATTTATAAAATTTTATTAGGTTTATAAGGTACTTATGGATGGTAACTATTACTTGAAGACTCGATGCAAGTATTTATAAGATTTTATAAGGTGTTTTTAAAGGTTTTACAAGATATTTTAAAGGTTTTTAAAGGTTTTTCAAAGGTTTTACAAGATATTTTAAAGTATTTATAAGATTTTAGATACTTATTTGTATATGTTTTAATAATGTTACATACATATTTGGGTAAATCTTATATTTTAGGAGCATTTTTTATAAGGTTTTAAAAAAGGAGCATTTTTGAAAAGTGGTATTAAAAAAGAGGCATTTTTGCAAAAGCCCCTATTTTTAATGACTAATTTGCATTTTGTTGAAGTGAAAGTAAAGTTGCAAAAATAGATAAGTTGAAAGGTTTTTTTGCATAAAATAGAAACAATGTTCCTTAATTTATAATATAAAACTAAATGTAAAATACACACAAATTATAACATTAAAAATTGATCACAATTATAAGTCTTCACGTTTTTTATTTCAAGGAACCTTTGAATTCCAACATATTAATGTTAGATATATAATATATAACATGACAAATATTTGTATTTTTTGACAATTTATATATTATTAGAAAGACTCAAAAAAGTCAAACCGTAGTAACATTGTTTACATTATGAAATAAGATACGGGAAAACATAGACGTTTTGTGATAACTTATCTGATTTGACAGTGGCACTACGAAAAACTAAAGTTAAAGAAAAAAAATGAAAACGTTTCCTTACTCTTCTATACTTAGATTAGATAGGTTGCAAAAGTTTGTCATTATGTTGGTGTAGACACCATCATCACCAATTTAAAGCAGTCTGTGATGAAAATAACGTCGATCAGGGCATCTCATCGCCCACATCACTGCTGCCCGTCGCAATGTAGTGGGGTAATACTGATATAAGATTGGAATCCACCAAACTTATTGTTAGACTATAGGAATATATAATATTTCTTATCCACCAAATTAGATAAGTTATCACAAAACGTCTATGTTCTATTAGTGAGGCAACCCTTATATAGTTTCAAGAGGAGTAGCCTCCAAGGCTATAGTTTACATATTTGACATTATCGACATAAATGAAATATTCTATATTCCTATAGTCTAACACTTATGATCAAATGACGATCAAGGCATACGGCTTGAACGGAGGGGATGAATGTAGAATTGGACTCTATTAGATGGTGATTATGTTGCCATTATGTTGACTTTCTAGGAGAATTCCCGCACAAGCAGAACAAAACAAAAAGACACATTTTTGTACGAAAACTCAAAGTTTATTATAAAAAAAAAAGGATTGGTGAGGTTTACAATAGTAGTAGTGAGCTTATATAGAGCCTATATAGACTTTTACAAAAGGAATTAACAAAAAGAATATATCAATCAAAGTTTTGATTGATATTGCATTTATTTTTTGATTTTGGATCAAATGAAGAAAACATGAAAGTTCCTTGTATCTAAATAGCTTGGACATGAAATTGTGAACTCTTGAACCTTCTCGAAGGTGTAGAGAGTCTCCATTTCGTACCCAACAAGTTTGGGTAAAAGCCAAAGGAGATTTAAGGCATTTGGTTCCAAATAAGGCAATTCATATCATTAATGAATTTGCTTGATTATGTCTGGTTTGGTGCATCCATGGATATGTGTAAGAGTCTCTTGATGAAATTGATGAATTTGAAATTGATGAATTTGAATTTGATTACATGCCCAAAAACAAATTCCTAGTTTTGACATTCGGCACTTCGACATTTATTTTGTAATAACACTATCCTAGTTTTGAAATAAGATTTTGCCCAAAAACAAATTCCTGAAAAAGATGTTGTTTTCTCTATGAACCGTCTATAAAACATCAAAATTTTGTGAACCTAATCACCTCCATCCCGGATGTAACCATCGAAATCTTGACAAATATTTGTATTGTGTAACAGAATTCAGACTAAATTTATTTTCATTTGAACTCAATAGAAAAACGTTGCCAGATTTTTTTTTGGCATGTAATATTTCACTCACCACTTTGATGAATACCCCACTACCTTATTCACTCATAACCGATTAACTAATACATGCCGAAATCCTATTACTTATAAATTTTCATGTGTCGACTTTTGGTGAAACACATTCAAGGCTATATATTAAGGCATATATATTCATCATGAAATTTGAAAGTTATTAGAAATAAATATAAATCGTCAAAGTCTTTTTCATAATGTTATTATTTAAAAAAATGTTGATTTTATTAAATTTAAGTTTTTAACTTTTATGATTTGAACAATTTGTTTGTGTTATGCACTTGTAGGATTTTGTTAATTGTCATAATTTTGAGTTATAATATTTTTTAGATTGATTATCCGATGCCAAAGAAAAAGAAGAAAAGGTTGTCTTGTTATAGAGAAATGGTTTTAGATATATGTGCTAAATATGACGACAAAACGAATGCATGTATTTCATATATATATATATATGATGTCATTATAATTTCTTCTATTTTAATGCCACAATTTTTACTCTTTAGATAACATTGCTCACACACAAATTTGCTATAGACATTCTATAATTCATGCACTTTCTCCAGCGGAGTTATATAGAGAATACATTTTTATTTTGCATTTTTGTTGAATATGCCGGAATAACTAATTATTATTAGAAAAAGTGTACAAAATATGTTGGTCAATCAAGTGTTGAACAAAAAGACATGGTGAGTTATACATGGAATTCCGGGGGTGAGTTTATAGGATTATAATGTTAAGAAAATTTTCTTACATAGCCAAATGTCATGAAAACATATCTCTAACTCCAAAATTTACAAAAAAAATCATAGATCTTAAATTTTTTTACAGTACCAACAAAAATAAATATAATAATTTTGATGTGGTTTATTTTTTTCCTACTTATCATGAGGTTTTAGGTGGCTTTTTCTATTTATTTTGAAAATTGGACATGTATATAATCAAAGGTTTTTACTATTTCGCAGTCCAAAACAGATTAGAATAAATATGGTTATTTTTTTTACAGTTTCTAGTGACCGACTTGTAGAAATTTAATATAACATATCAAAAAGGTTTAATGATTACCAATTTTTTTTTTTGATATTTTCGCAACTAAATACTTGTATAACGTAGATCATTGATGTCTCCTTGTAGACAATGGAGTGATGTGGTTAATCACAAAAGCATCACATCAACCTACAATCAGAAAGACCACACAATTCAAATTTCTTATGCGGCAGACTCTCTTTTTCTCCTTTTTTTACGTCATTCGTTTAGGTCTGTTTCTTCATAGATTTGCTTCATTGCTCGCGTTTAGCGTTTTGTGTAGTGTTTTGCTTGCTTTGGATCTGTTTTATTTGATTTGATTCGCGGAATATGTATCTCTTTGATTTGTACTATCATAGGCTACGATTCGTAGCTTTGATTCGCGGAATTTGTATCTTTTACTATGATTTTACTATGATTCTAGAGATAGTAAAATGCATGGTACCAAAATGTTTATAAAAAACTATTTATCTATATTGTGTGTACCACTTAACACTACATGTAAATATGAAATTTTATGATTTATTTTATAAAATAATCTACAAGTGAATAAAATGGAGTAACTGAATATCAATCATTATTTATTTAGGGAAATTGTTAAAAATACCCCTTTTTGGTGTGCCACTTTTCAAAAATGCCCATTTTAGATGTCCATTTTAAAAAATGCCCCTTTTTAAATATGAAAAATTTATAAAATTTTATTAGGTTTATAAGGTACTTATGGATGGTAACTATTACTTGAAAACTCGATCCAAGTATTTATAAGATTTTATAAGGTATTTTTAAAGGTTTTACAAGATATTTTAAAGGTTTTTAAAGATTTTTCAAAAGTTTTACAAGATATTTTAAAGGTTTTACAAGATATTTTAAAGGTTTTTAAAGGTTTTGAAAAAGGTTTTTACAAGATATTTTAAAGTATTTATAAGATTTTAGATACTTATTTGTGTATGTTTTAATAATGTTATTTTTTAGGAGCATTTTTTATAAGGTTTTAAAAAAGAAACATTTTGTAAAAGTGGCATTGAAAAAGAGGTATTTTTGCAAAAGCCCCATTTATTTATTGTTAAAATTCTCTACATTGTAGTTTAACAGATTGACATGAGGTTGACAATTGCATTAAATGTGGTGCAGAGGAATAAAAGAAAACTCGGTAGACGTACAAATCATTCGTTTTGGTATTTTGATATTTTCAAGTTTAAAAAATATTTAGAACTTAACTTTAGAAAAATACAGTTTGATATCAAAACTATATAACAAATTATTTAGATCTTAAATTCTTTTTACCCTACCAATAAAAATAAAAAATAATAATTTTGATGTGGTTTAATTTTTTTCTACTTATCATGAGGTTTTAAGTGGTTTTTTTCTACTTATTTTGAAAATTGGACATACATATAATCAAAATCGTTCCTACTATTTTGGGGTCCAAAACCGATATAAAAGAAATATGATCAGTTTTTTTTACAGTTTTTAATGTTTTGTAACAGACAAGTAGAAATTTAATTTAACATACCAAAAAAGATTTAATAATTACTAGAAAATTCTTTCAATTTCTTTTGATATTTTCGCAACTATAAACCGGGTTATCGAAAATCACTGATGTCTGCTTGTAAACAATGGGGTGGTGTCGTTTATCACGGAAGCATTACATCAACTTATAATCAGAAAGACCAAATTGTTTTTTAGGCTATTCAGTGTGACTTTATATGTGAATTTGCCTCATAATATTTCATTTTTACGAAATTGTCGTTGCCTCGTTGGTAGACTTATCTCGTTTTGAGAAACTCACACTGTGCATGTGAAAGGACTTGATTGGTGCTATTGGCTGCATTTGCTTCTGTATAAATCTCTAAACACATTGTTGATTAAACCAATTATTTTCTCCTATATTTTCTTATTTTCTAAAATTAGATACTCAAACAGAAATAGATAAAACTTTTGAAATCATGTGGATTAATTGTAATTATGTTAATAAATTAACTGAATTAAAAGTTTAAACTAAAGTTTTATCAGATCTCATTAACAGAGAAACAAAAATCAACATGATTGATTAGAGCACATGAAGTCCACATGACACAACTCCAAGATCTCAAACTCTCTTGTCTTAAATCAGATCGTTAGAGAGATTGATTCTCACCTCCATTATTAAATAAAGCCAACTTGTTTTGGTCCACTTCACTCACAGCTTTTATTATTCTTCTTTTTTTTCTTTTGTCATCATAATATATTAGTGTAGAAAAAAAAAAAAAAGTAAAAGCGGTGAGAAAAAGAAAGGAGAGAGAGGGTGACCACTATGGAGACAGCGCAACCCATTACTCATTATTAGTCTCTCCTACCATTCTTTTGCTAAAGTTGAAGACTTTGCGTTCTTGTAAGAAGACCCTGAATCGAAAGTTGAAGACTTTGTGTTTTTCCTAGTCCTGAAGAAGAAGTAGACCCTGAAATCGATCTGACTTCTCGCAGCAATGCTGAGAATTTAGCTGCATTTATTATTCTTTTTTTGTCAATTCAATTTCTCTTTTCTTTGAAGCTCTTTTCTTGCAACAATGGCATCTAGAACCAAGTGAGTACTTTTACTCTTTCTTCTACTTTTATTACAATTGGATCTGAGATGATTCTTGATTTGACAATTGGATCTGTTTCTTGTGATGAATTGTTGAGTTGATCATTTTAATTCTAATTTACTTGGAATGTAGTTGATTTAGTCTAGTAAATGTTGTGATTTTGGGAACTTAATTGATTTAGTCTGGTAAATGTTGTGATTTTTGGGTACTTAGTTGATTTAGTCTGGTAAAAGTTGTGATTTTTAGGAACTTTATTACTCTTGTTTAGGTAAAAATGTAAGATCCATAAATTTAAAAGCTTTTCATTGATGTTAATGTAACATTGTATTGATCTTATAAGTTCTGTTTACTGTAGAACTGGTTTGATGGAGACTCCTCGTAGTAAACCATCACCACCACCTCCTCGACTGAGTAAACTCTCTGCTTCTAAATCTGATGGCAATTCGGCTTCCCCGGTGCCAACTACTCGTCTTTCGCTTGATCGTTCTCCTCCAACAGTTAACTCAAAGCCTACTCCTGACCGGCGGCCTTCTCGGATTCCTACACCTGAGGCAAGTTACTGACAACTCTCTAACTGATTCATGAATCTTTCTTTTATGGTTTTTATTAGCTATGAAAGATATTGATGATTACCATATTCTTCACCTCTTAATTGATTGTTAAACTTGTTGGCATTTTCAGAAAGTGCATTCACGGTTGGTAAAAGGAACGGAGCTGCAGACTCAGTTGAATCAAATTCAGGAGGATTTAAAGAAAGCTGACGAGCAAATAGAATTGCTCAAGAAAGATAAAGCTAAAGCTATAGATGATCTTAAAGAATCCGAAAAACTTGTAGAAGAAGCCAATGAGAAACTCAGAGAAGCATTGGCAGCTCAGAAACGAGCTGAGGAGAGTTTCGAGGTTGAGAAATTCCGAGCTGTTGAACTGGAACAGGCTGGACTTGAAGCTTTTCAGAACAAGGACGTAACTTCGAGAAACGAGCTAGAGTCTATTAGAAGCCAGCATGCGTTGGACATCTCAGCTCTCCTCTCTACCACAGAAGAACTCCAGAGGGTAAAACATGAATTGTCAATGACCGCTGATGCTAAAAACAAGGCGCTAAGCCATGCTGAGGAAGCGACGAAGATTGCTGAAATCCATGCTGAGAAGGCTGAGATTCTTTCTTCTGAATTAGGCCGGTTAAAGGCATTGCTCGGTTCAAAGGAAGAAAAAGAAGCTATTGAAGGTAATGAGATAGTGTCTAAGCTGAAGTCTGAGATTGAAATGTTGAGAGGGGAGCTTGACAAAGTTAGTATCCTTGAGGGTAGTGTGAAAGAGAAAGAAGGATTAATTGAACAGCTTAACGTTGATCTTGAAGCTGCTAAAATGGCTGAATCTTGTACTAATAGCTTAGCAGAAGAATGGAAGAACAAGGTTCACGAACTAGAAAAACAAGTTGAAGAATCAAATAGATCGAAGACATCTGCTTCAGAGTCTATGGAGTCGGTTATGAAGCAGCTGGATGAATTGAATCATGTGCTGCATGAGACGAAGTCAGATAATGCTGCACAAAAAGAAAAGGTTGAGTTGCTAGAGAAAACAATTGAAGCGCAGAGAACAGATCTTGAGGAATCTGGACGCCAGGTTTGCATCGCAAAAGAAGAAGCATCTACGATGGAAAAACTTCTTGAATCAATAAAAGCTGAGCTTGAGACCTCCCAAGAGGAAAAAACTAAGGCCTTGGACAATGAAAAGGCTGCAGCATCAAATATTCAGACTCTATTGAATGAAAAGACAGAACTTTCAATAGAATTGGAACGCTGTAAGATGGAAGAAGAGAAGAGCAAGAAAGAAATGAAGAGCTTGACATTGGCTTTGCAGGAAGCATCTACTGAAGCAAGTGAAGCGAAAGCGAAGTTCTTGGCATGTCAAGAGGAGCTCAAGAACTTTGAATCCCAGGTTGACAGTTTGAAGGTGGCTTCAAAAGAGACAAATGAAAAGTATGAGAAAATGCTTGAGGATGCTAGAAATGAAATTGATAGTCTGAAAAGTACTGTAGATAGCATCCAGAACGAGTTCAAGAACTCTAAGGCTGGGTGGGAACAGAAAGAACTTGATCTGATGGGTTGTGTGAGGAAATCAGAAGAAGAAAATTCGTCTTCTCGGGTAGAAGTAAGCAGGCTGATGAATTTGCTCAAAGAGAGCGAAGAAGATGCACGTGCTAGGAAGGAGGAAGAAGCCAATCTTAAAAATAATCTCAAAGAAGCTGAGGGGGAGATAAAGTATCTACAGGAAACACTTGGAGAAGCAAAAGCTGAAAGCATGAAACTGAAAGAGAGCTTGTTGGACAAAGAAGAAGAGCTAAAGAATATCATTGGTGAAAACAGCAGCCTTAGAGAATGGGAAGGTTCTGTACTTGAGAAAATTGAAGAGTTGTCAAAGGTAAAGGAAAGCTTGGTTGATAAAGAAACCAAGCTGCAGAGCATTACTCAAGAAGCTGAGGAGCTGAAAGGAAGGGAGGCTGTTCATAAGAAGCAGATTGAGGAGTTGTCAATGGCGAATGGAAGCTTGGTTGATGAAGCAACCAAATTGCAGAGCATTATTCAAGAAAGTGAGGATCTCAAAGAAAAGGAAGCGGGTTATCTTAAGAAGATTGAGGAGTTATCAGTAGCAAATGAGAGCCTGGTTGATAACGTAACAGATCTACAAAGCATTGTTCAAGAAAGTAAGCATCTCAAAGAAAGGGAGGTTGCTTATCTTAAGAAGATTGAGGAGTTGTCAGTTGCAAATGAGAGCTTGATTGATAAAGAGACCAAACTGCAGCACATTGATCAAGAGGCTGAGGAGCTCCGAGGAAGGGAGGCTGCTCATTTGAAGAAGATTGAGGAGTTGTCAAAGGAAAATGAGAACTTGGTTGATAATGTATCCAATATGCAAAACATTGCTCAAGAAAGTAAGGATCTCAAAGAAAGGGAGGCTGCTTACCTTAAGAAGATTGAGGAGTTGTCAACAGCGAATGGGAGCTTGGCTGATAACGTAACCAATCTGCAGAAAATATCTGAAGAAAGTAAGGAGCTCAGAGAAAGAGAGGCTACATTACTTAGGAAGACAGAGGAGTTGTCAGAATTGAATGAAGGCTTAGTTGATAAAGCGTGCAAATTGCAAACAGTTGTTCAGGAAAATGAAGAATTGAAAGAAAGAGAGACTGCTTATCTTAAAAAGATTGAGGAGTTGTCAAAGTTGCACGAAATCTTATCTGATCAAGAAACCAAACTCCAGAGTTCTATTGATGAAAAAGAGGAGCTCAAAGAAAGGGAGGCTGCTTATCTTAAGAAGATTGAGGAGTTGTCAAAGGTGCAAGAGGATCTTCTTAATAAAGAAAATGAGTTGCATGGTATGGTCGTGGAGATTGAGGACCTTAGATCCAAGGACTCTGTTGCCCAAAAGAAGATAGAAGAGTTATCAAATTTTAATGCAAGTTTGCTCGTTAAAGAGAATGAGTTGCAGGCTGTCGTCTGCGAGAATGAGGAACTGAAGTCCAAGCAGGTTTCATCACTAAAGACGATAGACGAGCTGTCAGATCTGAAACAAAGTTTGATTCACAAGGAAAAGGAGCTGCAGGCTGCAAATGTTGAAAATGAGAAGCTCAAGGCTGAAGCAGCCTTGTCCCTCCAGAGGATTGAAGAGTTGACAAATCTTAAACAGAGTTTGATCGATAAGCAGAACGAACTGCAGGGTGTCTTTCATGAAAACGAGGAGCTTAAGGCCAAGGAGGCTTCGTCTTTGAAAAAGATTGATGAGTTGTTACATCTTGAGCAAAGTTGGCTTGAAAAGGAAAGTGAGTTTCAAAGAGTTACTCAAGAAAACCAAGAGCTTAAAACGCAGGATGCTTTAGCAGCAAAGAAAATAGAGGAGTTGTCGAAGCTGAAAGAGAGTTTACTTGAAAAAGAAACTGAGCTAAAAGGCAGGGAAGCTGCCGCCCTTGAGAAAATGGAAGAATCATCAAAGCTTGGAAACGGTGAGCACACCAGCATCGGAAAAGATTATGACTTAGTTCAGTTTTCGGAAGTAAATGGGCCTAGTATTGGAGAGGAAAAGGCAAAGACTGATCCTTTTCAACACAGAAGCAGAGAGCATATGATACAAGAAAGTCCAATGGAAGCAATTGATAAACATTTGATGGGTGAAAGAGCAGCAACTCATAGGGTAGCTCACGGAACTGAAGGAGAAGGGAATGTAGAGAAAGACCGTGTGGAGTCTGAATTCAAGATGTGGGATAGCTACAAGATAGAAAAAAGTGAAGTATCTCCAGAGAGAGAGACCGAACTCGACTCTGTGGAAGAGGAAGTTGAGTCGAAAGCAGAAGGCAGTGAGAACATGGATCAGTACAGCAATGGCTTTTATTCAACAGACCACACTGAAGATTCCGGAAATCTGCTCTTAAAGGAACAACATATGAAGAAGAAGAAACCTTTGCTCCGGAAATTCGGAAACCTGCTTAAAAAGAAGAGTACAAGCAGCAGCAGTCAAAAGTAGAGGAAGATGATCTCTTTGCAACTGGGCTTTTCTTGGTTTATATTCATCTTCTTAAAATTTCTTACGAGCATAGCTCTATATATTTGATCTATGCTTCCACATGGCTACAAATCAAGATTTAGATTGTCTATGAATTGTCTATGACATTAGACACTGCCCTTTGATCTTTGTTCTCTTATTGTCGTTTTCTCTGTTTCTTGAAGTTGTTTTAGCGTACTGCAAATATTGAACATTTCATTCATTATCTGCAAGATTCTGTATAGAAGCAGAGTTGCTTATTAAGAAGATTTGTTGTTTTTTCTTGTTATTCTAAACACCACGAAGTTTCCAAATATGAAACGTTTTCATGTAAGGCTTTGTAGCATGTAATATAAGAAGAAAACATTTCCATAAGAAGGTTGGTACTCTTGTGAATAATAGTAAGCTCAGTCATAGACAATGTCATTCACATAGTAGACCATAAACAACTTCCCTCTGCTGCATACTAATAAGCTCACTTCACAGTTAGGCACTTAGTGAAATGGAGACGAGCGACGATAGCTTGAATTTCTTCATCTTTGTGGAGTCTCGTGGCTGAAACAAAACCTCAGTGCTTGACCGGACGGTCACTTCTTTCGACTCTGCCCCTGAACTGCCTTCACTTCTGTAGTCCCTATACGAATACAGAACCTGCAACCTCGAAGGAGCTGCAACCCAAATCATTTTTTAATTAATTACATAGCTCATTTGTCAATGTAAACACAATCGCGAACGTAAACAAATAATGAAGGTCTAAAGAGAAATTACCTAATCCAAACATGCTTGTTTTCTGAATAGAGACATGATCGACTTTTGATCTCTTGATATTTCTTAAAGCCAGGGTATCTTCCTGCTTTCCTTTAAACTCAAGGAATTCCCCTAACACAATTTTGCTACTTTTAAGCTCCACTCTGCAGCATAATCAACTTCAAATGAAAACTCTTTGAACACAACTACTTCATTGAGGGTTCAAGAGGACCCAAAACTCTTACCAACTCGGACAATATTTAAATTGAATGTCAATAAAGATGAAATGTATGACCTATCCCACGTTGGTGCTGTGCCAAGGATGAAATTAAGTTTTTGATGCGATGATTCCTGCATCTCTTTTCCTGTGCTGAATGCGCCTTTAACCCAACCAGAAATTTTACTTCTTGATGCTGGTTTCAGCTGTTGCCAATCTTCATAGGTAATTACCTCACTCGGGAATGCATGAATTGTACTGAAAGACAAAAAAAAAACATACGTTTATGCACGGCTAGGAAAATAAAGAATGTCTTCACAGACTAAGATAGCCACGCCCAGGCACGCACTATAAGATGCCTCTACTTAAAATTGATTGTTTTCTTGTCTAGCTCTTCCAAACATGAAGAAACCGACGGTAGCAAGGATAACGATACATACCGAAAACTTGGATTGGGAATGACAACTTTGCAAGATAGATTTCCTTCTAGTAAAGTAACTCCCCTCTGCTCAAGATATGATTCAAGAACTGAAGCTTGTTTCTTGACCTCCGCCAGCTGAGAAAACACACATCTATTAGTTAGAAACAAAATTGCATAGGTGCAAGATGCAAGTCAACTTTGCTAAGTCAAGAAAACTCAAGAAACTTGAAACGGAAAGTGTAAGAACGACTCAGGAGAAAAGAAAGGATAACCAAGCACATTCGTACAATTAACAAGAATCAACTGTTTCACCAGCAGTCATAAAATGTTTCATAATCTAATCAAGTGACAGCCATACTCTGTACTTTGCCAAAACACACACATTTACAGTTATGTTGTCCGAAGAAGACCTTACATGAAATGAACGTATCCATTTCGTAGTTCAAAGCTTTAATAACTTCCAATTCACTGTATCCAAAACATTAAACATAACAGCTCTACAAGCCTCCAAAAGGAATCAGTGATATTTCCTCACAGTGACATAATTATGCAACAAGAATAGTACTAGAGTTCCAATATAACTCGGATTTTTCATGAATCCTTATCAATCTAAAACATCAAATCATAGAGAATCACTCAGAAACACAACAACGACAATCTAATCACTAGAAGCATTGTGTAATCATTGCACAAAGAATCAAACAAAACTCACAGGATCAGGGAAAGACTCAGTGGTATGATGCTTGCCACCTTCACAAACCCAGCTACCATCACTAGTTACCGTAACAATCCCCGATAGATTCTTCACAGCAATCACTACAATTTCTCCTTTAGTAACAAGAACAACATCGATATCCTGTCTAGAAGCAGTGTCGGCATCTGGAATTCGAAGTCCTACATAAGCTTTTCCACCATAAAGTTTCTCAAGTCTGCGATTCAATGGAAATCAAAATCAAGTTCAGTGAAATCTCTATAGGTAAATCGAGAATCGAAGATGGAGGATGGGGAAATTGGGAACCTGTGAGCAACGGAGAAGAGAGCAGTGGAATCGGAAGTCTCGACGTCGGAGAATTCGTCGTCGTAGAAGAAACGACGGACGAGTTTGTAGATGACGAGACCGCAGATGATCTCAATCCACATCGTTGCTGCTTCTTCTTGTTGATATTTGGGAATTGGAGAAATAGAGAGAAGAGACGATTCTTGGAAATTAAGAAAAAAGAAAAACCCCAGCTGAAGTAAACAACAAATTCTATTTGTTTTTGTTTTTGTTTTTTTTTCCAGGGAAATTGGCATGAATTGGAAAATTTAATGAAAAAATATCATTTTAATCACATATTTTAATGAGACACATCATTAACTAGCCAAACGGAGCAATCAAACGTTGTTATGTGTCTGTTTAATATGTCCGTTAATTATTGAAACGACGTCGTTTTCAATCAAAGAAACCCCCAAATCGATTAATCGATTCCAATTCCCAGAAAATCCCCAAATCACAAACCCTAAATCTATTTCTCTCTTCCTTTGCGATTTTCTCTCTACTTCTTCGAATTTGAAGCTTTCTCTCGTATCTAGGTCGGCAGATGGCACCGAGGAAGAAGAGTAAGCATCGTCCCAAACGAAAGAGGGATGATGAATCGACTGCAACATTGACCTCATTAACCTCGGATTTGGCTTTCACAATCTCATTTGCCATGATTCCTAGTTTTGGCAATGCATCTTCTACCTCTTCATACACAACATCCTCGACCCACTTAAACAAGTGACCATTTTGTATATTCAAACAACATTAGCTACCAATACACACTTAAACAACATAAACCACCAATAGCTACTTACATCTCTCTTGCTTGATGCACCTCTTTTGCTTAGACAACGGAAGAACGGTCGGCTAGGATTCTCTTGAGTTTTCGATGTAAAGATCGTTACACCTAACCCAGACACACACTTTGACGGCACTCCACGGTCACCGAGTACTGTTGATGTCTCGGAGCTAGAACTCATCAGAATCGAAAGAACAAATCTTGAGGAATTAAGATGAGATCGGGATTTGAGAAGAAATCGAGAGGGTTAGAGAAGAAAACGAGAGAGAATTATTGATTTTGTATTTCTAATTTTGATATCGTATATCTAGGGTTCGAGTTTGAATTTGGGGATTTCTTTGATTGAAAACGACGTCGTTTCAATAATTAACATACATATTAAACAGACACATAACAACGTCTGATTGTTCCGTTTGGCCAGTTAACGATGTGCCTCAATTGGCTTTGTCAACGAAAATTAGAGATTAAATTGAAAGTCAACATACAACTGAGGATTTAAATCACTAGGTCCAGAGTTGATGCTTTAAACCAACAAAAATGGTAAACTGATGATTTAAATGACATTTTCCCCAATTTTTAATAGGAATCATATTTAATCAAATCCTATACTACTATTAATCGAGAAGTACTCATAAGTTTTTACACTTTCTTTTGTAAGAAATTACATTCAAATATCATTAGCCTTTAGACCAAATGAACATTTCTCATTAAGGATGAAAATGTAATTTAATTGCTACTATAGTTCAGATAAATCGCAGGTCGAAAAGAATAAGGGTGTGTTAATCGGGTTTACAACATCAAATCTTGATCGTTGATTTTATCATCGAAAATCTTAATTTTGTTAGAGTTATTACAAATTTTAATTGATAGAAATTAAATACATACGAAAATTAAATTTAGTTTTCGATTGTACTGGACTTGATTTCTTACTTTCACTCTTAGGTTGTGACTCTTAGGCATGAAGAAGAAAAATAACTTGAGAAAACTAGAATAATTATTATTTCTAATGTTTAGTAGAAGAAAGTTTTCTACTCTAAAATACAAAACATCTTTGTATTAGATATATTATTATCCCATATTGGAAAATATAAGGAATTTTGACTAGTATATAATATAAGATATATGGACTACTCCACTCATTGCCGATTGATTTTGAGTTGGAACCCCATATTCTAGTATTTTGATAACAAAAAATAAAAGGTGTAGACTCAACACTAAACTAATCATGAGATTACATTACGAGGATGTTTGCTTCAATGGAGATGCCCCAAAGAATGGAGGAACATGAATTCAATAAAATTTCATGGCTTCTACCCCCACACCTTACATTTATGATAAGAGATAAACTCATCACATCTTTACTAGTTCATATTTCTATTTACTGTTATTAATTATTTCTTTTATTCACACTTCACCGATATTCTCCAAATTAAATTGTTCTTATGTTGCACGAATGGAGTATGTTTTAAAATTGATTTGGCTATTAGTGCAATTCGGCCGGCATGAACCTTTTGGTTATGTATCATGTTTTCCAGATTGAAGATCTCTTTCACCTGCTATCACCATTTATTCCAACGAGGGAGGTCACCTTCATCTGAATCTGCAAGCAAGTGGACTTCGATCTTACGGCGGTGGTTGACGTTAGTGTCGTCCATGAAGGAGACAACGCCCAAAGATACCCTTCCGGTTTACTGGTGAAAAAATTGGAAGGAGTCAAGTCTCATGTGACATAGGTCGAAAGAACGGAGTACAACGACAACGCTATGGAGGAGAACTCAAATTTCTACGATTTTATGGGAGAAGGAAGTGGATTCAGTGCTTAGTGATTATATAGTGTTTCATGTCAATGTTGCAACAAGAGTACAAGTGTATCAATTATGGTAAGATGGCTGCCCAACCCCAAGGTAAGTATTGTTTCTTTTCCTTTTACATTTTCTTCTATTTCTCAAACTAACCATGAGAATAGGCATGTGCATTTGGGTACCCATTCGGGTTCAGTTCGGGTTTTTCAGGTTTTCGGGTGTAGAGGTAAGGACCCGTTCATATATTTATAGACTTCGAATCGGATTCGGATAAACACCCATCAGGTTCGGATCGGGTGTGGTTGTCATCCGAAACCCGAAATATGCTTTGAGTTCGGGTTCGGTTTTGCTCATATGTACCCAAAACATAAGAAATTAATTACCCGAAATCAATATGAAACTGTAAAAAAACCCGAACTCATACGAAGAAGTAGAAATTGTATAACCAATGAAATGAACTAAGGACAAAGCAAAAAACATTTAAAAGTCTTTGAACTAGTCTAAGAGAGAAAGTAGAAGTGTAAGACAGAACCAAATTCTGTATCCAACAAAACACCAAATGACCAAAATATTAAAGAGTTCAAAAACGGGAAAAATTTCGAAAAATGCGCGAACTTTCAAATTTGGGACGAAAAAAGCATAAACTTTCGAAATGTCATTTAAATCATAAAGTTTAGGTTGACTTTTTGACAAAATAGTGAAGTTTAGTTTGACTTGGCTATTTCGGGCATGCCGTTAAATTTCCGTTAACCAGACGATCATGGTGTTAAATTTCCGTTAGAACTCTCCGTCGAGTCTAAACGACGTCGTTTTGAAACTCTGAAACGACGTCGTTTCATTAGAAAATAAGATGGAAAAACTGCATCTATGGAGAAGGATTGTATAAATTTTATATTTATGTGAGAAGGATTGTATAAATTTTATGTCATATATTTAATTTACTATATTCTATAAGTTTCAGTTTTGTTTTTTTATAATTTAGGAAACAATTTTTTCCAAATATAGAAGCAAATTTTATATATAAAATTAAATATTTAAAATTTCAAAATATATATTTATGGTAAGTATATTTAATATTTGTATATATTTGGTTATTTTTTTTGTTTTGTTATTGTTAATTAATTGTATATAGTTTTAATTAATTGTACATAGTTATTTGTTAGTATATGTATATTTGGTTTGGTACAATACCAAAATGTTATAGTAGCGCAATGGTTGAGCACCTCTCATTAGTCCAGTAGGTTAGCTGTTCGATTCTCGATGGATGTTGTTTTTCCATCTTATTTTCAAATGAAACGGCGTCGTTTCAGAGTTCAAAACGACGTCGTTTTGATTCAACGGAGAGTTCTAACGAAAATTTAACACCGTCATCGTCTGGTTAACGGAAATTTAACGGCATGCCCGAAATGGCCAAGTCAAACTAAACTTCACTATTTTGTCAAAAAATCAACCTAAACTTTATGATTAAAATGACATTTTCAAAGTTCATGTTTTTTTCGTCCCAAATTTGAAAGTTCGCGCATTTTTCGACTATCCAAGCCATACTTTCAAGATAGTGGTAACTCTCATATCACAAACATCTCATTCACTGCTTCTCTGAAAACACTCTCATTAACTATTGCATTTTGAAGATTTCCTTCATTGTTGAAAACATGTTGACTCATCTTCGGATCTTGACCATCTTCCATGCTTTGTATTGCTTACATATGTCAAGATGATTCCACAAGTTTTTAGTCTCTGACTTTGTTGGGACATGATAACTCCTTCTTGCAATAGTGACAGTTACATTTGTCACGGATGGTCTCTTGTCTTGTGAAATGACTCCATACATCTGATCTTGGGGGAAGTATCTTTTTAGGCTTATTTTGTTCAGACGAAGCTCTAGTTTCAGATGTGCTTTCTTTTACCCCTTTGACCCGAATCAGGAGTCATAAACTCTTCTTCGTCATCAAAATCTCTGTTATCTTCAGTTGGTACCGGTGTTGAATCCATCTGCAAATAAGAAGCATATGATCAATTGATTATTATACTTGCTTTCTCTCGGATAACATTATAGAGTAGAAACTAGTGAGTAGAGATTCAAAGTATCAAACATACAAAGAAACATTACCGAGAAATTAAGAATAATGATCAGACAAACTATGTCTAATAAAGATAAACATTACAACGACAGAGAGGAAGCCATTAACATAGAAACTCGACATCTAGTAAACATAGAAACAAAAACATTACAAATATCAGACAAACATAGAAACTTTAAACTAGTTACTAAAGAGTAAAGAAGAAGCCATCAACTATTTTCAAGAAACACAACATCTAGCAACTAGCAACAAACTCCACATGAAGCCATAAACACTGTCATAATATAGTAGAGTAATAATCAGTCATCTAGCAAGCCATAAACAATGTCAAATTCACTTCTAAGGGATGCTTATAGATGTTCGGGTTTGCTTCGGATATCGGGTATTACCCGATCGGGTACGGGTAATCGAAGATGAAAAATATAAACCGATCGGGTATTTAAGAGAATCCGTACCCGGACCGAACTCCTTATTTTGAGTCGGGTTTGGGTTTAAGGTATGGGTAATGTGTCTAGGCCTACATGAGAATATTAATCTCTTTGTGCATTTCCTCCTATCATCTTGAGAATCGCTAGGAGGATGATGAAGGGGTTTAATTAGCAGGGTCATTTCTGGTTCTTATATTTCACGTGTGGAGTATGTCTGCAAACTCTTCTACAATATTGGAAGGCTCTCCATTTTATTAGGGTTAAGCTGGTTACGTATAAGCGAATATTTTGGTGATCGAGTCATTTTGAAATAAGGAAATGGAAGAGAGCAGTGGAATCGGAAGTCTCGACATCGGAGAATTTGTCGTCGTAGAAGAAACGACGGACGAGTTTGTAGATAACGAGACCGCATACGATCTCTACCTACATCTTTGCTTCTTCTTCTTGTTGAATGAAATTTGGGAATTAGAGAATTGAGAGAAGAGACGATTCTTGGCAGTAGTTGACAAAAAAAAATACAAATGTTACCCATAAAGTAAATTCATTTAGTTTTATAGGTTAAATCAGATAACAGTAGTTGACAAAAAAAAAAAATACAAATGGAAAATGAAAAAATATGTACCCATAAAGAATTTTCCTCCTGCACAATCATGTAGTGACTTTTTAATTAATGTGTGGTTGACAAAAATATATTTTTTATATATATTTTATCAGGTTACCATAATTTTTTAATTAATAAAAAATTAAATATTATTTTTTTAATTTTTTCAATTAGTAAATATTATTACATAAAATTAGGTTTTCAAATTTGCTATCTCACGTGATCGCGGAACTTGTCAAGTAAAACATAAGATGTCACGATGTGTCAAATCTAAATTTGTTAATATATTTAAATTTAAATTAAAAAAGTTTTAACCTTATTGGCAAAAATAAAATATATAAAATTAGTAAAAAAATAATTTTTTTATATATTCAGATTTTGTATATGTATATATATATATATATATATAGAAGATAATTAGATTTTCGATAAAAAAAATTAGGGCATTAAAACATGAACACCACAAAACAATTTGTAGAAAACTGAAAAACAAAATTTATGAAGTTATTCCAATTTTTTCTACAATCAATTAAATATTATTATAAGATTTTCGATAAAAATTTCATTTACTTTTCGTTTTTGATTTTCATATATTTATATTATTCGGTGTTCAATTAAAAAAATTTCACAAGTTTCTAAATTGAGTGTAATCCAATCTAATTTATTATCTTAATTAGTAGAATGTTAAATGAATTATAAATTGATTGGATTAACCCGTTAATCCATCATTTTTAATATATCGGATCAAACAGTAAATTCATTTAGTTTTATAGGTTAAATGGTTAAATATATCGACCTATCACTACGAAAAATGTTATAGTTTACACCATGCTTTTAAGCATTAGTTTTTTAAGTGATGATAGACTTTTAAGGTCGTTTTAAAAAACGACGCTAAAAACACTTTGCAACGCTTTCTTCAACAAAAATATAATCCATTTTTTGTATCGTTTATGTTCCTTAGAAATTTTTATATAAACGTCTTTACAAGTGACTTTAGTATCATTTCTTTATTATCGTTTAAAGAAATGATACTAAATTTGTATTTAGCAGCATATTTTTGGATTGATGTTAATTTGTAAGAACTTTAATATCAAATTTAGTAATAACTAATTAATTCTAAGCAATATAATAAATTGTGTAATCCCAAATGGACCATCAGGCTCTGTTGCAAAAGAATTCTCTCTAACCTTTTTTGTACACATTTGCTAGTATTACAGTTAGTGTACTAAGTTTGAGAACTGCTTCGTGTGCACTTGATGTCTTTGCTCCGAATACATCCAATAAGTTTCAATTAATCTGCATATAAAACAGTAGACTGATTAGCAATATGTAAAAAACAAATGGCAACAAAATCAAAATCAAGAAGTCAAAATACTTACAAAATCTACCAAAAGACCATCAATATCATACATCGTAACAGTCATTTCAGGAGTTAAAACCTTGCATCTACAAGTAATGTCTTTCTTATCAGCAGGTTTTAATTTCTCTTGAGTATGAGTTCTCTCTTGAAGCACCAGATTTCTCTTTCGAAGGGACAGCCATGACGGTAGCATTAAAATGAGTAGATTGCAACAACTACCTTCTAGCTTTATCTCAACTTCAACTCTAATGGGCAGAACCGGCTGAAAAAAGAAGGTATCCATGAAGGTCAAGATACATTATAAACTCTTTAAGTAAGAAGTCCAGTTTGATGCATATGCCCGTTCTACATAAATGTATACGATACAAGAAGGGTGAATTTGCTCAATAACCAAAATCCAATTCAAAATTAAGAATATAGTTCTCTATTCAAAAATATTAAGAAAGTAACAAAAGAAACTGTGGAAAAGACCAAATGGGACAGCAGTGAAGGACACGCGCAGGTGGGAAGAATGAAAACGTTGTTTATGTTTATATAGGTTAAGAAACAAAGAAGAGAGAGAATATGATGACATGGCAAAATTGATATTACTCCAAATGATTTTCAATGTTGAATTAGTCTCACAAAAATAACTGATTAAAAACTTGCAATAGTTTTAAAAAACCTTAGATTTTTTCTGCATATAACATGATTTAAATTTTTAAAATCGGATATGAATTATTTAAAATATTGAATAATGTTTATCTAAAACACACAAATAAAATAGTATAAAATGAAACTAAATAGTATAGAACAAAAATATTTTAACCAAATAAAGTAATGATGGTGGTAATAGTAGTGGTTACTATGATCGTGGTTGTTAGTGGTGGGATAGTAGGGTTGGTTGCGGTGGTGGTGATGGCGGTAAAAGTAACGATAACCGTAAGAGACAAAACATAAACGATACAAACGATCGAATTAAACGCACATAAAAGAAAAACACTAAACCTATGAGATACAACATTGGCAACCCAAGCAACCAAGGTTAACTGTGGCGGTGACGTTGACGGTGGTCGGTGGCAATAGTAGTGATGGTGATGGTAGCAGTGGTGATGCTGAGCATGATGGTAGTGGTGGCACTAACGGTGATGATAACGGTGGTGGTGGTGGCGGTAAAAGTAACAATAACTGTAAGATATATATAAAACATAGACGATTCAAACGACCGAATTAAACGCACGTAAAAGAAAAATACTAAACCCTATGAGATACAACATTGACAACCCAAGCAACCGAGGTTAACCGTGGCGGTGACGTTGACAGTGGTCGGTGGCAATAGTGGTGATGGTGATCATTATGGTTGTGGTGACACTAACGGTGACAATAATGGCGGTGGTGGCGGCATGGTCGTGGTGGTGACTGTGATAATAGTAACGTTTTTTTTGTTATCGTAGTTGAATAAAAAGATAACGCTGTCAAAAAAAAAAAAAAGAGGACAAGAGAAGTTTGGATGGATTAAAACAAAAAAAAAATTAAAAAAAAATAATTGTGTATCATGTAATATGGGCAAACATGTCATTATTATAGAATATACATAGAATATTATAGTTTTATGGTTAGAATAGCTAGTTAGTTAATTAAAGTTTTTTTTTTGGTTATACACTCAAATTTCCCATACAAGAATAAGGGTATTATTTCCTTTACAGTGACAAGAAAGAGATAATAGTAGTCAGATATATTTAATTAGATAAAAGGAATAGGGTTACCATGTCAAACAAAGAGAAATCTAAGCAATCTGATCGAATTTGAAAATCCACTCGAAACTAGAAACAATTCTACATTATGTTTTTGTCATTAGTTCCCTTTCAATGGAAATGCCCCAAAGAATTGAGAAACATGAAGTCAACAAAATCTCATGGCCTCTACCCCATGACCTTATTAGTTATTACATCCATGGTAAGAGATCAACTCCTCTCATCCTTACTAATTCATATCTATGTTTAATGTCACTAATTGTTTCTTTTATCTATATATACATTTTTGGAACACTTTTAGCAAATAAATCCTGAGGTTGGGCAGTATTTACAAAGAATGCCATTGGCATTTATTATTACTTTTACAAAATTTAAATAAAAGATATTAACCAAACAATATCTTGCCTAATTTGTTTCTAAAAATCTCTACACAATCTTTCCATATATCTTCAAAAAAATTTATAGCAAATATTTATATTAACATTTTGCATAGCAATAAAAATACTAATTTATAATAATCAAAATATTCACATAGAAAAATCAAATACACATACAGGAAAAAGAACAATATCTATCATCATTTAACCCGTTGCTTTATTTAAATTAAAAAAAATAAACACAAAAACTTGAAATCATATACTTTATATGATAAATTTAAAATATATATTAGTAGTATAAATTTAAAACCGTTCAAAGAACGGTATACTACGGGTGAGATCCTAAAATTATTAGATTTTATAACAATAATAATTATTTTCTTGGATTTTAGAATACTAATAATTTAGCTAACGAGATAATATAGACGGGTTTATATGGGATGACGGGTTTGAGTCGATATTAATAAATAACGGTATATCACGGATGAAATCCTAAAATTTACAATCAAAATATAATTATACAATCTTAAACACAAAATAAAAGAAACAATATTAACAAAACAAATCCAACTTAAATTTAATATTTTTAGTTATAAAAAAACCGACCCACGGTATACTACAGAGTAAAATATTCAAAATTTTAAAATCTACCATATATCGTTACTTAAAAAAATGTATGTTTTCGTATCTATACTTCAAAATTGATAGATAGATATCTACATTTAAAAATACAAATTAATATGATATATCTTCAGTTAATCTTTTAAAAAATAATATTATATTTTTCTTAAAAATATAGTCCCGCGGTATACCGCGGGTTAAATTCTAGTTTATAGACATTCTCTAATTAATTGTTCTAATGTTGCACGTGTGGAGCAAATCATTGTATAAACACTCTTATGATTTTTGATTATGCTTGAAACCAATTAGTAAAAATGGTGAGTTTCGAAATTATAACTTTAAATCATATAAATGACTAGATTATAAAAGAGAAATTGTTAAAAATACCCCTTTTTCAATACCCCTTTTCAAAAATGCCCCCTTTGAGAGTCCATTTTTAAGTTTGCCCTCTTTTAATTTTTAATGACCATTTTACCCTTATTTGAAACAAAATTAGGTCCACAAAATATAAAATATTTTTTGGCGGGAAAAGTGATCCCGCAATTTTCCCGCCAAAACACTTGTAAAAACCTTTAAAAAACCTTGTAAAATTTTCCCATAAAAATTTTCCCGCCAAAAAATTTTCCCGCCAAAAAAATTTTTTTGCGGGAAAAGTGATTCCGCAATTTTTTTTGCGAAATTTTTTTGGCGGGAAAATTTTTGGCGGGAAAAATTTACAAGGTATTTTAAAGGTTTTTTACAAGGTATTTACAAGTGTTTTGTAAGGTTTTATAATGTATTTTAAAAGGTTTTACAAGGTACTTTTAAGGTTTTATAAGGTATTTATAACTTGTAAAACCTTATAAAAAACTTGTAAAACCTTATAACTTGTAAAAACCTTATAAAAAAGCTTGTAAAATCTTATAATATCTTATAAATACCTTGTAAATACGTTGTAAAACCTTTTAAAATACATTGTAAAACCTTATAAATACCTTGTAAAAAACCTTTAAAACACCTTGTAAATTTTTGGCGGGAAAAATTTTCCCGCCAAAAATTTAACGCCAAAAAAATTGCGGAATTACTTTTCCCGCAAAAAAAATTTTTTGGCGGGAAAATTTTTTGGCGGGAAAAAATTTTACGGGAAAATTTTACAAGGTATTTTAAAGGTTTTACAAATTTTTACAAGTGTTTTGGCGGGAAAAATTGGGGGATCACTTTTCCCGCCAAAAAAATATTTTGTATTTTGTGGACCTAATTTTGTTATATTTCCTTATATATTTATAATATCTTTTATTAAAAGAAGGGTAATTTAGTCATTTTGTACATAAAAGGGGTATTTTTAAAAATGGACATCCAAAAGGGGCATTTTTGAAAAGGGGTATTGAAAAAGGGGCATTTTTGTGAGTCTCCCATTATAAAATATGCTATACATTGATTTTTTAGTCTGATTGATAAAATTTAGATTTTAAAGTTAAACTAGGCATGGGCAAAAAAACCGGACCCGATACTCGGACCGATATCCGGACCGAAAAAACCGGTTTGGGGCGGGTAAGGGTAAGAAGAAATTACCTCATTGGGTACAGTTTTGGTAAACCCGTAAGTCCCAAATCGGTTCGGGGATTACTCATTACCCAAACTGGATACCCATAAACCCGATGAAAGCCATATATGTATATACGTATATACACATATAGATATAGATTTATAGTTTTATACTAGGTTACCTATGTAACTGAGGTTGTCATTTGTTTGTTTTATCTTTTCAGGAGACAAAGATACAAAACAAAGTCATCACTCATCATCAATCAACTCGTTCTAGTTCTATGTTTTTCATATTCGGATTTTTTTTTTTGAGGTTTGCCAATTAGGTACTCTTGTTTAAGGAGTTCAAGAATTTCTATTTGTCATTTTTTCTACTCTTAACTCTAAGTATTAATCTTTGTGACTTTGCCTTGGATTTGGATGTTAAGTTTGAAGTTCTATTTTCTTTTTTCGTGTGTTTTGTGCATGTACAAGTGTTTGAAAGTTCGGATATTCTTGTGATATTTTGGGTTTATGGGTAATTTTTACCATTCAGACCCGAAGCGAAAGAAACCCAAATTTTTCGAGCATTTATCGGTTCTTAAAATTATTACCCAGACCGACCCCAACCCAAGTGTACTCGAACCGGACCGGAACCGAATGTTTATAATTACCCCATTGGATAATAAATCCATTACCTATTTAATCCGAACCCTAAAGGATTCTAGCCGAACCCTAACAGGTTACCTATATGTCCAAGCCTAGTTTAAACCAATCACCTGGATAAACCATGTTCACTGGGTTGCATAAGTCAGCCAAGTAAAATGATGATGCTAAAAAGAAAAAAAGTCGGTTCAATGGAGCCAACAAGTTTGAGCCATAAACCACAAAACTAGCCGGTTTAGTATCCGGTTTAATTTACAAAACATTGCCTTCCTCTTCAATAAAAACCAAAAACCCTAATTATTTTCAATCAGACTTTCACTTTCGAAACCTCTCATCGAAGCTACAATGAGTATCATCGCAGGCTCCTACGAGAGATTCATTTGGGGTTTCAGGCTTAAACCCACAAAGCACGACGCCGATAACCAAACCCTAACTCTCTCCCCTCTCTTCTCCTACCCATCCCACATCTCCCCAATCACCACCGTCGCTTGTTCCGGTCCTGCCGCAGCTTCCGGCGGCTCCGACGATACAATCCACCTCTACGACCTCCCCTCCGCTTCTTCCCTTGGCTCTCTGCTTGACCACAATCACGCAGCTTCTATCACTGCTCTCTCCTTCTACACTCCTTCGTCCCTCTCCTTCCCTCGCAATCTAATCTCCGCCGCCGCAGATGGCTCCGTCGCGATATTCGATACCGATCCTTTTGTTTTGCTTAAGTCGTTTCGTCCTCATAAGAAAGCGGTTAATGATTTAGCGATTCATCCTTCAGGGAAGCTTGCTTTAGCTGTTTATCGTGATGAGTTCTTTGCGATGTTGAATTTGGTTAGAGGAAAGAGGAGTTTTTGTTGTAGGTTAGGTCTTGAAGCTAGTCTTGTGAAATTTGATCCTAGTGGTGAAAGGTTTTTCATGGTTGTGAGTAATAAAGTTGGAGTTCATCAGTCTGAAGATGCTAAGCTTCTTCTCGAGCTCGAGAATCCGAGCCGCAAGCGTATACTCTGCGCTGCTCCCGGAGAGGTGGTGTTTCTTACTCTTTCGAAGTTTTGATTTCTCTATCGTTCCCACAATTGCAACTCTAGTCTCTTAATTGGAACATTTGATGTTTAAAAGTATTCTGTGTGAGCAACTTTGAGATTCTTAGCTTGTTGTTTGTTGGTTTACTTTGATTGCTGTCTAAATTGAACTAGAGCTGTGTGATTCGGTTTTTGTTTCATTTCATGCTTAGTCCTATGTTGCCCAAGTGTGTAAGTTGCAGAATAGTCCACCTTGGAACCTGAAAGGAGGTTAATTTAAGGCTATAATAGTATCCATTCCTAGACTATAATAACTCTTTTGGGAAAAGGTTTATGGTATCTATATGTCCGTTTATAGTGTAACAGATAAATTCTTTCAACGAAATTTTGCTTCTTTGGTTCAATCGTGTGATCGGTTCAAGTTTTTGGTTGTTGTAGTGTAGATACCTGAAGTTGCCATGTTGTTAAAGCCTCCGAAAACAAGTTATTTGGCTAAACAGAGTTCTTCCAGTTTCTTATTGTTATGTGTTTATGTTTTATATTTGGGAATGGTTATAATTTTGATTCCGAGACTTTATTTCTTAACTCAAAGGTTTGCTTAATTTGCAACAGAGTGGAACTCTGTTTACAGGTGGTGAGGATCGGGCTATAACAGCTTGGGACACAAATAGCGGGAAGCTTGCTTATTCCATAGAAGATGCTCACCCAGCTCGAATCAAAGGTATTGTTGTGCTCACCAGGAATGATAGTGACGGCTCCTTGGAAGATCCATACTTGATAGGTTCTGCATCATCTGATGGCGGAATCAGAGTTTGGGACGTGCGAATGGCGGCTAAAGAGAATACAAAACCATTAGCCGAGACAAATACTAAATCAAGGCTTACTTGTCTTGCCGGGTCAGCTCTTAAATGTGAGTTTATTTTTCATGATATGCTTTTCGGTAATAAAACATATAGCAAACTCGTACAAGTTGTGACATTATGGTTCTTCATCTTTCTCTGTTTATTCAGCGATGAGACGGCCACAGATTGGAAAGCAGCAAGCTCAGAAGTTAGACGAAGGAGACGAGAACTCAGAATGAGAGCTGATTAGTTTCGAGGGTTTATTGAAAAGATTGTGAGCTGACATTTTTTTTGATGCAAGTTTTGGTAGAATCCAGTAGATTCTTGTCGAATTATAGTTATAAACCGTTGATTTGTGCGATTTGTGAAAGAAAAACAATCATTCTACTATTATCATTTTACACGAGTTATCATCTATTTGGACAATCTCATCTATACATTGTGTTATTCTCAAACTTTTAATTAATGATTATTGGGATATACTGAGCATTATGCAAAAACATACATCATGTTTGCTAAACCAACATCATGTAATACTAAGAACATGCAACATAGTCACATACATGAAAGGGACCAAGATTGAAAAGAGCAGCAAGCTAAGCCATATATATCCATGAACGTGTGTGATAATGAGAGTGAGAGTGACAATGATGACTCAATACTGAGTGGTGTTGTTGGGGATTTTGCCTTGTTTCAACTGAGAAAGAGCATATTCAGCGGTACGGATGAGATCAGCGACATTGTGTTTCGAAATCTCCTCGGAGCCAAACAAGAAGATGGTCTTAACCTCAGCTTTCTTTGCAAGTCTTGCAGCATAACTAAGCTGCAATTTCGGCGAGTTGATGCTCCGAAGTAATTGTCGATACAAAGAAAGAACTTTTCCTCTGTTCTTTGCAGCCTCTTCTGCTGTTAACCATATCAGACTCTTCATGGCTTCGTCCTTATAACCAAATTGTAACAAGAATGTCCTGCAACAAAGGAAGAAATGCTGGTTGAGTAATTTTGTCAAACACTTGGTGCGCAATAACCAAAACACCAATGAAAAATCAGATAACCAACGATACATAACGTAAGCAATTCGATTCAATAGCTACAAGAATCAGAATTAAGGAAATGTACAAATGGTAATCTCATAACACAAAAAGGCGAACCAACAAAAGCAATTTCAAATTGGAGAATTCAGTTGTAGGAAAATTTCATAACCAAAAGCATAAATAAGAAAGAAAAGACTCGATGATTTGCCTTCAACTGTGAGAGATTTTCACCGGAAGGTGAGGATCCAGCGAGCGAGAGTTGTGGAAGCGGGAGGTTGAAGGATTAAAGAGTAAAACCAACCCACGTTGGTCCAGTTGGTAAAGGGCTCACGGCGGTGAGTTCCCCCTCTTGGGTTCGATTCGGATTGGCCACCTAGCCGCTCCCTTAACGATGAGATAAAGCGTACCCGGACGCAAGACCTCGTGGATTAGTCTTTGGGCATAGAAAGCCTTTGGGATGACCACGGTTATCAAAAAAAAAAAAAAAAAAAAAAAAAAAAAAAAGGATTAAAGAGTAAATAAGTTCTTAATTAGAAAAGCAAAATTTTGCAAATTCTTTTTTTCTTTGGTCTATAAAAATTGCAAAAAACCTTTCAACAAACCTCAAACTTCATTTTTGACCAAAGGAAAAAAGTAAAAAACTCTCAAACTTAAATTTCAATTTTAACACTCAAAATATACTCCATCTGTTTCACAAAAAATGTCATTCCATATTTTTCACACAAATTAAGAAAATTATTAAAATTTCTACTATACCCTTTATTAATACACTAAACAAAATTATCTCTCTTATTAATACATTAAAAAAAATAAGGTTAAAAATGGATTTTTTTATTTAATATTTTGCATTAGAAATACAAAACGACACTCTGTGAAACAAAAATAAAACCTTAAAACAACACTCTTTGTAAAAACGGATAGAGTATTAAACTACGTTGTTACTTGTTGGCTGTTGCAATTGTTGTTTTCTTTTTCCTAGACTTTTGGTTTTGTTGTGAACAAACTTCTATAGATAGAGAGACAATTGTGGTAAAGAGTAAACAAAAGACCAGTTTGCCACTTCTGTTCCAAGCTTCTATGAGACACCCAACATTTACATTCTTTAATCCTCTCTGTAGCAAAACCATTCACACATTCTGAGATTTAGTTTTACTTCTCACTTTACTCCAAAATCCTAAACTCCTATCCACTCGTCTTTACCACATTTATGCAAATGACCTCTAATAAGACCACCACATTTGCTTTAATATGATTCACTCAGCAGTTTCCGCAACTGACTTTCCTTTCGTATCTACAGTTGCCGGCTTCTCCAGAAGCCGAAGTTGGTTTTGTAACACCTACCGAGAAAACAATTTGATTGAAATTATGAGCTGCTAATAGAGAAAAGGGTAGTTTTTGTACAAATTAGATCAACATACCTCGATTTGGGACTCAAGAAATCTTCTTTGAGCTTCTAACTCCGTCTGAGGAAGCAATGAACAACCTTGAGACCTTCATATGTCCAATCTTAGTGTTAGTTTTTTCTCTACCATCATATATAGTGGATGATAACAAAAGTCAAAGGGAAGAAAAACTATACAAGCCAAGTCTCAGGCTAACATGACATATACAGGACATCACATGGAAATGTTCAGGTGGAATAAAAAGACATGTGAGAGAAACTAGCACCATAATAGCTTCTTTAAGCTACAACACTCAATAGACACTAGCTAAGATCATGTCTGAATATATTTGTTATACATGCTATGTGAGTATGTGTTATTTCTTTGGATATAGCTTTCACACATACCATACTAGTGTGTTTGCAGAAGATGGATAAACAACGGATCTGCCATATATAGAGGCTGCAGAAGCAGCAGCTTGAAACCTAGCCTCGTGCCTGCTCATATTCTCACTGGCAGCAGCAGAAACAGAAGAACCCTGACCATCAGAACTTGAAGTACCGATTCCTGTATGAAGCGTGGAGCATCATTAGTCTCATGTTAAAAACACTTTAAACGATTCATCTTCTGGACAATCTGAAGCACATATGTCATTCTCCATACCAAGAACCTTAAGAGACAAATAAGATTGGGAGCACAGAGTTCAATATAACCAAAAATATGTATGAATAGCAAGACCTATACCTTGCTGCAGGGATTCTTGGTGTGGTCCACGGTTTCCAGAAGCTGTTGATGTAGCATTCTCAGCTGGGACAACCAGTGCTCTGCAGGTGGGACATGTGTTCTGTCGTTCCAACCATGACCGCAAACAATGCACATGAAATAGATGGCCACATACTAATTTCTTCGCTGAGGTCATTTCTTCACGACATATGATACAAGTGGCATCATTTCTGCAAACCCCAAATAAAGAAATGTGATTAATCTAGCTATATAAGCATAATGAAGTTAAGAAATTTGGAAACATAAATCTTGTGGGAATATCTGGAACTTACACACTAAGTTCTTCAGGAGTTGCATCAGGAAACCGTTCATTCATATTGGAAGTGATTTTACGATATCTGAGGTAATCAGTCACACGAATCTTGAAGTTTCTGAACGTTTCGTAGAGCTCCCGTATTAGATGCAAGGGAAGGCCATAGTTCCTACGCAATAAAAAAAGTGATACTCGAATTAGGAAACAAATTCCAATACTAAAATGCCATAAATTACACAAAGACTGTCGCAGTAGATCTATTGTTTCTCATTTATGACTTTCAACAAAATATATGAAAGCACTAATGTAACCAAGAGAAGACTCATAATTGGACATAAGTGTAATGATAGAGTTATGCAAGTAACTCTTAAACAAGTATCCAGCAACAAAAACTGTAAAACGATAAGGTAACAGTGAGTTTGACATACTAATTTCAGCATATTAATTATTAAGGATTCAGGTTTCTTTTGGTGGTATAACATCTAAGTTTGGACTAATGAAAAACGTGAATGAACTAAAAACTTACATGAATATCATAAGGAAGAAGCAAAGATACATGGACAAGTGAAGCAAGTCACGAACAAGCTCCAGATAGAAAGTGTATACTGGTTTCCCTTCCCATTGACCTTCCTTGAGTATATCAGTGACATAGAAGGCATACTTCACAATAATAGAAACAGTTGTTGTTGCCAGAATCATATACCTGCAACATAAAAATCAAAACTAAGTCTAAAGCTAGGCTGTATGATGCAAAATTCAGTAAGACTTATTGTAAGAACAAACAGCTAAACAGAGGGAAATATCACATGGTATATCCAAAGACGGATACATAACTAAACAATATGCAACATACCCAAAACTAATATCATGAATAAAAATCCTGAACTCTTGATCACCTACGCCCTTCCCCCATATACTCAGCAATTTTCGATAAATGTTTCATGTATCTTTTGTGTTTGAAAGCTGGCATAAGCTTTTAACTAGGGGGTTGATTAAATAAGGATCCTAGTAACTAAAACAGTATCTAAGAGGCCTTCAAGTAAGGTTCATAGAAAAACATATTCACGATAGTAATAGTGTCTCATATGGTTCTTCTCTGACACCTGAAGAGCTCAAACAAACATCAGAGTTATTCCTGTGATACCCCAAATATTTACTTGTATATAGAGATTTAAAACATACTAGCTATCCAAATATAGGGTTACAATGACATCTACATCGAAAGGTAAGTTATCCTAGACTAAACAAAATCTTGGCAGATAATTTATTAGAAATTCTTCTCATATGCAACTCAGCTATGTCAAATTCACAGGTTTTGGCAGGTGCAAAAACTTTCAAACATTTTCAAAATTAAGCTCAATTTCTTTGCAGCAAAAAGAACCTAACATTCCTGAAAACATGTATATGCGTATATCCTTCATAACTCGAAAAACAACTCTTCCTCAACGAATCTCTAACTCTACAGGATTCCATGACAATAAGTAAGAAGCAAAAGACGCTTACTCAAACGTGAAGAAGACTGACATAGAAGCCTTCCGGGACTGAATCAATTGCCGTATAGAACTATATGTAAGAAGACCATCTAAGAGCAAAAGAAACACCATAAACGAAACAATACGAACATGAGAGAGCAAAGTCACAGAAGGAGTAGTCTCAATATACTCCACTCTCTTCTGAGCCATCCAATGCAAACCCTTAATCAACAAAAGAGTCACAACCAAAGAGATAAAACCAACAGAGAAGTCCTGTCTAAAAATAGTAATAGCAAAGAGAATCTCCATGAGTTCTCTCCAAGCTTGCTCATTCAAACGCTCAACTTCAGCTTCTCTAAGAGAACCCAAAAACACAATTTTGACAAGATTCCATAAACTGAGCATTAAGACCAAACCCATGTTCAAAAGAACCACCAAATTGATCTTGGACGTTGATAGATACACAGTCGCTGGGTAAAATTGACCTCTGCTACTAAAAGCATGATAAATCACAACCAATGCCGCAAGAGTACTTAGACCAGCGTAAACCCTTAGCTGAATCATTGTCCTCAAGCTCCTTCACAATAGGATCATAAAGAGGAAAGAACAAAAAAAAATCCAAACTTTAATCCCATTGATCAATGTAAAGTACAAAATCCAAAACCCAGAAATTGTTTCAAAAAATTGAGAATTCGATCAAATAACTTACAGGAAAGAAGAAATCAGGAGAAGCTGATAATTCAGAGTCGTGTATAGGTTGAAGAAGAGATATAATCAAAGCCTTAAGCTTTCCATTAAGGAAATGAGAAATCACGAACGAAGAGGGAGGAGGAGGAAGAAGAACTCTCTTAGAAATTCGTCTGCGTATGCGTAACCAATAAAATCATGACACGTGTACAAGAGTTAGACATATCAATCACGAGTTAATTGGGCCCAATTAGATTTAAAATCTGTAAAGCCCAACTATTTCTTGGTTCTTCACCATCGACGAAAATGCTTTGGCCTCTAAAAAACATCGACCCGAAGCTCATATTTAAATATAGGCCTGGACAAATAAACCGAACCGAATGTACCGAACCGAAACCGAAGCAAAAAAACCGAACCGAACCGAACCGAAATTTTGAAAATAACCGAATGGATAGTAAATTTAATAACCGAAATAACCGTAACCGAATCGGTACCGAACCGAAATATTTTGGGTAACCGAATATCCGAAATACAGTTATATTTTTAAAATAATTAGTTATTTATAGACCAAATAATCAAAAATACTTGAAAAATATGTAAGAATAGTTAAAATACTCGAAAATAACCGAAATATATCCAAAAATATCCGAAAATACTTAAAAATAACCGAAATATCCTAAGCAAAATAACCGAATGGATACTAAATTTTAAAACCGAAAGAACCGGAACCGAACCAAAATTTTAAAATATCCGAATGGATACTAAATTTTGAAACCGAAAGAACCGAAACCGAATGGACCCAACCGATAACCGAAAGCCCAGGCCTATCTAAATACTCGAAATAGAAGGGAAAAATGGGTAAAAAAAACTTACCTTTCCTAAAAACATTTAAAAAACTTTTAACTTTTTTTTGTGGGATTTTAAACCCTCACATTTTCATAAGTGGTAAAATAAACTCTAATATTAGTAAACTCAATTTAATTTTCTTTTATCGTTATATTAAAATTAAGAAACAAAAAAAATAATATCAAATTCGTTTGCAATTTGTTTTTCTATATTTAAGGTTTTTGCGCTATAAAAATTCATTCACAATTTAGTTAAGATTACAAAAATAACTTTTGTTACCATTAGACAAATAGCACATTTGATTTTTTTTTTTTTTCGAATTTTCAGTTTTTGGATAAAATATAGTTAAATAGCGATTAACTAAATGTAATTTATATTATAATTTTAGTATATCGTGATATATAAATATATATATATATATATATATATATATTAGTAAATCTTATTTTGTTCGTCCAACGAAAATATTTTGATGTGCAAATACATGTACTTTTTGTAGTATTATAAAATTTGGTTTGGTCTCACATTAGTATATTTGTGTGATCGAACTGAATACACCTTTATTAACATAAACTCATATTCTGTTCGGTATAAGAATTTCTATACATAATTTTTCGTAACACAACCGAATACAACTTCATTAATTAACTTTTCTGCATCATACTTAAAAAAATTCAATTTAGGAAAAGATTGTAAACAAGAATTTTAGAAGAAATTCCTAAATCAAATTTTTCATATTTATTTATGTTTTAATGTAACTATTTTTTTGAATTTAAATTGAGTTTATTAATAATAGGGTTTATTTTACCATTTATGAAAAGGTGAAGGTTTAAAAACCCACAAAAAAAAGTTGAGGGTTTTTAATACGTTTTTAAGAAAAGTGAGGGTTTTTTAACCCATGTTATATACCACAAAGTATTATATATTAGCTAAGGCCAAATTAACTAATATTGATAAGGCCAAATTACATAATATTAGGCCAAATTACATAGTATTAGGCCAAATTACATAGTAATGCCAACATAAATAGGTGGTGTGAGAAATAAATAGTAGTTTTTTTTTATAATATTTGAATTTTAATAATAATATATTTTTATCTAAATTTCAATCTTACACATTCTATTTTTCAATACAATTTAAGTATATATTTTATGAAAATAAAGTGGATTATAATTCTACACCTTCCATCTTAATAGGAAATAAAACAATTCTTTGGTTCACCCCTAGGGTGAACTAATTTATTTAGCCCTTTTTTTTTTAAACAATCAGAATCTGCCACTTAATTAAAAATAAAATGAAACGCTTTTATTGTAAAATCAAATCTAATAACTCGTTTATAAAACCGAAACAATCATTTGACCTCATTTAACTATAAAATCTAAATTCTAAATACTCTTTTATAAACCCAAACCGACATATTATCTCATTTAATTGTAAAAATCAAAACCCTAATCCTCTTTTATAAATCCAAACCGACATATTACCTCGTTTAGTTGTAAAATATAAATCCTAACCATCTCTTATAAACTCAAACCGACATATAACCACCTCGTTTAACTGTAAACTCAAACCGATAATTAACCTCGTTTAATTATAAAATCTAAGCCCTAACTCTCTCTTATAAACACAAACTGATATATAACTTATTAACTTTATTTATTTATTTATTAGGTTGTAGATTTTGATTTTTTAGAAAAAAGTGGGGTGAATAGAAGGGTTCACCCCTAGGAGTGAACCCCAATATTTTTTCCTAGGGGTGAACCCTTTATTAACATTTTTGAAGTACATGCTCATCCAATCGGGTCGGTTTTTTCTGATTTTGACCCGGAATAGTTTTTTTTATTTTCATCCGGAAATGATAGGATCTTTCATTATTTGAGACTTTCCAAAAAAAATCCAAACAAAATTAAATGATTGATTTAGTAGTTATAATAAACATATATTTCTGGTGCAAATCCTTTCCTAATTAGGTATTATTGAGTTTAGTGCAAATGACATTTCGTTCCTAAATAAAATAAAGTTTATAAATTCGATATTTAATCCAACTGAAAGATTTGGAAGTGTCTAATAATAAACGATTTCTAACGATTTTATCCTCAATTGGTTAAGAATATATGTAGCAAATTCTCTTAATGTGACGATTTAAAGATTTTCAAAGATGTCAAAAACTTATCAAGATTTTGAATATTCTCTTTTTCGTGGATTAGCATCTCGAGGTTCTTTGATGGGCATAAAGAAATCGTCTTGGTTAATCCAATACCCTACTAACCTATCAAAACTCTATAAATAATCGTTCAATTCTCTTTAACTCTAAACCCTCAAAACACCAATAACATTTCGATATCTAGCTTAAGCTCAAAAAACCTTACCAATACTAATGGTTGCATCCTTTGCTTTCTTGAGGGACATTAGGCCGTACAAAACCGCTTGGCGTGGCAAATGAAGGGGCTTCACTCGTGGTGCCAATATATCAACTCAACTGGTGAAACACTAGAGTTAGTCTTGGCCGATGAGCAGGTAATGATTTATTAAAATCTGTTTTTGTTATAAATTATTTTCGTTTTTGATTTTGCGATAAAGTCTTCTCCCATACATGAGCCTTATCTCCCAAAGAGAATGAGAACAGTCTTACCTTGAAGCCATCTTCATGTAGCCGATCTAAAAACCAACCGTGTGAGAAATGAAGTATATGTTTCAGAAAAATACCTGCAAGCCTCCTTTAGCCAGGTGTATTCCACAAAATTTCGGGTGTCCTTCCCTTTAGCCTTTCTGAATAATTGAAGCTTCTTTGCTTGAGACTTGTTCATAAACTTATCTTTACTTTTGGCACTCTTCCCTTTAGTAATGATTTGTGAGCCTTGGCACTCTTCCCTTTAGTAATGATTTGTGAGCCGGAAAAGATTTAACAAAGATATTTATGAGAGAAATAAGTTAGAGAGATATTTTTTTGTTGATAAAAGGACATATTTTTCGGGGACAAATGATCATTTAGTGTAACAATATATCCTAGATTTAAGTTATTAATTGAGTGAAATACATATATCCATATTCTCAAAAGTAAAGACGATACACAATTGAAAAGTGCACAAAAGCAAAGACGATACACAAGTGCGTGGAAAGTGCAAAATTTACAGGAATGAGCTTCAACTTAAAGCAGGGAATTTGGGGAATTTGTCATGGAGCTGAGAAAATCTTGAGAAAACCCCAAATTGTGTCTGCAAACATTCATAAATCAACATAGAGGAAACAAAAAGCTTCAAGCCAGACTTAGGAAATGATAAAAGTAAGAAAAATGGGACAGATGTCTTTACCTTGTCACTCCATACTTGAGTCTTTAGGCTGTGGAGCAATTGCTATAGAAAAATCATGAAAGTGAGTTTGAATATATACCAAAAGACGTTTTCAGATTAATTCACATATCAAACAAAACCTATGATGATTGATGATTAAGAAGAGTCATTTAGTAACCAATCAAGAATGAAAAAATAATCAAAGTACTAGCTAGAATGATTCATACTAAGGAAATGATAAAAGTAAGAAAATTTGTACATATTTCTTTACCTTGTCCTTCCATGCTTGAGTTTTTAGGTTGTGGAGCAATTCCTGTAGAAAAATCATGAATACCAAAAAACGTTTTCAGATTAAGAGGAAGCATTTATGGGAAGAAGCGTAGGTGCATGGAGGAGATAAAAGAGCCTATTAGATTCGTTCAAAGAAGTTAACAGAAAGAAAAGCCAACGTAGTAAATGTAGATGATGACCAGAATCTTTATAATGATTTATAATGCAATGTATAAATCTTGATAGCTTCATTCCAACATATTGTTGCTTCTTCTCGTATATATAACAAGATGAGGTTCTCTAACCAAATCTAATTGATCTGTAGTTTTATATTTCTTTTAAATTTATTTAAACTTGACAAATAACCAGCGAATTTTATGAAAAAATCATATGATAAAAAAAATAGCGATATATAGAAGAAAAAAATTAAAAAGCAAAACATAAAATAAATAGCTATTGCGCCAACAAATGGTTGAAGTCTCTTCCACTTTCCTCAATCATGACATGGAAAGAATGCATATCAGCTTTCCATAACCACCTCTATACCAAGTCCCACTCGAACTACTTGGATGTGAAAAGGTGATTCTTCTACCTTTCCAATGACACCAAAAACGTCAAATTTGGTGGTTGGTAATATAATTCCTTCAAATTCTGTGGTCAGTAATTCCATTAACCTTCTTCAAAGATTTCAGTGGTTTAAGTTTAATGTGTCGATATGATGCCTCGAGCAAACTCTCTAGCTCAAGTGAGATTGCAGCCATGCGACAAAATTGGGGATCTGTAAATAAAATGTTTATGCTAATTTACACTTTTTCTTATATAGTTATAATAATCATTATGTCAATTTTATCACTGAAAAAGATTGAGATGGCTGCATTACCACTCCACAAATTTAAAAGAAGACTTTATATATCTCTCCACAATTTTGAAAAACTAGGATATCACCATCGCTAATCGCTATTGTCGTAGAGAAACAAGTACTCCATCGATCCTTGAATAAATATAAAAGTACTCTACTTCTTTACGTTTCTTATTTCTGTTGTTATATATATAATGTTATAGATGATTTGTTATTATTATTATTTTTTAATCATTTTCTAATGTTCAGTGATAAAATAAAAATCATTGAAATAAACTGATCCAAAATAATTCAGTTTCTTAAGTACACTCTTAGTGTCCAACATCTATTACATCAAAGGATCTAAAAAAAGACACGAGTATTGTGGATACAAATGAACGTTTAAATCATCAATGAAATATATTTTAGAAAAAAATTACATTCAACAAAGTTTAGCTTTGAGGTCCTTTCTCAGAATTTTTCCAGAAGGAGATTTAGGAATGGAAGCAACAAAGAAAACCTTGTGCAATCTCTTATAGAACACCACCTAACAAAGCAAGTAAACAAGCACATACTCACTCAATAATTAATAAACCAACTGGTATTTAACCAAAAAAAAAGAAAGAAAGATTTGTACCTGTTTGGCAACATATTCTTTAATATCTTCTTCAGTGATATCATTTCCATTTGATCGCACCACGAAAGCCACTGGAACTTCCCCAGCGACTTCATCGTTTTGCCTGAACATGCAGAAGAAGAGTTTAAGAAAACGGTGCCGTTTTTTACACTACCTTACCACTCAATATGCTGCATGTTAGTGTGAAACTTACGGAACAACAGCAGCATCCGCAATTGAATGATGATTGATTAGCAAACTCTCTAGCTCAGCCGGAGGGACCTGTTCTTTCACATTTCATCATCATCATACCGCGATTTCGAGATGATCTTATCTTTTGAACTAAGTAATAGTGTTATATATCATAAATTATTTTATATCATTTTCTAAATTTTTCTTAGATGTGTAAATTAACACTAAATAAAGAACTCAATTTATATGAATGGACTTGCCTGAAAGCCTTTGAACTTGATGACTTCTTTAAGTCGATCAACAATGAAGATCTCATCATCTTCATCAACATACCCAATGTCTCCTGTGTGAAGCCAACCTTCTTCGTCTATTGTTGCTGAAGTGGCTTCTGGGTCGTTCAAGTACTCTGCTAGCCAAATGTTATTAGTTGAAAAATTTACTAACACTTTTTTAATAGTCAAAAATTAATTATTAATTAGTGGAAATTGCCCTACTATGTACACTTAATCTTTGTATATATATATATTTTTTTTGTAAACTCCCCAAGATTTGTTTACTAGGAATTATGAAGAAGACATGTCACGTGTATCAAAACGTAAATGACGTCGTGAAGATATATGTACTTTAGAAATAATATGCATGTAGTACAAATGTACATGTGATGCAAACTTAATAAAATTCTGTATAATTGAAAAAGAAAAAACCACATTGTAAGATTTGTTAATTTGCGATAAATTTATTTTTTCTATTAAACTTTTTTTTTTTTTGCTAGGAATTAAATATGTTTTCTCTTCTGCTTGCGAATTGCAAATTAAATAATTAATATCAATATATATATATATATATATATATGTTTTCCGAAACCATCATAATTTTCATTGAGTATTAAAGCTTTCATTGTCACAACTTAAATGTCCTCAAAAGAGATAAAATCAATAAACGAACCTTTCATGATTTGTTGACCGCGGATACAAATCTCACCAGGTTGGTTGTAACCAAGAGAGAGACGTGTCTCAAGGTGAACCACTTTAAGCTCTGCGTTTCGGACCACAGTCCCACATGAACCTGATTTTGTCGGCATCGGTTCTTTAGCGAACCCAAGGCTCATTGACAACACTGGTCCTGCTTCCGTCATACCATATCCCTGTTCTTCATAAAATCCACTCGTTACTAATTACACTTTTGACATGTACTAATTAGCAAAGATTAGATTATTCGCCTATACGAGGTTGCTCCAATAAATATAAATATATATATATATATATATGGATTCCATATATAAAGATAAGTTATTGAAATACTATAGGTTACATAAACGTTATGAAAACTTATATTTAAATTTAATTCTAGGTTACATAGACTTTGACTTTGTGGTGTAGAAATCTTTTCTTGTATATAATAACTCTTGATGATCCATTTGATGTGTGTGTGTGTTTTTTAAGAAAAGGATGTGTTTGGCTTTGGCTAGATGCACCCAATAATGATTCCATCTCACAATATCTAAGTTTCAAACCTAGTAATCTCCTTGTATTAGGAGTTAATTGGGCTTATGTCCGAAGTTATCAAAATAAAATAAATGGAAAAAGGAAACAAGAAAATTAAAAACGAAAACGAGAACGATGTGTGTTAGTGTGTGTGAACGCATACGTGACCACGTCACATACAGTGTTTTTCTTTCTCCTCTCCTAGTTTTTGGTTTGGCAACACAAAGAGTTTTCATATCTCGAGACCCGCATCTACTTTTTTTCTCTATTTAATAAAGCAGTTAGCAAAAAACTAATTAATGAATAATAAAATTCTCGTCTAAGATTTTCAATGCTTCTGATAATAATATACTATAAATGTCGTAAAATGTAAATGGTACTCTTATTTAACCTGGAAGTAGTAGAACTTATCTTAATAATTATCTTTGAGAAAAATAAAGCTCTCGAAATTCAATTTTTTTTAAAAAAATCATGTGAAAAAATATTATCAGAAAAAAAGGAGTGAAAATTGATGTGAAATAAAGTCAAATGAATTAGATGCAGTATCCTTTGTAGCTGCTACCTAAATCATATCCGTTTTAAATTTAGTTTTTGGTCCAAAGTCAAAACCTAAACTACAACAACTGTTTCATTAATTAAAAATACATTAAAAAAAATAATAAGATTAGAAAACAAAATGAAAATGCAATGCGAAATTAACTTGAGAAAAAATAGTTGGACCGTACGTAACCAGAATTATGCCGAATAGATAGACGTAACTCACTCTTCACTCTCTTCCCGTGCATTCTACTCCCATTTTTATTTTTTTAGCAAAATTATTCAAATCTTTAATTTATTCATTTTCATCAAAAATATTATAGAATCAAAATTTAGTAGTGAAAATAATAAAATTGAGTTAAAACGTTGTTGGATTTTTAAAATGGTTAGTTCCCGCTAAATTAGTAGTGTAAATTCAAAGAAGAAAGGGTCTCAAAACAGAGTTAAAATAAGCAGAGACAGAGATATAAGACCTGGCCAAGGATTGCTTGAGGAAGACGGCGACGGAGATTATCTTGAAGTTCTTTACCTAAAGGAGCTGCACCGGAGAGAACCAATCTAACGGAGGAGAGATCATAAGAGTTAACAGTCGGGTTTTTAGCTAGAGCGATCACTAGCGGCGGTACAAGCGCCGCTATTGTCACTCTATGTCTTTGAATAAGATCCAATAGAGCACCGATCTCAAACTTATGCATTAAAAGAACCGTCGCGCCTATTAAAGGAATGGTTTAAAAGTTAGGTAATAGTAACAAGACATTAAAGATTATGTAATGAAGAATACGACGTCGTTTAGTTACCGGATCGGAGTGAATTGAGGAGGACGCTATTGAGAGAGTAGATATGGAAAAGTGGTAAAACGCAGAGTAGGACGTCGTTTGATTTGAGGTAAAGATTTGGGTTATCTCCATCTACTTGTTGTGCAACGCTTGTGATTAAGCTTTTGTGTGTCAAAACAACTCCTTTTGGTAACCCTGTTGTTCCCGATGAGAATGGAAGCGCCGCCGCATCGTCACCGCCGATACCTACGGTTTCTTGAAATGGGTTTGTCTTGTCGTCGGTGATGAGTGTTGAGAATGGTAGACAATTCTCCGGTGTTGGTTCATCGGTGGTGATCACCGTTAGGTTTTCTCCGAGGTTTTTTAGTTTATCGACGTATTGAGAGTGAGTGATTATGAGTTTAGCTCCGGAAGATTTAAGCTGTTTATAAATTTCTTGACAAGTGTAGAAAGGGTTTGCGGTGGTTGAGACGGCTCCGATCATGGAAGCACCCATGAAGGAGAAGACGAACTCGGCTGAGTTTTGGAGAAGGATCATGATGACGTCACCTTTTCTGATACCTAACTTGTATAACCCGGAAGCTACTCTCCGGCAGATTAGGTGTGTTTCGCCGTAGGTGTAGCTTTTTCCGGTGGAGCCAACAATGAGACAAGGCTTGTCGGAAACAGATGAGAGTTTTTCGAAGCAGTAAGTGTGGAGAGGTAGGTGGTTAGGGATATCAATGTCCGGAAGCTTTGACCGGAAAATGCGAGGCATAGGAGGTGGAGGAGGAGGAGGAGGAAGCACATCGCCGGAGACGACGGATGTATCGGTTGGTTTGTGAATCTGAGGTTCGTGTAGAGCTGCAGTTATCATTTTGATGTATTTGTTTTTTTTGAGAAGAAGAGGAATGTGAATGTGTTTGTTTGATTAGTCTCTCTTTGATTTTTGGAAATGAATTTATGTAAATAATATATAGAAATGTGCGTGTGTAGGTGGTGATGAAAGAAGAGTTTTGTATAATATAAAATAAAAATATGAGAAAAGTGAAGAAATAAATATGTGTAGGGGAGAGGGAGATCAAGGAGAAGAAATTGGGGTAGGTAGAGGGAATGGCTGTTAGAAGAGGAATGGAGGGTCGTTTTGGTTTGGTAGGTTTCATATTTTCCTTTATACTCTTGCATGTCTATTTTTTATTTTTTTTATTTAATTTCTTAAAACTGAAATTCTGTTGCATATAGTATTGCGTATATAAATATTCTAGCTACCAAATTTCTTTTGTGAATAAATTAATATTATATAAAATCGACAACACTAGTAGTACACATCACTAAGTTGAATGTTATGATTTTAGTATTTTGTTTTATATGAATAAAAATAACTAGTGTATCAAATAGTTTTTATAATTTCTTTGGTTGGGATTAGCCTATTAGATTATGTTGCTTAGTTCAGTTACATAGCTTTAACGTTCCTTTCGTTTAAACATTCATTAATTTTTTTTTTATTTTTCTTCTCAAAACTATTTGTTCACTTTCCAAAAACTATTTAAGCTTTCTTATTTTAAGTTCATAGAAAGCAAATTGGTATGCAACTAGATTGTCAACCATGTTTAGCACTAGTTTCTTTTAGTTATCCTTTTGTATTTAATTATCTAGCTAGTCGTGTGTTTTAAATTTTTACTTGAGCGTTAAAGATTCATCGAAGAGATAACTTTATATTTTGTCGAGTTCGAGACCATATCTTAGTCAATGTTAGTTTTGTTCTCTAAAGATTGAACCAACTGTTTATAATAATTCCCTATTGTTGAAATGTCACCGTTGCACTATTTTCCCCTTATTTATGAGTTTTGTCACAAGGTTTTTCTATATACAACGATTCAAAACAATCTGCATTTGAAATATTTGAAACTCGGAAAAGTTGTGGAGTCCATCGTGGCGATAATTACTTTCTTCTGCACTTCCAAACAATATCTAGGATTATCTTTAAGAATCATCCACTTCTTTTTCTATACTCCAAAAGTCCGTTTTATAATGGAACGTAAAGATGCATGAGACTTATTAAATAGCTCTTTTTTATTTGTTGGGGGAGGACCATTGTTGAACTGTGACAAGTGGTATCTCACAACTCGATTCCGTGTTGACCTGTAAGGAGTTAGGAAGCCTTGCTTATTTGGATACCCCAAATCTACCACATAATATTTATATCCAAGAGGAAATGAAAATTCAGGATCACCATCTTGAGCAAATGAGAGCACTCTTGTATCGTGAGATGAAACTGGTGCTCCATTTCAAACATATGTGAATAACATATTCATATCACATATTGCCATTACGTTGAAGCTTGTTCTATCATGTCGACTCCAATACATGGCTTGCAATCCCGACTTAACTTTAACACTCACATGAGTGCCATCCATTGCTCCAACAAATCCACTAAAAAATGCCAGTATCGTCGATCCACTTGAAGATGTTGTGGAATCCTACTTAGCTCTTGTACCGTAGCTCTACCGTTATACCAGTCTTACCTTGTAAAAGGACTTATGCATTTTAAACATGCTCTCATTTAAATAACACGAAAAATAATAAATAAAAGACAAGACAAATTTATGATATCTACCACAAAATATATATGCAACACAATTATTTATTCAGATGATCATTTATAAGATTAACTAGAGTTATGTGTATATTTTATTCAAACAATACATATGTTATTTTTCAAGTATATAATTAAATAAAACTTGAATAATTAAAATTTAGAATAATAATAAGAATTTAAACTAAAACTCAAATCATCAAAAGATATCTGTCTACGTATTGGATCAATATCGTCCGTGTTTTTATTCTGCCTTGGTGCGGGAGGATCCATGTTTTCATTCCTTGTTCGACCTCGTGATGACATATCTATAATTACAAAAAAATAAGTTAGCTAATAAATATGATGATCACATATATGTAATCAATTCCATCACTCCAAACTAGAGAATTATACAACAAAATTTTAAATATATAGACCTTTTCAAACTTCATAGTTCAAAAGAAATCCCACTAATTCTCAATATCTACTATAAACTAAAGAATTATACAATAAAGATCTAACAATATCCTTTCAAACTTCACTAATAATTCCCAAATATCTACTATAAACTAAAGATTTATACAACAAAAAAAATCGAAAAATACCTTTTCAAATTTCTCTACTAGATCTAAAAATCTTTTCAAACTTCACAACTTTAACAAAATATCCCACTAATTCTAAAATATCCCACTAATTCTCAAATATCTATTATAAACTAAACTAAAAAGAATATGAGATGAGGAATTGAACTTACTTAAGAATTTGAGATGAAACAATAATGGTTGATTCAAAGCAAAAAAAGAAGTCACTATCTAAGATCTAAGAGAGTCCTCTTCTCTCTCCCTCTCTTTTTTTTTTGGGAATAAATGATTGTTTTGTGAGTTTTTACAATTGCGAATGATCATATATATAAATATTTTTGAAAAGTACAAAGAAATACAAGTTTAACCAATGAGAAGAAATTACTCGGATCCAAGTAGTTAAAGAAGCATCTTTGGTCTCATTTTTACTATTGGTATGGAGTTGGAATGAAGTTTGTAAGGAGTAAAATGAAAAAGTAATAGAATTGACAAGGTATGGAGTTTTTTTTCAAGTGCATACTAGTATGGAGTTTATTAGTCCGGAGTGTTTGAATGGTAAATTTAGTGCGGACTAGTCTTCATAGTACTAAAGTTTTCAAATCAAAAAGAAAAATACCTAATAAAAGGAAGTTAACAAAAAAGGGTATACTAGTTTAATAATAACATTTTATTTCACATGCATGTAGTTTCCATGCATTGATTGAAAGATATGGCAGCCTCATTTCAAACTTGTTATCTTGTTACTAAAAACTAAAAAGAAATACTCTTATTTGCTCATCCATTCCACTTCCACCTAACTCTTATTACACCTACTATCAAGGTAAAATCATTATTCACTTTTATTTTTAGAAAATTAATTAAAATCGACAACTCTTTATAGTGTAAAATATTCGTGATAATAAATTTCTTACATTTAAACAAAAAACAAAAATACAAATAATAAAAGGATAGTTATCAAAAAGAAAAGTTTACCAATTTGATGATGATATTTGACTTCACATGTATGTAGTAATTTTGAAGTGATTGAGAGATATGTAAGCCTCATTTCAAATTTATAACTAGGTAAGAACCCGTGCTATGCACAGATAAATTTAACATATTTTAATTTGATGAATTTTCACTATGTTTAAAGAATGATCATGTAATGGTTGTATTTTGCTTTATATTGTGTTATAAACACATCTTGAAATTCTAACTGATTTATATATTTGAGTCACCAAATCAATATTAATAAAAATGGACCAATGATAAATTGTAAAATTCTAATCATGAAAGAATTAGTAAAAAGAACTTACTATTTAGAGTAAAAAACTTTTTTAATTCTTAGTCATATAATTGTTTTTTTATATGTAAATTAAATATGCATGGAAAAAAGAATCATTTAGTAAGAGAAATTTCAGAATGATTAATATAGTAAATATCTAAATATAAAATTATCTATATTTGGTAACTATACATATTAGAAAAAATTTAGGTGTTTTTGGTTAATTGTTTAAAGAAAATGGTAATAAGAAACAATGTGTTTGGCAATGTGATTGTAAAAATCTTTTAAAAAATCAAGAAAATCTAAGAAATTAAAAATATGAGCATGCACATTAGCATCAAAAACTCTCTTTTAATATATAGAATATATGGTCTCTTTTGTAAACTCTTTTCCTCCAGATTGGGTAACCAATCATGGAGTTATATTTTAATTAATGTGTGGTCGATAAAAAAATAAAATATATATATATATGTATGTGTTTATATATCTAGAGAGAGAGAGAGAGAGAGAGAGAGAGAGAGAGAGAGAGAGAGAGAGAGAGAGAGAAAGAATATGTGATATGTGATGTGAGGTATATTGAGATTTTATGTGATATGTGATGTGAGGTATATTAAGATTTTTTTTTCTGCAGTGAGGCATATTGAGAGATAGAGGTATTTTTGTGTGTATATATGATAGAAGATAAATATTTACTATTTATGATAAAAAAGTATAAAATAGGGTTTACATGATATTGGGCCATACATTTAATGTTTTTAAATTAAATTCTAAAAATATATTTAAAACAATTAAAGACCCATGTATTAGGCAAATTAAATTTACATTTCTTAACAAAGAATTAACATTAGTAACGTTTTTATTAGGACAAAGGTAAAATTGGGGTAACTAATTAGGTAAGAAACAAACAATTTCTATGTTCAGGAAGAGCGAAATAAACATTCAACAATGGCACTTGGAGTTCGACTATAGTACAAAATTTTTATACAAAATATCGAGCGTTATTCAACATTTTTATAAATGTAAACACATTTATATATATCCTACAAACGTATGTTTATATCTCCATCTTGTTCAACAACATATCTCTATAACAAGCTGCTATTCCATTAATTATGTGTTCACCAAAGAACATTTATGTTGATACCAGATCCCGCACATCGGATCATTTTACTATTTTGGATGCCCATCGATTTGCAAGCCCAAAAAGATCTATATTGCACAAAGAAAGTGGTCAAATCTTGACATTAGTTTGTAATTTAATTTATAAATTAATGGTCATGGTCAAAAGAGTAAACTTGTCATTCAAGTTTATGAATTGATTATAGGAGTTATTTTGTTATTATTGCAACTATATTAAATGAACTAAAAAATTATATTTTTGCACGTTTTCTATTTTTCTCCTACAAATATTTTACTAACATTAGAGAAGTCGGAGCTAATTAAAATTGGGTTTTCACGATTTTTATTAAATTATTGCTAAAAATACACAAAGAGATGGTTATAGATAAATTTGAAACCATAGTTGTATTCATTAGAATCGCATATTACTTACGTCGATTTTCTTGGTTGATCATTTTTCTTATCAGCCCACTTCGTTACAGCAATTAAGATCTTTGTTTATAATGTATGCTGGGATATCCTATATGTAAAGACATAATAAATATTTATATGTATATTAAATAAATTCAGTTTACCCTAAAATTTAAGAAATAAAAAGTAAATCAAATAAAATTAATAACAATAAATGTCAATGCAAATTCATATAAAATAAAATCATATATAAGAAGGGCGTGATTGATTGTGGCTGTAACTTTAGGATTTTGGCTGTAGAATATAATTTTGTCTGTTGTAGTTGTAGAATTTAAGCTATAGAATTTTAGCTGTACAGCTAAATGAAAGCATGATTGGTAAATACAGTTGTGACTTTTATAAACTAAAAAAATAAGGTAAATATTAGATGTATATTTTAGATTATTAATTTTGTCTATATTATAAAAAATTAAAATAGATAAAAACATCTAAAACTTAAATAAAATTAATAAATGTGTATAAAAATCATTTTTGAAAAAACTTATTAGCTTATGAGTTTTTGAATAATAATAAAACAATGCTCACATCTACCTACTAGTATTCCATAAACTCATTGCAATCTCATCGCGAAATTCCTCCATATATTGCCTCGAACCAGTCACGTCTTGTTCCATTATTTCATCTTCATCATCTAAAATAGGGTGCAGATCACCATCTTGCATCCAATCAACATCAAAGTCGGGATCTGGTATGCTTGATTTCCGTACAAAGTTATTTAGCACCATTGTTGCTACCACGAGCTTTCTTGTTGTTACAATGTCGTACCTTGCCCGGTCTTGCATGATCCTCCATTTTCCTTTCTACACTCCAAATGTTCTTTCAATAACACAACGAAGTGAAGAATGACGCCGATTAAATTTTTCTTTATAGTTACTGGGTAGTGCTTGAGTTTGAAACTGATTTTGATAGTACCGAGTTTGCCTATATGGTCCCAAATACCCACGACGTAACGCATATCCTGAATCAACAAGATAATATTTACCTGTAGGTGGATGAGAAAAATTAGGAGCACATTCCATAGCTAAAGAAAGCACTTTTGCGTCATGAGCAGAACTAGGGACACCAACATATATGTAAGTAAACAACATGTCGAAGTTACTCACTGCATGAATGTTTATGCTGCATACGCTTTTTCTATTCCAATATCGTTGTTGATCTCGTTCTGAGACCATAGCAGGCACATGTGTCCCATCCATTCAACCAACAAATCCTTTGAAGTACGGCCAATATCGCCTATCAGACTGCAACTTAGGATGAACTTGAGTGAGATTCGTAGGATCCGGCTTAAACATATCTATTGCCATAAGCTCCATTACATTAAGCACATCATGAAATTTTCTGCATATGGTCTCTTGCGAGTGTCCAAACATTCTTATGATGCTTCGTTGAGTGGCATTGTGACCACAAATGTAGAGAAATATAGCTACACTCTCTCTCATATACACATTTTGAGAAGAGCTCATATTGTATTTTTTTTGCTATGGTCTCACATAGGTCAAGAAATATTCTGAATGCATTCTCAGAAGAAAGTGGTATTGGTCTAGATGACCATGTATGAGCTCTTCTACAAATTGACGACCAAGGTTGGGATGTGCACACAATGGTTACTTAACCATATTTGTTATTCTATACTCATCTATTAATTTAGAGTCATCTTCATCGCTATCCTCCACCATTTGCCAAAACAATTGTATTATATGTATATATGTATACTAATATGTTATACCTATTATTAATATAAAAAGATAATTAGTATAATATATATGTATCGCGTAGCGTGGATATTCACCTAGTATTAATATAAAAGGATGATTAACTGTACGATATCACTCGTCTGACTTCATCTACTATAGCATCATGAAGATAGCGATTAATAAAATATATCTAAACAATTAATTTTTCATTTTTTTTTTGCAAAAGAATTATCATCGTTGCAAATTAACAGCCAAATACCCTAATAATTTTTGGAGGTTTTAATTCTTTTTTGATTTTTTACTGTCTCCATCACTATAAGAGTATTCATCATCTTACATCCTATTATATATTGGAAAACGAATATGTTATTAGTGTCTGGTAATTAATTATTGAATTACCTCAATATTATTGTAGTCATAAGCAGTAATCTAAATGGGTCTCAAGATTATTAAGTTATAAATATAGTCTATATACTAATTAAAGCCATAAGATTAGAGAGAACAATACTATATATAAATACTTGATAGTTTCTGAAAATGCAAGAAAGAAGAAGTAAAGGAATTATAAACCGTTAAAATATCGTTATCAGAGAAAAAATGAAAAAATAACACAATCACAAAAATATAGATAATGTATAAAAAAACACAATCACAAATATACACAGAAAAGGTATCCCAACAAATAATGAAAATTCCATTTTTTTATCAAATGGTGATTAATCTTCAGTATTTACGCTAGAATAATCAATTGAAACTAAAATCTTCAGTTAAACTCATTAATCGATCTGATAAATTAAATTATTCTCTACGTCTAATATAGACTTAAAAAGATGAGTTAACAATCTTATTTGAATGAAAATTCAATGTAATCTAGATGTGTTTAAATTTAAACACACGAAATAGAGCTTTTTTTGTTGTTAAAGTGAAAAAAATTCGGATTTTTGTTTTGTTGGTCAAAATAAATCGGATTCTAATAAAAAATGTATTTTCTGTTAAAATTCAATTATCCACATCTTGTGATAATTATTCAATTATCCACATCTTGTGATTATCCTTTTACTTACTTTTCCGCCAAGTAACTTGTATTTATCCTAATGCTATCTTATCTTAAATTCCACTATATATATGGGTGTAATCGGAGAAGGTGAGTAGAAGAAGAATGAGTGGAGAGAGAAGTTAATAATAGTAAAAGAGAGTGTTGTTGTTTTCTTGTTTCCAAAACTCTCCATCTCTCTCTTTCTTTATAACAATATACTAGATTTTAACCCGCGGTACACCGCGGGATGATTTAATTTTAAAGTTAGTATAAAAATATTTTGTAAATTGTATCTCTTTATAACATATTTATTTATATTATAGTTTACAATTGTTTAAGTAACGGTATACCACGAGTCCATGAGACAATTATTAATAAACTGAGGATTTAACCCGTATTAAAGCGGTATATAAATATTGATTCAAATTCGTCCGCCATATAAATCCTTTCCGAAATATAACCCGTTCCGTAATTTTTAAACCGTTCCGTGATTTTTTTTATTTTAAAATTTAATGATTATTTATTATATATAAAAGTTTACAAATCATGTCATTCTCTAAGAGATTTATATTTTAATAAACTAAAGATTTAGTATGTATTAAAACGGCATGTTAATGATATTTTAAAATTTTATAAATATTGTTATTAAGTAACATTATACCACGGGAGAATTTTTGGTTTATACAATATTTTCTAAATGCGACTGATTTAATATGTTTAATATTTGTGGTACTAAAAAAAATAAGGATTTAATCTGTATTGAAGCGGCAGATTAATGATATTTTAATTTTTTATTATTGTTGATTCAAAAACCCGTCCCGCCAAACCCGTCCGGCCAAAAAAACTCATTTATTTTATTAATGTTCTTATTTATGATATGATTCTGAATCATTATCTAAATATTTTTAAGGAGACTCACAAAAATGCCCCTTTTTCAATACCCCTTTTCAAAAATACCCCCTCCCTAATAGCTTTCCTGAAATTGACCATTTTACCCTTAATGAGGCTTTGAATCAGGTTATAACCTAATTAAAAAAAAAAAAATCTGGGCACGCCGTCACCCATATCCACACCCACAGGTTCTTAATCGAAATTTCAATTGCTGATCAAATCTTCATCATTCATCCGTTGAGAGTCAAATTGAGAGTTAAATCGACCTTCTTCTTCTATCAATATGATGAATCTCTCCGATCTGGATTCAACTCTTTGTAATCACACAAAAATCCTCTTTAATCTCTTCTTCTTCGGCGTAATTTTGATTTCACAGTTTCAATTTCGATTTCAAAATCAATTGTTGTTTCTGTTTGTGGAGTGATGAATCATTGGACTAGATTGTTGTTTATGTGCAGTGGATTACATCTTTTGTTTCCTGGAGAAGAAAGGCTCGTCAACTTACTTTTGCTTTACCACTTTTTCTTTCTAGCACAGGAGTAAAGTACATTAATAACACTTTCTTTTGTCCATTATTAAACAATTTGATTCTTGCATAATGGCCTAATGAGTACATGTGTTAATTTATAAGACTGGAAAGACCTTAAGATTTGATATTATATTGTTTAGTTTGAGTTTTATGTGGTTTTGGTGTTTCTGATTTGTGTTCATAAGATTTTCAGAGAAATGATTGTGATTTGTGTTGTGGATGTGATCTAAAATATATTGTAAACTCTTTTAAATACACGTTGTAAAACTTTTAAAATATCTTGTAAAACATTTTAAAATTTTTAAAATAACTTTTAAAATACTTTGTAAAACATTTTAAAACCTTTAAAATACCTTGTAAAACCTTTAACCTTGTAAAACCTTTAAAATACCTTGTAAAATCTTTAAATTTTAAAAATCTTATAAAACCCTTTATAAAATATTTTCAGTTTTATAAATCATCTTATACCTTATAAATACTTTGTAAAACCATTGTAAAACATTTTAAAACCTTTAAAATACCTTGTAAAACCTTTAACCTTGTAAAACCTTTAAAATACCTTGTAAAATCTTTAAATTTTAAAAATCTTATAAAACCCTTTATAAAATATTTTCAGTTTTATAAATCATCTTATACCTTATAAATACTTTGTAAAACCATTAAAAAACCATGTAAAATCTTTAAAATATCTTGTAAACTCTTTTAAAACATGTTGTAAAACCTTTAAAATACATTGTAAAACCTTTAAAATACCTTGTAAATCATTTAAAATACCTTATAAAACTAACATCACTATTTCATCAAACACATGTATTGAGTCACTTGTTGTATAATAATAGCAATCACTTTAACAATTAAAGCACCAAATATAACTATCAATAGTGTTACATGGAATTTTCTTATGTTACAAACTTAGAAAATATGCATACAAGTTGAGTAAGTACTTTGTGGTACGTACAACATGGAACAAAATCATCATCAAATTTCTACTTTTCCAACGAATGCAATCGTATCAGAAGACGAGTTAGGAGGGTTTGGACATGTTTGATTCATCTTGTCAAGCTTCTTAGCAATGCCCAAAACTGCAGAACCTCTAGGTGAGGTGATTTGGTTCAATCTGCAGGTTATTTGAAAATATATGCACATGATGCTTGTCTTGAGGTGCTTTGCTTCAACCTGCAAGGATCTATACTAGCTGAGAGTGTTTTCGTGTGAACCTTTTATCATGGAACCAAACATTTGAAGTGGAATAAATCAAAGATGATATACACAAAGTTTAAGCACTATATAAAATCATTAACAGTAAAAAAACAAACCTTTAAAAAAGCATGTAAAACCTTTAAAATACGTTGTAAAATCCAGAACTGGAATAAATCAGAGATGATAAACACAAAGTTAAAGCAATAAAATCATTAACAGTAAAAAAACAAACCTTTGAAAAGCATGTAAAATACGTTGTAAAATCCAGAAGTGAAAATAATCAGAGATGATATACAGATTTTGCTTGAATAAAGCTTCTAAAAAACAAAGATCAGTTACCTGAAATTGACAGAGCCGGACACAGAGAGAGATACAGATCTCGCTTAAAAAATCGAATCCAGCAGATCTCGCTTAGAACGATAGAAAATCGTTACAGGTTGAAAATCAAACACATCACAAGGGAGAGAACAGATCTAAGAATAGAGAAACAGATTTAGGAATAGATAGAGAGAGAGAGAGAGAGAGAGAGAGAGAGAGAGAGAGAGAGAGAGAGAGAGAGAGAGAGAGAGAGAGAGAGAGAGAGAGAGAGAGAGAGAGAGAGATAGCCGCTCGATGGAAGAGAAAGAGAGAGAAAGACAAAAAAAAATCTGATTCTAGGGTTGAAAAGGGGAAGGGTATTTTGGTCAATTTAGACATTTTTTAGGGGCATTTTTAAAAATCACCAGCTGAAAGGGGTATTATTAAAAAAGGGCATATGAAAGGGGGCATTATTAATAATTTCCCATATTTTAATCGATGTAGAACGTTGAACACACATTTTTGTCAATTGGATAATATATGTCCGTTTTTAAAATTTAGAATCATATGCAGAATAAAAATTGATTTTTTTACTTTTTGTATTATATGATGATTCAAAACATTTAAAAACAAATCAAACAAATATGATAGGAGAATCATAATTATAAATCTTAATTAAATCTTCTAAATATCTAAATTATTAAATATGGAATATCCGGTGTATGAGTTGGGTTAAATATAACCCGACCCAACAATTTTTTTGTGAATGAATTTAAGAAACGGGTCGGATATCCGATTAGCCCAAAAGCATTTTTACCTACCCGTCACCAAAGTGTTGCGAAAATACTAGTATAGATATGAGTATACATATATATATATATAAATATATATAAATACTATTATATATATGTTATGAGTAATAATTTATAAAATTTTCCAAATAAATAAATATAATTAACAAAGAAGGAGCTTATAACGTTTTGGGGAAGAGAATGAAGGATCACTTAACTGATATTATCTCATTTTGATACCAACGTAGTTAGAGCTTTATTAAATTATAAATTAAATAGTAGGTTGTCTCACTACAAAAAAAGGTTAAATTAAATCACTTAAATTGTATCACAAAACTAAGTGATACTATTTTGAATCACTTATATATAAATGAGACAAATATAGATAATTTAGCATCAATTATAATATATGATGTTTTTATTAATTAATTTAGCATCAAATTAAAAATTGATACAAATCTATATTGGTTTCCATTATTTTAAAATAGTGATACAAATCTATATATTTACATCAATAAATAAGCGTTGTATTTACTAATTTGTTATTAACCTCACTTATAAATGATATAAAATAAACCATCAATTAAATAAAAGATACAAAATTAGTATCAATAATAAAATGATCATAATTAACTCTTATCGATTAAAGAAAAAACACGAAGTCCATTTGTATTGGTTGCATTAATTTGATCCCACTCAATCTTAATCTATGTGAATTGTTTTTAAACGTTTATATATTTTAATAGCATTTTTAAAAACTACACAAATATTTCAAAAATACTTTAACAATATATCACGAATCTTATTAATAAATAATTTATCATTTTTGTGTTTATTATATTCAAAAACGTAGATATATTTATTGGGAATTAAGATTGTGTTCTATATTTTAAATGTAAAAAAACTGTTTTTCGTATTCCTTAAGTAGTCCTCATCTTTTATTGTTTCTTTCAATTATGTATAAAAAATTATTTTAGTTAAAAATCAAAAATCCATTTCCACTACTCCAACTAACCCACTATCTCTCCGTAATTACTCAAATAAAATTGTTTTATATAAATACAGAGAAATCCTTTTTAGTATAAATCTTTTCTCCAAATTTTGCATAACACAAACAAAATTTTTGGAAATGATCACACGAAATAAAACTCTTCCCTAAGACTTCTCCATAAACAACAATTTTCGCAGAAGTTTTTCTTTGAAGGATGCTAACCGTACAAATCCGGGTGAATCAAGTTATACGTGTACATCTCCAACACTAAATCATATTGATCAGTTCATCTCCTAAACCATTCCAAGACGACAAAGAATTTGTTCCTTCTTCTTATTTTTATCACTTTGTGTTTCTGATTTTCTCAAGTATGGCTCTGATTTTATAATTTCTTTGGTTTCCATACTAAGAAAATCTTCACGATGAAGGAACAATATCACCAAGACAATGAAAAGGAAAAAGCATGGACAAAACAAGATGTGTGTTCATATAACACTTGAAGAAATCATAGTTAGATCTTGAACTAATTAAGTTCATATCACCTTTATTTTTATTTTATTTTTTTTAGGTGTGTGCGTGTAAAATCTCTAATGAATTATATTAGTTGAGTTAAATTTATATTATTTTTTTCATATGTAACAAACGTTCTGGTATAACAATTATTTGTAAAAAATTTGTTAAAGATTTAGTGGATATTGAAAAAGATTTTTGCTATATAAGACTAATTAATAGAGATACGAAAATATTTTGTTCAAGAAAAAAAAAATACGAAAATACTAAAAAAATATTATTATCATAGTTTATTGAAAAAAACTTAAAAAAAATTTTAAACATCAGTTATTAATAAGTAATGTAAATAATTGAAATCAATTCTTTTAATCGACACTAATACTAACATCACTTAAATAAATTGATGTTAAACTTAGCATCATTTTGTGCAATTGACATATATTCATATCAATTACAATAATAGATGTAAATATTTTGTATATTGACATCGATTATTAATAAATTGATGTAAATTATTTGCATCAACACTTTCAGAGTCATTTATTTAAGTGATGCAAAATTTTTTACATCAGTTATAAATAATGCAAATATTAAAAATAAATGACTCTGAAATATTTTCAATCCTTTTGCGTATATGAAAATGAGCGAATGAATCATCAATCATATGTATAAGAAGAAACGAATAAAAACCAAAATCAGAAAATTACCTTCAACTGAAGTAGAAATTTGTGGAGTGGATGTTAGAATTAGTTGAATATATGGAGATTGGGGGAAATATTGGCAAAGACTTAGAGAAATTAATTTTATAGTAGTTGGCTTTGAAATGAATATAGCTGCAAATACTAAATAGTAATAAAGATTATTTTCTAGTGTTTCTCTTGGTAAACAATAAAACGAAATATCAAAGAATTAATGATCAAATTAAATAGAAATGTATGTACGTATGGGGAAACAGAGCCAAGATTCATGCTTCTCAAAAAAATAAATATTTTGAGTTTCGCAAATCAGCTACCACAAAGAGAACGTGTGTTTATCTAGACTTTTATTTTCACTCATGCTTTTGGCCAGTTCAAAACAACTTACTATGTTTACAAATTTCGTTTAACAGACAAAATTTTTTTACAAAGAAATGAAGTTAGATCTAATTATGACTTTCTATCGTTGGTTAAATTTCCATATATCATAATTAAGAATCTTATGCAGTACCATTTGAGTGGTAATTAATTTAGCTATCATTAATTTTTACTTAGTTTTTGATTATTTTTTGTTATGTATATAGCTTAATTTTCATCTTGTTGATGTTATTGAAAAAATTGTTAATATTGGTGAATATGAAAGCTAACAACCAACTAATTAAGAGGCTCAATTTTATTTTTATCAAAGATGCATGAAACACACCAATTTGGAATTAATAGAAAACATCAAATAACATGTGTCATATAGAACATGTCCTATCGAACCTATATTAACTCGTTAATTGATCGGATTTATAGGTTCGCTAGTTATGTATAAATATGCATACACACTCTTCACACTAATTCAATAATATCTCTCTTCACTCTTCTCGATAAATTGAAAAAACTATAAAAAGAAAAATATCTAAAAAATAATAAAATGCCTAAAAAAATAAAAAATAAGTTTTGTAAAAAGTAAACTCATAATCATGGTGGCGGCTGCAACATGTGTTGTTGTACCACGAAAATGGTTGATAAAGTTCCGATTCCAACAGCTCAGACCTTAGTTCAATACTTGTTCCATCTCCCGTAGTGGTGGCCGATCAAACCCACCCAAACTAGTCGCTCTATGCGGGATATTTGTTTCCAGAAGTGACTATAGTGCATCTATTCGATTTATTCAAGCATGTTGTTAATGTGTTTTCAGTAAGAGTTTAGTGTGATCAGAATCATCGATCTTCGGGATATGTCTGTATCAATTTCAGCGACCCTAATGATGATAAATACAATTGTATATGGCTTATATTACAAGTTTGGGTTCATGTCTTGCGAAAAAAAAATATTATCGTGAATTGCATTACAATAAGAGAAGTACTATGATTTGTTTGTTTCAATTCTTTTTTTTTAATTAGACTTGGTAATTAATTATGATTAGTATCATATTTCTGTATCATCTTTTTAGATGCTATTTATCTAGAAGTTAACATATAATCAAATATTATATACTATAGTTTATCTCTATTATATCTACAATGATATATATAAGTACTAGAGAAAGTCTCACACGTTGCTTGAATTTGAATTAAATTAATATAATAAATTATGCAATGCTATGTAACTAAATATATTAAACAAGTTTCTGTTATTTTTTTTATTAAAATAAGTCATGTTACTCATATTATTATTCACTTATTTTATAATGGTAGATTCTAATCCTCTACATTTGTTTCAAATTTTAAAAGTCAGCTCTTTTGAAGCATTTATTGTAAAACAAATTTTTATTTGAATATAATTTTACTTTTTTTCAAAATAAAACATATATTCTAATATTTTTTTGTAATTTGGTGATTCTTTCTAATTCTAATCTCTAAATATTTTACAAAGTAATTACAACTTAATATACCTATATAATTATAACTAATTAACATTTGAATATTTTCACATAGTAAGACTTTGAAAAAATTTTGTCAGAAAGAAATTAAATAAATCATGTTCAACAGCCCTAAAATACATAGACCAAACTTTTATATATAATATATTTATATTGTTTCAAAAATAATATTAATTTTTAAAATATTACAAAAAACCACAAAGAATTATTTTTAAATTTTCAAAACTCTTAGAAATATTTTTTATAATTGATTTATGTGGTCCTTTGGATAATAAAACTTTTAAAATGCATTAAACAAACACAAAATCCTAAACAAAATTATCCTTCAAAGAAAGATTTGGATTCAAAATTACAAAATAAAAATTATTGTTAATTTTGGAATAAAACTTACATGAATTCATTCCAAATATGGAAATAAAAATGAACCAAAATTTTTTTTACTATTCATTATGGCTTAGTTCAAAAAAATGCAATCACTTTTCCTGATCATCATACATTTGCTTCTTTTGACATTCGATTCCAAATAAAAATGTAATTGATAAATTTTTATGATGAAAACAAATTTCAAATAAATAAAATGTTACTCTAAATTTGGGTTGAATATAAAAAATATAATCGTTTTACTCCATCATCTTATATTTCTCCTTAAGACACTCGAATCCGGAAAAAAAAATATTTCAACTAAATTTTGTTGATGAAGATTGTTTATGCATAGAAAAATAAAAATTATACCTTACCATGATATAAAAATACACCACAACCATCAAAAGGTTAACAAGATAGTATTTTGTTTTCTCAATATATAATAGTAAAATGTAAGAAAGAAGCTAAGGCTATGGAGGAGGTTGGTTCTGGTTTAGAAGAAGCTAAGGTTGTGGAAGAAGCTAAAGCTGTGGAGGAGGTTGCTCATGGTTTGAAAAAAGTTGTGTGAGGTTCTAAGATACGTGAGAGTATGATAGACACACTCTTACCAATGATCGAGGAAAGAAGGACCCACTTCTTACCAATGAAATAATAAAATGGCTTTGTTTACCATGCTCTGTACAAGATAAACGTGGACGCGAACTATGACCTTGGTAAGCAATCCGTGGAAGGTTCAGAAGATAAGGAGACATGGTACCTCTTCCCCCTATGATGAGAAAAAAAGAAGTGCAAATATTGTTTTTTATCAGAAAAATATGAGAAAACAAATGTATCAAATTTAATTTAGGCCCACATGAGGGGAGACACATGTCATAAGTACAGACGCCACGTGTCAGCTTATGATAGTTTATGTTTAGAGGTAACTTTACTTTATTAGATTAGATTAGATTCGTCTGAATATTTATTGGGTTATTCTAGGAGGATCGTTGAAGAAATATTTATGTTGTTTGGGCTTAGAGATGGTTTGTAAGAAAACTAATTTGGGTTGAAATTAAAGTTTTATTTTACACCTAATTTGCTCTTTATTTATTAGGTAGATAATGATTGTCGATTAATGTCAAAACTAGCGTTTTCTTGAATTAATAGATTAATTTTCTATGATCAAGGGATTCATGTCAAAAGCCATTACACATTTATTTCTTTTGTTTTTGACTAATAATCTCCTGAAAGAGACATATTTTGTTTTGATATTAATTTGAGTTGGAAACATATTTTATTAATTTCAAAAGGGTTGTCGTAGATTTCATATAAAATTTTTGAATTTCGAAATTCAAATCTAAATAATTATTTAAAGATTTTTTTGTGCACCTAATTATTTAAAAATTTTATATAATAAAATTGGCCGATAATAAAAATGATAGGAGGTGAAAAATGTATCTATTTTTTTGAGATTTTTTTTTAGATATTAAGAAAAAGAAAGGGAGGTTTAGGGTTCAGAGACATCAGACGGTTTAATCAGGCCCTGGTTGAAAACAAGCTTGGCGCTTCTTGGATGTGCCTAAGTCTCTGCTCGCTAGAGTCTATAAAGTTTAGTATTTTGACCAGAAATCCTTCTTAGAGGCAAAAGTTCTCTATAGAGACCTTCATTTGCATAGAGGACCATTCTTTTTGGAAAAAAATTATTAGAGCGCAGACTTATGAAAACGATTGGGATGGTCAGAACACAAGTATTTGAGCTGACAAATGGATTTTCGATGGAGCTCAGAGACGACAAATCAATAAAGCTTTGCTGATTGATTTAAATCTTAAAGTGAGTTCTCTGATGACAACACAAAGGTGAGTAGAACATTCAACTCTTAAATGAGTTTTTCCACGATGTGATGTCACACAAGTCAGATCATTCCCTTCGGAGCCAAGCTTAGCTTGTAGATTTGTATGGCCGGCCTATCCACGACATGTCCGTGGCTAAATATAAGTAGCCACGAAAAACCACGAAATAGCCACAAATTACTTTTAAAAACTTATGTGGTTAATTCGTGGCAAATCTGTGGCATAATGCCACGAAAAAGCCACACATATAATTGTGGCAATATAGCTACGGATTTAGCCACAGAATATCCGTGGTAAATAGCCACGACGGAAATACGTGGTAACTTCGTGGCTATGTTTCCTACAAACATGTCTGTAGCAAAACTGTGGCAAATTTTGAATATATTCGTTTCCAAAAACTTACAATAATGTGATGTGAATTTTGACATAAAGCTGAACTAATATCAATCAATCTTATTTTGTTTGTCGAGTTTTGACAGAAAGATGAATGAATATAATCATTCCGTCAAAAACAATTATTGGTTGATATTATTTGACAATTAGCGACGGAGGATGGCTAGTACTTTGTTAAAAGCGGCAACTGACTATTAAATTGAGAAGATGCTTCAATGGAGCTAGTCCCAGAAGGAACCCAAGCCTGTAATAAGACCAAGATACGAATTTAGAGTATGTAGACAACTCCCAAAATACAAATGTTTTTTTGGAGAGCACTCTCTGGGGCCCTTGCAGTCTCCAACTGCTTGAGAAGTCACGACATAACAATTAACCCATTATGTCAAATTTGCCATGGTAAGGAAAAACAATCTCTCATGTGCTGTTTGGGTGTACTATGGCAAAAAAGGTGTGGTAGCTCACCTCCTTGCCATTACTAGCTCAAGGTTTCACGGACTCTATTTCGGAGAACATAACTTAAATCTTGAACTTAATGGAGAAAGTCGAGCTGCCTGAAAACACGCGTGCTGCAATCCCCTGGTTTCTTTGGGATTATGGAAAGCGAGAAACTCAAAGTTCTATGCAAATAAAGCTAACTGCCCCAATATTTTGGTTGACATGGCTGTGGAGGAGGCGGATGAGTGGATTCAAGAAAACTCTATGATTGCTCAAGAGAGTACGTTGATGAATTGACCGAAGACAAACATTGAGACAAGATGGCTCAAACCGCCGTGGGGATGCCTCAAATGTAATGTTCATGCGTCATGGATAAAAAAGTCATTCCATTGTGGAGGAGCTTGGATACTAAGGAATCATGTCGATGATTATGTACTACATGCCCGAGATACTTTTCTACCCATGGTTAACAGAACTACTATGGAATTACATTGTATATTGTGGTGCCTACAAAGCTTTCACAATGTGCGGATTGATTCGTGTGAGATTTGGTCAGATTGTAGTGCAGCGATATGGGCGTTTGAACAACCAGAAGATTGGCCAAAATACCGTTCTCTTCTCAGCAAAATTGATCAAGTAATACAAGTGACGCATGATGTGAATTTTAAAATCTCTTAACTGAAAGCCAATTCTTTGGCTAGGGATATTGCGTGTAGCATTACAAGAGAAGGAAGGTTCAATTCATATATCGCAATAGGTGGCCCATCTTGGTTACATGAACAGATTGAAGATGAATGTAGGATGCATAATTGATGCCTTGTCTCGACATCTTGTTTTTTCTCTAAGTATTGTCTTTATGATTTATTCTCTGTTTTGGTTCTCATCTCATCGTTGCTCGATTTTAGTTCTCATCTCTTCGTTGCTCGGTTTTGGTTCTCATTCATTGTTGCTTTGTTTTATTATTCCCACTCACACTATCTTTTTCTTCTATTAATGAAAGACATTAAGAAAAAAAAATGAGAAGAAGGGAGAAAAAAAAAATACATATGTCGAAATACTAGTGCCACTTGCCAGCTTCTTAAAATATGAATTTGAGGAAACTTTACTTTATTGTGGATAAGGCTGAAATTTTTTTTTAAAGGTTCCAATATGAAAGAAGAATAGTAATGAATTGTCTTTGAGATCATTGCTACAAAATATGCATATAATGTACCCAAGGTTTTTTTGATGAATAAATTTTACATTCATGCAAGAAAAAAGTCTTGTTAATCTTCTTCCTCTTTTTCTTCATTTTGTTTTTTTTTTTGAGGTTGTTTTGTTCTCATTGTTTTAACAAACATCAACTGTTTAGAAAAAAAAACAAAAAAAAACAAAAACTAGTTCACTCAAAGAAACTCTCTCACTACTTTAATACAACTTTTCTAACAAAAAAAAAATACAGAACAACCTCTCATTATTTTCACTAGGTGAATATCCACTCTACGTGTAAGCTGTGGTTTTGAAAATTGTTAAAAATAAATTTTTTTTTTTTGTTGAAATGTGTAATTTATAAAACAAAATAGGAAACTATGTACAAGAGTTTTGTAAGTAGCTAATAAAAGATTAAGCTAAAACAGAGCAATACATGAAACAGAGCTAAGGCCGGACCATGAGCCATCGTTGTAGTAGAAAGCGTAGCCGTGGTTTCTTCGGGTAATCAAGAGAGGAGATCCTATTACGGATTAGCTTCTCACCATTACGAATCAGCTGGGCTGTAGACATACCACCATTGTCATGGATTCTAGCGTTGCGATCACGCCATAGAATATAGACCGTCACTTGAAAGCACAATCGAACAAGAATATCTCGTAGATGGTCTCCCGAGTGGTTTTGAATCGCATTCATTGTGTCTGTCCAGTCTGGAGTCATGTGATGTCGAAGAAGCTTCCCCGCAAGCGATGACCAAACTGTGAAAGAATACGGACAAGCAAAAAATAAGTGATCCCGTGTTTCATCTCTTTCACGACAGAAAACGCAAGGTTGATTCTGTCCCCATAGCCGCATTCTTGCCCCCGTAGACAGCCTATTTCTGATTGCAAGCCAAGATATGAAATCACATAGTGGGATGCCTTGTCCAAACCAAATTAAATTTCGCCAAGGAACTTGAGGATGATGTTCACGAATCTGATTCCATGTCCTCTGCGAATGGAATAGGTCCGCAAAATCATCCGTCTCAATTCTCCACAGAAACTTATCCTTACCTCGTGAAACATGTGGCAAAGGAGTAGTTCTGATGGATTGCACAAGGGTGTAGAGCTGAGCTGAGCGAGTACGTCGAAGCTGCCAACCCGCAGGACCAGTGGCTTCTTGTACCGTTGCATATAGAGGAACGCCAAGGAGACGAGGTCCTGATGGTCCCGTGATGTCAATTAGACGACCATGCTGCAGCCAAGAATCAAACCAAAACAGAGCATTCTCTCCATCACCAATCTCTACACGGATGTAAGGCTGAACCTCTTCACGGAGTTTAAGAAGTTTTTTCCAAATCCATGAACCCAATGTTGATATAGGAGCTGCCCAAAAAGAATCTCCCTTCATTAGATTTTTCTTTGTCCATGCCACCCATAAAGATCCTGACACCGTGAATAAACGCCAAATTAGACGATAAGCAAAAGCCCGGGATACATCACGCAACCACCGAAGTCCCAGCCCGCCTTCGTCTTTTGGTTTACACACATCAGTCCAAGCGACCTTAGCACCTGAGGATAAATTAGGATTTCCCGACCATAGAAACGCACCACACATTCTTTCGATCTCATCAAAACAACGAGCCGGTAGGCAAAAAACAGAGCACCAAAAGTTAGAGATGCTAGATATGACTGAGGAAATCAACTGTAGTCTTCCCGCATAAGAGAGATGCTTACTAGTCCATGAGAGTAGTCGAGATCGAATCTTATCAATAAGAGGTGCATAGTCATGCGCCGTCATTGATTTAGTAGTAAGTGGCAAACCCAAGTAGCGGATTGGTAGAGATTCAATAAGAATACCATGAGTAGCGGCTGCCTCTAGGAGATCATGTTGAATCCTTCCACCAACATACATCGCTGATTTATTCGCATTAATATGTGAGCCTGACATTCGTGCAAAATTCTCAAAGACCCGAAACGTCTCTTGCAAAGAAGATGACTTCCTGTCTGTGAAAACCATAATGTCATCAGCGAAGCCTAAATGGGTAACATGGACATGATCACAACGAGGATGTCGTCCAATGGTGCCACTTGACGCTGCTCTATTGAGAAGACAAGAGAGAACGTTTTGGACCATCACAAATAGGTAAGGTGATAAAGAACATCCTTGGCGTATTCCTCTACTGCTAGGAAAAAAACCCTCAAGCTCTCCATTAACAACCACCGAGAATGAGGCAGTAGATATGCATGCATTAATCCACCGTATAAAAACTTCCAGGAACCCCATAGCTTGAAAAATAGACATAGTAAAAGACCATTGTACCGTATCAAAAGCCTTCGATATGTCAAACTTTATTGCACTTCTAGGAGCTATAGAGTCCTTGTGATAGTCTTTTACTAGTTCAGTAGCCAAGAGAACATTTTCCAACAGTAACCTCCCTTTCACAAACGCACTCTGATTCAGCTCAATAAAGTCTGGAAGGAGTAACTTTAGTCTATTAGCCAGGATCTTTGAAATCACTTTGTATAGCATATTGCAGCACGATATTGGCCTGTAGTCCTTTATCGTAGCAGAAGTAGCTTCCGGATTCTTAGGGATGAGAGCAAGCAAGGTAGCGTTCACCGACCGCGGCATTTGGCCAAAGAGAAAGAATGACTGAACTGCGACAACAAAATCATGCCCGATAATACTCCATGCTGCCACATAGAACTCCTTTGTGTAACCATCCGGACCACAAGCTTTACCCGAAGGGAGAGAAAATAAAGCTTTCTGAATGTCTTCATTTGTAAACGGCCGAACAAGCTCACAGCTTTGAGTCGATGAACATCTATAATTCAGTAAATCAGAGAGATAATCCTGAGAAACACCTTCATAGTCATCTACTTCTGCTTGGAGGAATTCTCGAAAATGTCGTGCAGCTTCAGCCTTTATTTCATTTGAATCAGTGAGAACAGCCCCTGTATCCAAAGTTAAACTACGCACAACATTGCGTGAGGCGTTTGCTTGTGCCACACGATGAAAGTACGTAGTATTCTGGTCCCCACATTTCATCCATTGGATACGTGACTTTTGATGAAAAAACTTCTCTTCCAACAATGCCAACCTCTGCCATGTTTCTGAAGTCTTAGAAAGGACTGCTAAAGTCGATGCTGTAGGGTCCAAGAGAGCTACGTTCTGAGCTGTGCAATAGGCATCATAAGCCTCCGTAGTTTTCCTTGGCAAATCACCAAACCTGGACTTATTAAGCATCCTGAGATGAGACTTTAGTAATTTGAGCTTTCGGTGAAACAGAGACAAAGCTACACGAGAATGGTAGAGTGGTGGAGTTTCCATCCAGACTTGAGCCACTGTTGGGAGAAACTGCTCGTGAGTAGTCAAGAAGTTAAAAAACTTGAATGGTTTGCGATGTTGAGAAGTGGAAGTAGAAAGATGAACCATGCACCGGGAATGATCAGAGATACCACCCGCTTCGAAAGCCGCATAGGAGTGTGGAAAAGATTGGAGCCAATCCGATGTAACAAGCGCCCTATCCAGCTTCTTACCAATATGGTTTGAATCCTGATTATTAATCCAAGTACACTTAGGGCCAGCAGAAGATAGATCCCCAAGCTCACAAAAAGAGGCCGTATTCTGAAAATCTCTCATCCCTGTTGTGTTGAAAGCATAATCCAGTGCTCTAGAGTGGTCCGTCATAGATAAAATTTCATTGAAATCTCCTAAGACAATCCATGGCAGGTTCGGTTGCAAAGACGTTGATTTTAAATGACACAAATCAGCCCATAAGGTTCTGCGATCCACCACAAAATTTGAGGCATAAACAAAGGAGCAGAGGAAGTGAATTCCGGAACTGACCACCGTAACAAGACATGAAATATGTTGAGCACTCTTGAGAATAGGAGTTATCGAAACATCAGAATTCCAGCAAACCCATATACGTCCCAACCTATGAAAATCATAATTTGTGATTGAAGACCAGCCTGGCAAAACTGAACTAATAATAGAGTCTGAGAAATTCTCTTGCACCCGAGTTTCCAAAAAACATCCAAAAGCCGGCCTTACTGCTTGAATCCAATTACGAACTACATCGTGTTTGCGAGGCATATTGAACCCCCGCATGTTCCATGAAAAAAATGACGTCATTACTTCCGTGAGGAAGTATTTTTATGTCCTTTAGCCCCTGGTGCTAGTCGATTTATAATGGCCTTAGGAGGTCCCCTGGAACGGCTACGGTTACGACTCGACTTTCCTTTGGCTTTCTTTGTTTTCTCAGTCTCAAAAGAAGTATTCACATCCTGTAGACCCTCCTCTTGATTCTCAGTTATAAATTATAATAAATTATAATGACTGTTCTTTGTTGCTAATTTATGTAGTTACAATTTTTATGGTTGGATTCATTTTTGATTCGAAATATAAATTATACATTGTTCATATATAAATTATCTATATACCAAAATTCTAGTTTTTTCACTATCATAAATACATATAACAACAATATATGATATATGTGATACAATAGTATGTAATTCTCCTCTATGTATTAAATATGTTTTTTGATGCCAATGTGTCAAGCCCACAATTATTCTCATCTTTTTATTTTTCATTTCTTTAATTCTACTATCCATCTTGCCAAACAATTTTAATTCCATATACTACTTACTCTTATTAACTAAACTCAAAAAAATTAAATATCTCGCACTTTCAAATAAGAAAACTTCTATATAAATTTTTATATATATTAAATGCATTTTTTTTAATTGAAAACATAAATAATGTATACACATATATATGCATTTTGTCACCAACAAATTCTTTTATATATTATTAAAAAAAATTTGAAACTGCGAATATATAAGTCTAAATTTATGAGTGACGTAAATGTAACTTTATTTGTATAATATTTATCATGAAAGTATTTAAAACTTAATTTGTAGTTTTATTTATCGACTAAAACTTTTGTTATTACATGGTATTTATATAACTTTTTTTAATTTAAAATCTTTAACGTATTTACAAAAGTTAGATTTGACATTTCAGGATTCAATATAAAACTTTAAGTTTTTTATTTTAATAGTTCTAGTATAAAATTAAATAACATAAGATTTACCTATACATGAAACCAGTGGCGGACCCATAGTTTTATTTTATTTAGCTCAAAACATAGCTTAAAAAAAATCATCTTTAATAATTAAAAAATCCAACAAAAGTTCAGGCAAAAAAAAAACACACCCTACAAAAATTTTATCCAAAAAAAAGAACAACTGTCTTCAAAAGCATCCTATGATCCTTCATCTCTTGAAATCTTTTCATCACAGTCTCATTTGTACTAGTCTCAAATACATCTTTCTCGACAAAACAACTAAACAATCATTCAAAAACTGATCTCCAATCCGATTGTGTCGATGTGTTCTCACGATCTTCATTGCTGAAAAACATCTCTCAATAGTTGCAGTAGCAACTGGCAAAATCAAAACCAACTTCAAAAGCCTATAAACCAAAGGACATGACAGATGCTTTCATGTTTCCACCAACATTTGAGCAAGGTCTCCCAGATTCTTCAAAGTAGAAAAGCTTTCATTATGTCGAACATTATCAATGTAAATATCCAATTCTTACTCAAGAGAAATGAACTCCCCTGAACTAAAGTCATCTGGCTAGGACTTAGATAACCTCAATAAATTTGAGTGATCAAACTCAGAAAATGCATCAATGGGAGATAAAGAAGCAGTACAAATAAGCAATTCAGTGTTCACCTCATAAAAGCGGTCGTTAAATTCCTGAAGTTACAAATCCAAGACATTATACAAGCTATTGATCTTGTAGTGATGCATATTTGATACTCTTGTTCTTTTTCTTGGTCTCTTTGAGTCAACATAATCTGCCTCCATCTCAATCTTTTCAATCCCATGTTTCTCTCAAAACAAAGAAACTTTCATCATGAGAGAATTCCACCCATCATCCCTAAAATTCTGAAGTTGTCTCTTAGTTAATTTCACTTCACCAATGACATTGACAAGCTCTCTGTGAGTCCTAAAAGGTGTATCATCATTTACAAATAAAACACAAAATCAAACCTATGAAAGTATTTAAGGAGATCATGTGCTTGACGTCTTTTCAAGTCATCTACACCTTTATTCTCAATGTACTCAAGAACCTTGACGATACAAGAAAACAACTCAATCATCCGCAATAGAGTGTTGTAGTGAGAATTCTAACGAGTAGTCCCTGGTCTCTGAAGAGAGATCTCTTGATTCAACCCAGTTCCAGTATTGATTCAACCCAGATCTGTAACTCTCTCGGATCATATCTTTCCTTTTGCAAGAACCTCCCACCACATTCATCAACAGAGAAATCATATCAAAAAAGTCTTCAACATTAAAATGTTTTTTTTGCAACTGCCACAACAACCAATTGAAGCTGATGAGCAAAGCAATGAACATAATATGCCGATGAGCTTTTCCTTAGAATTAATGATTTTATTCCAATGAACTCACCCTTCATGTTACTTGCTCCATCATACCCTTGTCCTCTCGTCTTTTTGATGCTCAATCCATATTTAGCAAACAAACAATCAATAGCAGATTTCAAAGATGATGCAGATGTCTCACTCACATGTGTAATACTCATGAATCTCTCTTTGACTATCCTACTTTTATCAACAAATCGAAACACTACCGCCATTTGTTCTTTATCGGAAACATCCGCAGATTCATCTACCAGCAGACCGAAAACATCATGATCTATCTCTTCAATAATAGATTTGACAACTTCTTCTCCAAAACAATGCACAATATCTTTTTGGATCTTAGGAGAAGTCATTTGATTATTTCCTGGAGCATTATCTAAAATAACCTTACTCACAACTTCGTTCTGATCAGCAGTATACTTTAAGATTTCCACAAAGTTACCTCTATTAGCAGAATTTTCAGACTCATCATCATGTCCGCGGAAAGGTAATCCTTGTCGCAGTAAGTATTTGGAAGCATCAACTGAAACATTCAACTGAATTTGATACTCAATTCTTGTAATATCATCTTATTTATGCAAAGCATGCTTAATAGACTGACCTTGTTTCATCAAATTTTCACACTTCATAACAACATTGTTGTGAAAACTATCAACACCTCCCACATGTTCTGAAAAACTCATAAACTTTTTCCACCTAGAGAACCCTTCTGTGATAAATGCATCACTTCTTACGCATTTACTAGCACTATCTCTGAACAAGTAACAACACATGCAAAAAGCTTTATTTTTTTTTCACACTATACTCTAACCAGCTTTTGTACCGATCAAACCAAACTGGATTAAACCGCCTTTTTGTCTTTCCTAGTAATGTTTGTTTGAAAATATGCCCACGAGGTTGACAAGGACCTCTAGTCAAGTATCTTCGAATTATCTCATTTCTTTGATTTGGATGATAATCTGCTATTTTTTTTCGATCTGCAGGATCCCAAATAAAACAATATCATCTGGTTCACTGCGAGGTGGAGATGGTTTTTTTGGGTTATAGACCTTTTCATCGCTTCGTTGAAAACAAATTACGGTTTAAAAAAATTCTACATTACATAAACATATGACAATGGTAATTGTCTACGCACTACAGGAAATGTGGGTATTAATAGCGGCCGAAAAACGCAATTATTCATCTACCATAGCGTTTCCTTAAGCGCTCTGACATCGCCCGTTATAGAAAGTCGGACACTTTTGATAGCGGTTTTTAGTTGTGCAATAGTTAAGTATACAACGATAGCGTTGTCTTTTGTGCAATTGTTAATGTTTATAATAGCGTGATAAAGATGTTATTAAAACTCGTTAATTAGATTTTACCTATAGCAAAGATAGCATCTGTTTTGTGTTATTAGTTTGTTTTTAAATTATTCAAAATAATAAATAATTACGAATTATATTTTAATTTAAATATAATATTTATGAAAAAAAATTAATTTCGAATATTTGTAAAAACAAAAATACCATTAAAATGTTTAATAACCCATTTCAATTTTCATTGTTTACAAAAACCACAAACATACCTATCAATCTACCACTAACAAACCTTCACAATCATCCCTAACATAAACACTATCATCATCAAAAGCTTCATCATCCAAATCATCGACTTCTTGTACAGGCAAAGGTGCACCACCTAAATCCTTTTCTGTTTCCAATTCATGATAGCCTCTAGGTGGTGCTCTCATAACAACATACCAATTTGAATTATCATCTTCCCTAGAATAGAAAACCTGTTTTGCTTGAGAAGGTAGAATGAATGGATCTTTCAAATAGGCTGTTTGGTTCATATGAAGGTTAACAAGAGTGAAACCATCTTCCTCCTTCACACCATTCCCTGTGTTGGCCCAATTGCATCTAAACAGCGGCACTTTGAACATGTCATAGTCCATAAGTAAAATCTCCTTTATCACTCCATAATATGTAAGCACATTAGCGACTTGTCTCATATCTCGAGCACTTGATCTACACATGCTAAATGCTTCATAAGTTATGCCACTGTTTTGTGTCTTCCGCTTAACCGCATCTGTATGAAACCGTTGCCCATTAACGATAAATCCTTTATGTGCTAAAGCAACATTTCTTGGTCCAAATGCCAACCACCTTATCTCCTTAGAATGACTATTTCTTGAGTCTGAATGAATCTGCAACAGCAAAACATGATCAGGAAGCTAACAATTAATCTGTGCCAAGAAAACCAGACATCAAGCTACAAGCTAAGCTAACCAGTCATTAAGCAAAACGTGATCATGAAGCTAACAATTCTGTGCCAAGAAAACCAGACATCAAGCTACAAGCTAAGCTAACCAGTCATTAAGCAAAACATGATCATGAAGCTAACAATTCTGTGCCAAGAAAACCAGACATCAAGCTACAAGCTAAGCTAACCAGTCA